>NC_091778.1:58988636-59291666 GCF_029378745.1 Bos indicus
TCTGGGGAAACTAGGGACGCCGTCGCTCCCCTGGCCATCGGCGTCCCAACAGCAGCTCAGCCGTCCTGTGAGTTAGAGACCCGGAGGGTGACCCAGTTACGGAGAATCACGCCGCCCCTGGGATTTGCAGCCACTTAGGATGTGCGATGGGACAAAACTCAGGCCGGTAGCAGAATAGCTAATTGATTATCTTCTGCCTTTCGGCATTGTCTAGGATGGGGCAAGCAACTTCGGGGCTTGGAGCAGGGGGGGACAAGGTGCATTTCGGGGCATCTTGAGTTTCTGTCCAGAGAACATGGACCCTTTTTGAAGAGCTGATGAAACGTACAGGTTCCTTTCCACACCCAGAAAAACCCTTGTGTATGCCCAAGCAGGCAGCACTTGTAGGTATAATTTCAGGGGGCTTTAGCACCGTGTCTGGGGATCCCTGTAGGGCAATGACTCCAGAGCATTCCAAGAGTTCCAGTCAGGGAGGGGGGTGGCTTTTTGGTCCTTAGACTCCGTGGTCAGGACTCGCCCTCTGGGCGGCACATCCCTCGCTGGCTTCTCCTCTGGCTGAGCCTCTGACGTCCGCACGTCCTGGGACTCGTCTCGGGCCCGTGTGTCCTCGTCACCTTGCTGATCTCATCCCGTCTCTGCACCCGCGATGCGCTCCTGTATCCCTCCAGCCCAGACCTGTCTCTCCAGCTCTGGACTCCTCCCTCTGCCTCTGCCTCAGCCCCCGGCTAGCACACCCAAGACCACATTCCCGTCTCTCCACAACCCAGTGTCCTCCAGCAGCTCCGTGGAGGGCAGTGCCCAGGGGCGGTTGTCTACGGCCAAAACCCCAGAGCCATCCTTGACCTCACTCTGCCTTACGCCCATGCCTCATCCAGTAGGATAGTCTGATTAAATTAATAGCTTTCACTGACATGTGAGGAATCCGGCTGCTTCTCACCACCTTCTCTGCTGCTCCATGGGTCCCGGCCACAGTCATCTTGCCCCGGGGCGGCTGAAGTAACCTCTTCAGACCAGACAGTGGCTCTTTCCAGACAGAATTGACCCATTTCTTCTGGGCTGTGGTAAGTGCCATTGCTTCTGAGGAGTAGAATCTGGAAAGAGGAATAGAAAAAAGTGACTTTATGGTGGGGGCTTCCCAGGTGGTTCAGTGGTAAAAGAATCTGCCTACAATACAGGAGACATCAGAGACATGGGTTCGATCTCTGGATCGGGAAGATCCCCTGGAGAAGGGAATGGCAGCCCACTCCAGTATTTTTGCCTGGAAAATCCCATAGGCAGAGGAACCCGGTGGGCTACAGTCCATGGGGTTGCAAAGAGTTGGACATGACTGAGCACGCATGCACTAACCCGCCACAGCCCACCTCAGCCAGCTGACGCAGGTTTACGTGCTCGGTGACAGCGTCCATCGAGGGAATGTGTGTGCCCCTGATGCCATGTGACCTGGTGAGCATGGCTCTCCACCTCTGGGGGCCTCCCTCCCCCAAACCCATAACCACAGCCTGACGCGGAGAAAAGACATCAGACAAAACCATGGGGACAGACTTTTCCACAAAATACCTGACCAGGATTCCTCCAGACCGTCCAGACCCTCAGAAACAAAGGACATCGGAAACTGTCACAGCCCAGAGGAGCCCCAGGAGGCATGGCGACCAAATCCTGAGTGAGATCCTGGAACCAATGGGGACAGGAGGGAAAGCTGTCGAAATCTGCACACGCAGCTGGCTCCCTGGTGGTGACAAGTGTCCCGTAGGGTGTAACGCAGTGACAGTAGCAGAGGCCGGGGACTGGGGTAGAGCAGGGCTCTCTGTCCTGCGTTTGCAACTTTCTGTCATCTGAAAACGAGAGAGCTCCAGAAAAACATCTACTTCTGCTTTGTTGACTATGCCAAAGCCTTTGACTGTGCAGATCACAACAAACTGTGGAAAATCCTGAACGAGATGGGAATACCAGACCACCTGACCTGCCTCCTGAGAAACCTGTATGCAGGTCAGGAAGCAACAGTTAGAACTGGACATGGAACAACAGACTGGTTCCAAATAGGAAAAGGAGTACGTCAAGGCTGTATGTTGTCACCCTGCTTATTTAACTTCAATGCAGAGTACATCATGAGAAATGCTGGGCTGGATGAAGCACAAGCTGGAATCAAGATTGCTGGGAGAAATATCAATAACCTCAGATGTGCAGATGACACCACCCTTATGGCAGAAAGTGAAGAAGAACCAAAGAGCCTCTTGATGAAAGAGGAGAGTGAAAAAGTTGGCTTCAAGCTCAATATTTAGAAAACTAAGATCATGGCATCTGGTCACATCACTTCATGGCAAATAGATGGGGAAACAATGGAAACAGTGACAGACTCTTTGGGGGGCTCCAAAAACAAGGCACACGGTGACTGCAGCCTTGAAATTAAAAGACGCTTACTTGGAAGAAAAATTATGAGCAACCTTGACAGCATATTAAAAAGCAGAGACATTACTTTGCCAACAAAGGTCCATCTAGTCAAAGCTACGGTTTTTCCAGTGGTCATGTATGGATGTGAGAGTTGGACTGTGAAGAAAGCTGAGCTTCGAAGAATTGATGCTTTTGAACTGTGGTGTTGGAGAAGACTCTTGAGAGTCCCTTGGACTGCAAGGAGATCCAACCAGTCCATTCTGAAGGAGATCAGTTCTGAATATTCATTGGAAGGACTGATGAAGCTGAAACTCCAACACTTTGGCCACCTGGTGGAACGAACCGACTCATTTGAAAAGACCCTGATGCTGGGAAAGATTGAAGGTGGAGGAGAAGGAGACGACAAAGGATGAGATGGCTGGATGGCATCACCGACTCGATGGACATGGGTTTGGGTGGACTCCGGGAGTTGGTGATGGACAGGGAGGCCTGGCGTGCTGCAGTTCATGGGGTTGCAAGGAGTCGGACACGACTGAGCAACTGAACTGAACTGAAACTGTTCCAGGGACTTCCCTCCCTGGTGGTCCAGTAACTAAGACTCCACCCTCCCAATGGTGGGGGTGGGAGGGGCGGATTCAATCCCTGGTCAGAGAGCTAGATCCCATAGGCTGCAACTAAAGATTCCGCGTGCCACAGCTTAAAAACAAAAACGCACACACGAAAAAAACCCTGAACAACAACAAAAAAAACTGTCCTATTATAAAATATCATTAAAGAAAAAAGGCGTCAGAGCCTCTATCCTCTGCTCGGAAGCCAGCAGTGACCTGACGTGGCTTATGAGACCCTGCAGCGGACTGTCTGCTTCTTTTTTGAACCCCTGCCCCCCAGGTTCTCTTCCCCCGCTGCAGCCAGACGGCTGCCGTTCTCCTAACACGCGCTGTGCAGCCCCCTGGAGGACCTCTGAGCCGGCGGGTCTGGCTACCCTGAACATTCCGCCCCCAGTAAAGCTGTTTGGCCCTTATCCTTAGTGTCTTCTGAGGCCTCACCTCCTCAGTGGGGTCTAGCCAACGGTGACCTACCCCCGGCATCTACTGTCCACACCCCAGACCTCCTCTCCCTGCTTGACACCCTTCTCTCTTCACACCGTGTATCGCCTTCTAACACATCGAATCACTTAGCTATTTATTGTGGTTATTGTTCATTGTCATCCCTGTCATCAGATGATGTCATCTGACAGTGATATCATCACTCCCCAAGGGCGGGGACCTGGGTCTCAACACACGTGGGTGAATCGAATGCCCGGAACAGTGCCTAGTGTGAGGTAGACGCAGGATACATACGTGTCTTTGAATGAATGGACAAATGAGGACCTGGGCAGGTAACAGTTAAGATCGCTAACAGTGGACCAGCCGCTCAGAGCCGGAGCCTCCGGTGCCCTCCCGCCCAGCATTGCCTCCTGCTTTGGGCTTGTTCACGGCCAGACCGTCCTGGCAGGAAGAACTCCTCTCCTCCCTCTTCGAGATCTAGAGCATTCCACAAAGCGCTCGAGACCGTTCCTTGTCCACACCTCTCATTTGGCACTTGAGTCAGTAATTGCCTCTCAGGGACACATCTCATCTCCCAGAGAATGTGGGATGAGAGGCCACTCCTGGGAAGGGTGTTAAATGAATCAGGCAGGAAGGGACGGTCCCCCGTCACTGTCTAGCCCAAGGCTCTGGTTGGAGCCTTGAACATTGGAGACCCTCACGGACGTCGGCGTTTGGGCTGTTTCAGTGCTTCCGGTCACGGCAGCGTGGAACATTGTTTTTTTACCGTCCATCTGGGACCCCTTGGGGGCTTCCCTGGTGGCACAGTGGTAAAGAACCCACCTGCCACACAGGAGATATGGGTTCGGTCCCTGGATTGGGAAGATCCCTTGGAGCAGGAAATGGCAACCCATTCCTGTATCCTTGCCTGAAGAATCCCATGGACAGAGGAGCCTAGCGGGCTATAGTCCACGGAGTCGCAAAAGAGTCGAACGCAACTGAGTGACTAACCAGCTGTGACCCCCTCTGTTGGACTGGCCTTGGGAAGCTTCTCCTCAGCCTGGTCTTCGCCCCAGCTCCTTGCTAAGCCCTCAGCCTGAGTGCTTCCAGAATGAAAAGTACCAGTTTCCACAAGAAAGAGAATTGATTGCCCGGTCTTTGATTTTCCCTTTCCCCTCCCCGCCCTCCAGACTGAGAATCTGGATTCCCCCTGGATTTAGAGGGTGGCGTTCTGAAAGGAAATGAACTCTGGCGTGAGCCAAACCGGGGCTGGGAACCTAATGTGACCGTTTACCCGCCACAGCACGTCACTCAATTTACAAAACCTCATTGAGCCTCGTCTGCAAAATGGAAACGGCCCGCCCCGCCTGCAGAGTCTGGTGTAAGGAGTGAGGGATGATGAATGGAAAATAGCAGAGGACCTGGAGCGCAGCAGGCCCCGAAGAGCTGGAAGCCGAAGCGGTCTTCACCCCGCTGGCGGCCCCTCCCGGCTGTCTGCTCCCCTGCCCCACCTCCAAAGGGGCTCCAGGGACCACCCTCACCCCCTGCCATGCCCCCACGTCCCCACGGGGCTGCTGTCTCCGTTGGCTTCCCAGACCCCTGCCGCTGCCTCTGAGTGCACAGTCCTTCGTCCCGAGTCCATCCGTGTGGAGTTGAGGCATGAAGCGAGGCAGGAATAAGAAACAAGCATGACGCCCCCCACCCCGAGGGCCCCACAAGTAAAGAGGATGTTTGCAAAGGAACACCAACACAGCCCCATCGTGCTAGTTAGATCTCATTGGCACCCCACCAAGGCCCCCTCGTTTTGTTTGGTGCGAGTGGATGTTTTTTTTTTTCTCTTCTTTATCCTTAAACATCAGGAAGGAACACAGCAGACTCCGCACTTTTGTGTGGCCTCCCTGGGATGGGGGGAAAGCAGGGGTGGGTGTCAGCTTTCTCAGACATGGCTGATCCCCGGAGGCTGAGTGTGCAGGTGCGGAGAAGATTGGTAAGTCGCGCAGCAAACAGGCAGCGTGTCTGTCCTGTGCCCGGCCTGCCCGGAGGAACTGGTGATGTGCCTGTGGATGCCACCTGTCAGCACGGGCTCAGAGTTAGTGAGGAACCCAGACACCCCACCCAGAGCCGGCTTCCGGCGCGTCGGCTGCGGCACGGAGGTATGCCAGGTAAAGCGCTGGAATTTAGAGGGGTGGAGGGAAAGCCATCCAGGGCTAGGTAGCAAGGACACCCTCCTGGTGGAGGTGATGCTGGCCGATTCAGGAAAGGAGCGTGGGGAACTCCGGGACAGGAACTGTGGGTCATCACCTCTGCCAACTCCTCCACCGCTTCACCGGCAGCCCCACCTGCCTTCTCGAAGAGAAGGGGACTCTCTTGACTGCTAGCCCACCTTCTTCCCCTCCTGTGTTTCCTGGGGTCAAGGCCAGGCCCTCCACCTGCTCCTGTAGCCCGCCCTGCTCGCCTGCTCGGGTGCCCCCAGCATCTGCACCTGCGTCCTTTCTCCTCTCTGCCGGGTCCCTCCCATGAGCAGGGCACACCTGCTGAGTCTCTTGCATCTTAGTTTCTCTTGGCTGCTCCTGCCCCTTCTCGCCAAGCCTTCTTGCCAATACCACCTGCGTTTGCCCACGTCCCTCGCCGCCCCTCACCCCTGCCCCTCCTTGAACCTTCCCAGTCAAGGTTGCCTCTGACTTCATGTCGCCAAACCCAGCGGACCCTTCAGTGTCCTTGGGCTCTAGCCCATCGTTGTGATGGGGACCTCTCCCTTCCTCTTGACTTCCTGGAGTCCAGCTGCCTCTCTGACGTTCCTTCCCAGGCCCGTGTTGGGCCTCTTCCTCCTGCCGTGGTCCCTTAAATGTCCCCTGAATGGGGGTGTTGGCCAGTGTTCCGTGCCCCCACCCCCCACTCCCGTGGTTCATGCCAGCACTGTGCCAACTGCACCAGTACCCACAGATCCTCCCAAGATGTCTGTGATGAGCCCCAGACGGCCGGGACGCATCTGAGTGTCTCCTGCCCTTAGCAAAGACCCCCCATAAATGGACCCCCAAGGTTCTACCCGCACGTGCCTGCCATCCCCAAGAGAGACCCACCTGTCACCCAGCAGCTTAGACCTGGCCCTGGCCCTGCTCTCTCGTTTCCCCTGGCCACTGCCTTTGCTCAGCAGGGCCTGCCTGGCCTGGAATTTTGCAAAGACCTCCTGGCTGTCCCCTGCCCTCAGCCCCAGGTCTCCGTGGGAATCCCACCACAACCTCTGGGTCCTTCCAGCCCACTGCCCACTGGGCCCTCGGGATGCTGGGTGCTGGGTGCTGTGGGGATGCTGTGTGTCGAGGGTCAGTGACTCCCCCGGGCAGTCCCCTTTCCCAGGCCCCGTGTGAGCTCTGTCCCCCTGGGAGAGGCGCTGAAGGATGTGGCGAAGGTGGAGCAGGCCCGGCTCCGACAGGGCGTTCGTCTCTGAGTTGACTTTTCCGCCCTCCCGGGAACGTGGGCTGCCCGCCATGCCGGCGGGCCCCCTGCATGGGCTGAATGGGGCTCTGTTCCCGAGCAGCGGTCAAGGGCAGCCCAAGACGGAGCGTGTGTGAGCGCGTTCTTTCCGTGGACCCCCACCTGGAAACCACTCCCGGCCCCGCCCTGGAAATAAACACTGCCGTGGCCAGGAGCTGGCCGGACCTGGCGCTCCCTCTGTGTGGCATCGCGGGGGACCCGCTGCCCACCGGGCCCTGGGCTCTGAGACAGCCCCTGTCCTCCTGCCAAGTGACGCCGCCTGTGTGTTGCTGGGCCTCCCTTCAGGTCTCCACCCTCCTCTTTGACGCCTCTCTCCTGGGGCGCCTGCGGAAAAGAGTCACGGTGTGATTGCTGGCTGTGTTCTCCCAGGAAGTGTCCCAAGTTGGGGGTTGTGATCAGAGGGTCCAGATATGCCAGGGCCTGTGTTAGTAGGAACCAGACAGACCTGGGTTGGAATCCCCACCACTTACAAGCTGCGTGACCTCTGGCGACTTCCTTAACCTCCCTGGGCCTTGGTTTCCTCCTCTTTAAAGTGGGACTAATAATAATACTTCTCTAATAGGGAAGGTTCAACGAGCAGAGATAGTGACCTCATGTCTGAAGAGTCCCTAGCTCAGAACTATGAAACACCAGTGGCTGCTGATCTGATTACGGATTCTGGGTAAGCCCTGAGGGCCCAACCTCCCAGGCACTCTGGGAAGGCAGTCCAGCCTGGGGTGGCATCGCTGGAACCCAGGGCATTGGCTATCTTTGGCCCAGAGGTGGCTGCATTTCAGAGAAGTCATTTTTCCATCTCATCAGTGTAGTAGGAGCTCAGAGTATTTTAGAATCTTCTAGGGGACGATTCGGAGAAGGCAATGGCACCCCACTCCAGTACTCTTGCCTGGAAAATCCCATGGATGGAGGAGCCTGGTAGGCTGCAGTCCATGGGGTCGCTAAGAGTCGGACACGACTGAGCAACTTCACTTTCACTTTTCACTTTCACGCTTTGGAGAAGGAAATGGCAACCCACTCCAGTGTTCTTGCTTGGAGAATGCCAGGGACGGGAGCCTGGTGGGCTGCTGTCTATGGGGTCTCACAGACTCGGACACAACTGAAGCAACTTAGCAGCAGCAGCAAGGGAAGATTGGCTTCCCAGGTGGCTCAGATGGTAAAGAATCCACCCGCCAGTGCAGGAGACACAGGTTCGATCCCTGGGTCGGGAAGATCCCCTGGAAGACAACCCACTCCAGTATTCTTGCCTGGGGAATCCCATGGACAGAGGAGCCTGGCGGGCTATAGTCCACGGGGTCACAAGAGTCAGATACGACTTAGCGACTAAACAACAAGGGCAGAGTGGATCCACACTCCAGGACAGAGCTCTCCAGCACAAGGGGCCCAGGCTCTGCCTGGACACTCCCTCCAACAGGAAGCTTCTCCTTTGCCAGGCAAGGCCCCTAGATGCCGGGCAGAATGGTCTCCCTTCTCCTGGGACGCAGAACCCTTGTTCCATCAACTGCTACTCTCTCAAAAGGGGAGCCCCTACGGGCAGGGCCTAGGCTCTCTCTATCTCTGCACCCACCCTGGCCAGCACACGGTGGTCTCAGGGAGGGTGACTTACCCCAAGGACAGGTGGCAATTCTGGGTGTCCTGACTTGGGAGGGTGTGGAGCATCCTGGCCTCTAGTGGGTAGAGGTCAAGGATGCAGAGGACAGACCCCTGTGAAGAAAGATCTGGCCCAAGCCGTCAGTCTTGCCGAGGGCGAGAAACTCTGCCTTTAACCAACATTCGCCTTTGAGAGCCATGCCCAGACCTGAACACAGACTGACTTGTGTGGGTTTCCTGGGATTTAAAAGACTGAAAATGGGAGAAAAGTCATCCAGCTTCATTTCCAGCTGGCATCCAAAAGAATTTTGCAAAGGAACTCCATAAAAAGTGCTTAGAGTTTTTTTTCCTTCTTCCTGTGTATTCAGTTATTAGCCTCTACCGCACATGAGCTGGAAAGTCATAGATACTGGGTGAGAGCCCAGGGTCTCCTGCGGAGGCTGTTTCAGGGCTGTTCTTGGAGCTAGGAAGCTGGCCCCTGTCCTTCTGATGCTCAGGCCGTGCAGCCCCGGCTGCCTCTTCACGGTGTGGCTTCAGTATGGGGCGGTGCTCCTTCCCTGGGGTTCACAGAGGGATTCTTGGGGGCGGAGGCCTGGACACTGCAGGGCCATGGCTACCACTGCTCCGCACCTGTGACCTTGGCGTGGAGCACTCCAACGCGAGGTCCTCGGTTTCCCAAACCTGCCTGTGTCAGTCTGGGGTCTCCAGAGAAATGAAAGCAGGAGACCATAGGAAGATATTCATGATCAAACCAGTCCATCCTAAAGGAAATCAACCCTGAATACTCATTGGAAGGACTGATGCTGAAGCACCAATACTCTGGCCACCTGGTGTGAAGAGCTGATTCGTTGGAAAAGACCCAGATGGTAAGAAAGAATGAAGGCCAAAGGAGAAGGGGGCAGCAGAGGACGAGACGGTTGGATGGCATCCCTGACTCAATGCACGTGAATTTGAGCAAAATCTGGGAGTTAGCAGAGGCCAGAGGAGCCTGGCGGGCTATGTCCATGGGTTTGCAAAGAGTTGGACTCGACTTAGCAACTGAACAAACATAGAGATATTTAGAAAGAGGTTTATGTGAGGATTTGTCTCATGGTATTATGGAAGCTGAGAAATCCTCAAGCTTCAGACCTGGGAACGCCGGTGGCGGTGGTCTCGTCCAGGGGAACCTGGGGGCACAGTCGTGTACGTCAGGGTCAAGTCCAGAGGCCTGAGAACCGGGAGTCTGAGAAAAGAACTGGAGACAATGGATGATCCAGCTCAACCAAGCGCATCTACGCTTCCCCCGTCTTTTTGGCTCTTGGGGTCTTCCCTAGAGCAGTCAGTGCCCACCCATATGGGCAAGGGCCCTATGCTTCACCAATCCCAATACTAATCTCTTCCAGGAGCAGCCTCACAGGCACACCAGCAGTGACCTTCCACTAGCCATCTGGGCACCTCTTAGCCCAGCCAAGTGGCCACAGTACTGACCATCACACTGCCCAGCCCACTGCCCATCGCGTGAGGTCCCTGTGGCCGCTGTGTTGTAGTCGTTCAGTCGCTAAGCTGAATCCGCCTCTTTGTGATCCCGTGGACTACAGCCCTCCAAGCCCTTCTGTCCTCCACCATCTCCCGGAGCTCGCTCAAACTCGTGTCCATTGAGCGCGTGATGCCATCCAACCATCTCATCCTCTGTCATCCCCATCTCCTCTTGCCTTCAGTCTTCCCCAGCATCAGGGTCTTTTCCAACGAGTCGGCTCTTCACATCAGGTGGCTGAAGGACTCGGTTTCAGCTTCAGCATCAGTCCTTCCAGTGAACGTTCAGGGTTAATTTCCTTTAGGATTGAGAGCACCAGAGACTGGGCAACTGAAAGCAGCTCAGGAGGCCAGACTCAAGCTGTTGGCAAGGCTGACTCCTGGAGTCCCTGGGAGAAGCCTTTCCGTGCCTCCCCAGCAGTCCTGGCTTGTGGACGCCTTGCTCCAGCCTCTGCCTCCGTGACCACACGGCCGTGTCCCCTGAGTCTCTGAGTCTCTCACCACCTTCCCTCTGGGTGTGTCTCCGTGTCCAGGTTTCCTTCTTTTTAGAAGGGCACCATGACTGGATTGGGTGCGCCTTGATCCAGGGTGAAAGTGGGAGTCGTTCCGTCGTGTCCGACTCTTTGCGACCCCATGGACTGTAGTCCATGGAATTCTCCAGGCCAGAAGACTTGAGTGGGTAGCCTTTCCCTTCGCCAGGGGATCTTCCCAACCCAGGGATCGAACTGAGGTCTCCTGCATTGCAGGCGGCTTCTTTACCAGCTGAGCCACAATGGTCCGGGGTGTCTTCATCCCAACTTGTTTATAGAGGCAGCGACGCTGTTTCCAAAGAAGGTCGCATTCTGAGTTTCTGGACGAGCAAGGCTTTGGGGCACCCTGTCTAGCACCGTACCCCACCTCAAGAGGTCGATGTGGTTAAACCCAGCTCATTGCTAAGGGTACAGGGACTCGATGGGTCACCTGTGGGTACCCGCCCCCAGGCTCTGGCCCCTGTTCCGTCGTGGACCAGCCCTGCTCGGGCAGAGATTGGAGTACACAGTAGCGAGCACCCCTGGATTAGTGGATTTGAGCTGCTCCAAGGACGAGCGAAGGATACGCAGGCAGGGTTGGGGTGGGACTGGTGGCCATGGGCAGAGAGGGCCTGTGTATTTTCACGACAATAAATGCCTCCTGATGGGCCGCGGTTGCACGGGGACTTGATGCCAGATGCAGTTGGGTGCATCAATTGGACAGCCACAAAGCCCTGTCACAGAGCGGAGGGGGGTTGGCCAGGGCCGCCTGATGACCGGTCCCCAAGCTGTCCCAGGCATGCCCGGAGTCACTCAGGGAGTCAGAGGCTGAGTGACCAGAGCCAGGCCGGAGGGGGAGAGGGGTGGCTCTGACCCTGGGCCTCCCCAGGCCCTCCCTCCCCCGGACCGGCAGCACCGGGAGGCCTGTGGGGAAGGCAGCCCATTTTTAATGAACAAATTACTGTCCTTGTTAACAGCACGAACAGGCCTTTGAGGGATCAAGGGAACCGGGGCTTGGGAAACAGCCACTAATTTCATGAAGCGGATGTGTTCCAGATGCGGCCTCTGGCCCAGCAGGCAGCCGCCTTGGCCTCCTGGAAGGGAACCCAGAGCTCCCGGCCCAGAGGGAAGGCGAGGTGGGGGCTCCGACGGTGGGGGGTCGGGCTGCCCGAGGCTCAGGCCGACCGGGACCAGTGTCCTTCCCCTCTGCCAGCACAGGGACCCTCTCCCAGAGAAGCTCAGGGGTCTCCACGTGCTGCTGGGCGTTCGTGTAGCAACCACTGTTTGTGAAAACGCGTGACGGAGGGCGGCTGTGAATGCCGTGTCCCTTTTCAGTGGGTGTTTATCTTATTCATCACAGCAGCGGCTTCTCGCTCTTGACAGACAGCCACAGGTGTGTGAGACGCATCGATGGTATCGGCGGGCAGGGTGTGGGGCGCACGTGTGCTGTCTGGACCCCCGTGCTGGGGACCCCTGGCTTGGCCCTTTGGGTCCCGGGAGCAGGCTGGGCTTGCTAAGGCACGCTGGAGGGGCCTCTGATTTTGTCCTGAGTCCTGGGAAGGCGAGGATGGTTCGGGATGGAAGAGCTCACCTGAGTTCTGTGAGAGGGGAAAAAAAGTGGATCCTGCGTTTGCCTCCCTCTCCTGCCTCTTTCCTTTCTTCCTCTATCCCTCGTCTCTGCCCCTCCTTCCACACACGCGTGTTAAATGTTACTGGGGATTCATAGAGGGACAGGCCCCTTCTCGGCCTTCCAGGAGCTCCTGAGTTCAATTGGAGGAGCCAGAAGCAAGGGCGGTGGGACTTCCGGTGGTCCAGTGGTTAAGATTCCTCTCCTTCCCATGCAGGGGACGTGGGTTCGGTCCCTGTTCGGGGAACTGAGATCCCATGTGCTGCAGGGCAACTAAGCCGGTGCGCCCCGGCAAAGACCCGGCACAGCCAAAATTTAAAAGAGGGGAAGTTGGTGCCTTCAGGGTGGGGTTCCGTTTCTCACTTGCCCCTGAACCTGCAAAGTCTATTTTCAGTTGTCTTATCTACTGGGGATCTATTTGAAATTTCACTTAAAGAGGCTGACACCTCTGATGCTGAATCCACTTACTTGCTGTATAAGCGTTAAGGGGAGGTCAGAGAGGTGCCTATGGGCTTCCCAGGCGGCTCCGTGGTAGAGACTCTGCCTGCTAATGCAGGAGACGCAGATTTGCAGTTTCGATCCCTGGGTCGGGAAGATCCCCTGGAGGAGGAAATGGCTACCCACCCCAGTTTTCTTGCCTGGAGAATCCCGTGGACAGAGGAGCCTGGTGGGCTTCAGTCCATGCTCAGGACTGAGCACGTGTGCGTGCACACACACTCACACACACACACACACACACACTTACCCAGGAGCTCAGAGTTGGTGACAGGCCCAGACCGGCACCCACGTCTGCTCCTCTCCTCGCGACGTGTCCAGGCCCCTCCCCTCTTCCCGGGTGGGTGGCTCAGGCCGGAGGCTTGGGGGCTGGCCTGGGAGGGGGTCTCTGCTCCCGGGAGGAGGGTCGAGTCCCTGGGAAGGCAGAGGCCATCGATCCATGTTCAGCTGAGAGCTTCACACTTAACTTGCAGCTTCTTTTCTGGGAGGGTCATTTACTGACAATTACGGGTTTAAAGTGGGTCCAGTTTAGTAAGTGGTTTCTATAAAGAGCAGAGCCGGGTCCCCAGGGAGCGAGAGCCGGGCGGAGGCAGGGAGCCGAGGAGGACAGGCACTCTCTGTGTTATAGATTTTATCGAGTCATAAACAAGGCTGGAGAAGAAACAATTAAAACCCGCTTGCTCACAGGGCTGCCTCGGCCAGCTGGCTGTCAGGGGGGCCTCGCCGACCGAGCCACACAGCACGAGGTCACTGGCCGAGTGGCCTGACCCAGGAGGGCAGGGGGTGGGTGCTGGGACTGAGCCCTGACCCCACCCCCCAGCCTCAGCAGCTGCCCCTGAGCCCTGTCGACCCTTACACCCCACACTTGCTCAGTCGGTTCCCAAAGAGTGATGGTGGCAGACGGCGTGCAAGTTGGTGGTGACTGGCGTTGGGGAAGGGGGACCCCTGGCACCTCCCCCTGGAGAGACATGCTGAGAAAGTCCTGGACTCAGGGCACCTGTGAGCACCTCTTCACTTCAGCCACCAGCTGACCCCGTGACCTCAGCGCAGTGACCCAAGCCCACTGAGCCTCTGTTTGCTCATGTGTTGAAACTGAAAAGGAGATTTACCCCACGGGGCAGCCCAGGAACGAAACGAAGAGCACAGAGTGCAAGGGGGACACTCCAGTGAATGTGTAGAGGTTCCCAGCGTGATCGGCAGAGACACAGCGAGAAGGTAGACCTACACACGGGCTTCCCAGGTGGTACTAGTGGTAAAGGGTCCACCTGCCAGTGCAGGAGACGCGAGAGACGTGGGTTCGACCCTGGGTTGGGAAGATGCCCTGGAGAAAGAAATGGCCGCCTACTCAAGTATTCTTGCCTGGTAAAGCCCATGGACAGAGGAGCCTGGTAGGCTATAGCCCACGGGGTTGCAAAGAGTCAGACATGACTGAGCGACGAGGCGCACACACTCAGACCTTTATATAATGTACATTTACTGTCGCCAGTACATGGCTGTCGCTGGGTGGGACCTGAGAGCCAGGATGAATGGTGTGGCCTGCGATGTCCGTGGTCCCAGGGATCCTGTGCCTTCTCTATGCCAGCCAGTTCCCATACATCATCCCCAAAAGTCCCGTAAGCAAATATTATGCGCCCCTGTTTTACAAAACTGAGATCTCAGAAGTGAAATCCCTTGCCCACAAAAGTTGTAAATGGCTAGGCTGAGACTTGACAGCGGGCCTCCTGAATCTCAACCCAGAAATCTCGCAGCATCTGGCTCTCCTCTTCCAGCTGGTCCTCTCCTCCTGAGTCAGCAGTGGGTGTGGCCAGAGGCCCATGCCAGGCAGGGAGGTCCAGGGTGGCCAGAGTCAGGGAGAGTCTTCCCCCTGCAGCCCTGGGGCAGGCAGGCAAGAGCAGAAGGTATTCAAAAGTCAGGAGCGTTCAAGGTAAAGGAAATTCAGGCGAGCGGAGGAGCAGCCTGGCTATGGGCACAGGTGAGCTGAGTCCAGGAGTGCTGGGCCAGGTGTGGACCAAGCACCTAATAGAGGTAGGAGACGGTCCCTGGGCTTCCAGCGGCCCACCAGGGCCCCATAGGAAGTGGTCAGGGCCCTCCCTCTGTGCGTTCCTGGGCTGGGGATGGAGGGAGGCAGACGGCGGCCTCTGATGCCAGGTCACCCCTCTTGCTCCACCCCTCTCGTCTCCCTGCTCTGCTGAACCACTGCCAGGGCAGGGCTCAGGGACCTACCTCCCCAGGGACCTGCCACAGGGAGGCTGTGGAGGCCGAGGGCCAATCAGAGTAGCGGCAGGAGGGTCGATGGAGGCTGGCACCTGCCCCTGTCCTTGTCCCCCGTCCCTGTCCTTGCTCATCTCCTGTGGGGACAGGGCCATCAGAGTTGGGGTGGCCTCACTGAGTGTTGAGAGATGCTGGGAGGGGAGGTGGCCACGGGCTCTGGACCCTGCACTGCATGAACCAGACCCACCATCCACCAGCCAGCACCCACAGAGAGATGGAATAGACAAATGTGCACAGATACAGGCAGCTCACTTGGATAGTGATGTGATCTCACTTCCTATTCCTGCCAACCCATTTTACAGATAGGGAAACTGAGGCTTACGAGGTTGAGGGAAGTGACCTGCCCCAGGTCTCTAGGCCAGGTGTGGAACGCCATTGGACTTGGATACCACACCCTGCAACCTCTCCAGGTCACCCAGCTAGTAGTCAGAGTAAAGACGGGACCCAGACACCCCCAAACCCCGTGCTGATCCCAGATCACACTGTCAGGCTGCCAAGGCCTCCATGCCCTCCCACCCCAACCATGGGCCCTGGCTCCGGCCCCCGTGGCGCTCCAGATTGCCCTGTGGGTCCATTTCAGAGCCGCCCAGGACCCCTGTGTCTCAGACCCCTCACTGCCTCCGGCCAGGCCGCCCGACATTGCATATGTGGCCGCCCGACATTGCATATGTGCCCAGAACAGGCCAAGCATGTCAGGACAGGCAGTGGGTGGTGGGGGGACGCCTGCCTGGAACGTGAAGCTGGGAGGCCCTCTGGGTCATGGGCTCCTCCCTGCTAACCCCAAAGGTCAGAGTCCCTGACTTCTGCAATATTGTGTCTCAAGGGTTTCCTGGTCAGCACGCCTGGACCCTGTTCGTGACACCCTCAGGCTGCTTGGCAGCAGGACCGGGACAGGATGGGGCCTGCCCCTCCCCCGACACCCCGCTCGGTTCCCTGGCCCCTCCCTGCCCTCTTGGCCGCCTCCCTGCATTCCGGGAGGACGGGCCCTGGCCGGGGCCTGGGAAGGGGCAGGGAGGGTGGTGGGCGAGGTCAGGCCTGCACGGACAGCGCCCCCAGCCAGCCCCTCCCCGGGATGCCTCTGTTCCCCCCTCAGTGGCAGCTCCAGCTTCCAGCCGTCCCTGGGGCTGTGGGGAGCAGCTGGGGCCATCTGGGGCTGGCCCGGGCCCCAGGCCGCGTTCCCAGGACCCCGCACCTCATCAGGAAGCAGCTTGCGGTGCCGGCCACTCCACTGAGCCTCTCGAGGCTGCCCCGGCCGTGTCCTCGTGTGGCCTGTCACACACAGGGCTGAGGGCCACATGTGCAGCCGCTGATGCAGGGCGGGCGTTCCTGGACCCTGTCCCCTGCTCCCGGGAGCCTCGGGGTGGGGCTCTGATGCCGCGCCCAGGGGTCCTCTGGGTTCACCCTCCATCAGAAGCCAGGGGGCAGGAGAATCACAGGGCACAGGGCAGGTACACACTGCTGCCCACCTGGGCCCGCGGCCCCTGCCGCCTGCCTCACACACACCTGCTTTGTGTGTCTGACAGTCACATGGCCGAGGCATCTCATTCAGGCTGCAGCCACGACCACCCCCCAGCCCCCCGACACTCGCAAGCCCTTCCTGTGCCCAAGGCCTGCTTCCCACACACTCAGCGCACCACCTTCTCGCCCCTTGGCAGAAGCGCAAGGGTGTCCTCCCCGCTTTCTTGCATCGCCGCTCTGTCTCAGGCCCCTTCCCCGTCCCGCAGCTTCATTCACTCAACAAACGCTCACTGAACTCCCTCCAGCTCCCAGGCTCTATTCCGGGAGCTGAGGATCCCGTCGGTCGTAGCAAAAAAAGAAACAGGCAAACCTCTCTGCTCTCGTGGCATTTACCTTCTGATCGGGAGATAACCAACAGTATAGATAATTAATTTTTTTTTTTTTTTTAGTTAAAACAGAATTTTATTATCTTCCAATTCTGGTGGTTAGAAAGGGGACACAGCTCTCACTGAGTAAAATCGAGGTGTTGGGGGACTGTGTTCCTTCCTGGAGCCTGGGGGGAGAATCTGTTTTCTTGCCCTTTTTCAGCTTCTAGAGGCTTCTTGCATCTCTGTTGTACACCTGAAACTGATACGGTATAAATCAACTCTAATAAAATGGGGGAAAGCGCATTAAGACGACATTTTCAGTGTAACGGCGAAGAAATTAGAATTCTGTATTTTAAGTAATAAGAAGTTCTTCTATTTTGAGACAATCTTATAGGTACAGTGGCAGGGTGCTGAAATATATTGACGTGGCCCACCTATACCCCAGACACCCCTCCTCCTGGGACCTCAGACCAGAGACAAAGTAACAAAAGTTGAGAGGTAGGAGGATAAGTAAAGTTTACACGTATTAGATGCTGATAAGTTGCTGTGGTTGGGGAGGAAGTGCAATAAAGCAGAGGGGAAGAGTGGACCTTTTAGGTATGTGGACGGGGAGCCTCACGGCATCCGATCTAGGGCAGCCTGATGACATGTGACTCAGGCCCTCTGGTGCCGGTCAGCAAGGCCACACTCCAGCCAGAGAGGGTTGGGCATCGGGCAGTGGTCCAGTGTCTGACCGCTCTCTGGAGCCCAGAGATCCATACCAGTTCTGCCTGCTCCCTGTCCAGCATTCAGCCTCAGAGGCTGGAGAGGGTGGACAGTCCACGGCTGGTACCCAGAAGTTGGGTTAGGGTCAGGGGGAAGGACTGGCTGTGACTAGGTTTAAGGAGATGGTTTTTGAGATGGAAATAAAAGCAGGGAGGCCTGGATTGGGATCTGAAACTATCACTGATTAACCTTGAGTTACAGGGTCATTTCCTTAACCTCTGAGCCTCTATTTTTCCTTCTGTTTAATGGGTGTGCTGAGGCCTACCTTGTAAATTCCCCATGGAAGTTAAAGGAGATTAAAGCAAAGTGTCTACATGGTCTGAGCTCCAAGAAGGGCGTTGAGACAGGACCCGGGTGGGTAAGGGAGGTGATGGAGACACATTAAGAAGAGGGCTGGAACTTCTCTGATGGCCCAGTGGTAAAGAATCCGCCTGCCGATGCAGGGGACACGGTTTCGGTCCTTGGTCTGGGAACTAAGATCCCACATGCTGTGGGGTGACTGAGCCTGTGCACCCCAACAAGAAAAGCCACCACAATGAGAAGCCCGCACCCCAAAATTAGAGAGTAGCCCCCACTCACCGCAACCAGAAAAAGTCCATGTCCAGCATTGAAGTCCCAGCGCAGCCAACAATAAATAAATATATTAATTAAAAGAAAAAGGCTGAGGAGCCAGGGCCAGCTCCAAGCCCCCTTTGCATGCCCCTTCACCCTGCCCAGCCCAGGAAGAGGGGCAAGAGAGGGGAGGTCAGGGTTGGAAACCAGCTCTCATCACGTGCCCAGGCCCCTGAGTCGTGTAATAGCCACTTCCTGCCCATGTCTCTTGGAAGCCTTCTGCCTAATCCAGTTAACACTCCTGTGATCCGATTACTGTGTGTAAGAAACCCCAGATCTGATCAGAGGCATCACGTGGGTGGCACAGGTTGGCGGGGGGGGAGTGCTGCAGAGAAGAGGTTCAACTGTGGCTGCCATCTGCCCCCTCCCCAGGCCTCTGGTCCTTCCGAGCTGGGTGTCCCGCCTCTGGCAGGCCTGGGAGGTGTCGGGGAGCAGGGGACCTGAGCCACCACCGTCCTCCCCAGGTGCCTGAAAAGCAGATGCTGTCCAGCCCCCTGTAGCCCCCTGGCCTTGGAGGGGAAGCCTTCTATTCCTGCTCACCCACCATCCTCGTTCCCTTGGGTGGAGCTTGCCTGCTTTGCGAGGAGGAAAGTTGCGATTGTGGCCACAAGTGTGGCCAGGGGCTGGGGCACCTTGGAGAGCGGAGGCGTTTGGGTCCCGGCCCTCATGGATGCTCCTGCAGGCTGTGGAGGGACCCACAGAGCCCCGCCTTCGCCCCAGGTGACACGCACCTGGCGGAGGACAGGATGGAGCCACCCACCTGCTGAGGGACGACCTGGAGGAGGCGCCCATTCTGTGCCTGGGGGAGGGGGAGGGCAGGAGAGGGGCTGGTCGTGCAGGACGCCAGGATCCTGAGAGCTCAGGGGAGCCCGCCTGGGCCTCTCACTGTCCACCCTAGAATGAGCATGTTGCCCAGTGGGGTTCCAAGCCCCTTTCCCACATCACCCTTGCAGGACCCAGCGAATCACCGTTCAGTGGACACCACTGCCCCCCACCCTGCCCCATGTGCTGCAAACACTTCCTGAGAGCAGAGGTTTCTAACACCTGGAAATACGGGGAAAAGGCCTTGCAGATGGGTCACGAGTCCATGACCCTTCATTCCGTTCCTTCCCCCAGGCGCGTGGTGTCATGCGGGGCACATGCGGGCCCTCGTTCTGGAGGGGGACAGGCCGGAAGCCAGCAGGGCGTGCCTGCCCATCCAGACAGCCTTTCTTCCTTACCTGTGCATCCCCGGTGAGCTGCCCGCCCCACCCTGCCCTCTCCGCCCTTCTTCCCTCCAGAGCTCGGCTCCAGGCACGCCCTGGTTAGACTCCAGACAGCCGCAGTTCTGCAGGCGGGCTAACCAGGCAGGATGCTGGCAGAGACAGATGGCTGGAGGTGCTAATAGGGGTCTGGAGATGGCAGGAAGGCACCGTCACATGCTCCACGAGCTGGCCTGCCTGAAAAATAGAAAAGCCACCGTCTCTTTCCTCCGCTGCCCCCTCTTCAGATGGGCTCTGACCCCATTTTTATCATCTTTATTTTTATTATCCCGATAAAACCTGCTCTTACACATTCTAACTGTGCGGGTATAATCCTGCCTGCAGGGCCTCAGTGGTAAAGAAGCCGCCTGCCAGCGCAGGAGACTTGGGTTCAATCCCTGGGTTGGGAAGATCCCCTGGAGAAGGAAATGGCAACCCACTCCAGTATTCTTGCCCAGGAAGTCCCATTGTTAGAGGAGCCTGGTGGGCTACAGTCCAGGGGGTCACCAAGAGTCGGACGTGACTTGGCGACTGAACCGCGCCAGCAGCAATCTTGCCAGCAGGTACAGGTGAACATCGTGTGGCCCCAGCCTTTGATTCCGCCATGAGGGGGACAGCACGGCCCTGATGGTTCCGAGCGGTACATGGTGCTAAGGTCATGGAGGCGTGTCTGTGGGCTCCAGGACACGGTCCTTTTTTCTGGCTGTGGATTACTTTTCCCTTTTGTGCTAAAGAGCTCTTGGTGGGACAAGCCACGGTTCCCCGAATGCATCCTTACTGACAGATCAGGCCCCTAGAATCGTTAGGTTTTTAAGTAGAAAGTGGCCACGGGAATCAACTCCTCCTTTCCCAGGCAAGAAACTGAGGCTGGCCTGTGAATGACGTTCGCCCTGTGTCCGCAGAGGGCGAGGGTGCCGCTGGAGGCCTCCGCTCTCCAGCTGAACAGCAGCTGCATTGCTCCCAGCCCCACTTCACTTCCTAGCACTCGGCGCTTGTCACCCGGAAGCGTTCCTGACAGCCGTGTGGTCGCAGTCCTCCGCTCTGCCCCCGTGCCACAGGTGAGCGGCCTCAGCCGTGTGGAGGGCGGGTGGGGCCCCAGGCGGTCAGTGCTCCCTTCCCCGTCTAGGTCCTGCACACCCGGTATCTCCAGGTGCAGAGCCTACCGGCTGTGATACAGGATGCCCAGGTAAATGTACGTCTCAGACAAACAAGGACCCATCTCTTAGTGTAAGTCTGTCCCAAGCGTCAGTCCGAGTGGATATGCTACATTTCCTGCGAGTTTCTTTCACTTTTTCTTTTGGACGCACCGTGCTGCACGTGGGATCTTAGTTCCCCGACCAGGGATCGAACTTGTGCTCCCTGCAGTGGAAGCCCAGAGTCCTAACCCCTGGATCACCAGGGAAGTCCCTCCTGCAGGTGTAGACTGTTGAAAACCCCAGCTCTACCAGTCCAGGGCCTAGCATTTCACTGGGTGTCCTGTTAACCCAGAGACGCAGCTGGGTGCCAAGAAGGCCCGGCTCTGTCTCCCCAGGCGCAGTGCCCCAACCATCCCTAGTCCCCTGCGGACTCTCCTGACCTCAGAGGACCCCTGCCTGCCCTCTGGTTGTGACCCCCAGATCAGGAGCAGTCAGAACCAGCTGCTAGCAGGCAAGGAATCACCTAGCAAGGTGAGCAGGCGGGGGAAGGGCAGATTTGGCCAGGCCTCTGGCCCCTGAGATTTTTAGATCCTTATTTTCTGAAGCTTTGGACTGTTGAGAATTCCAGGTCTAACAGTCCAGAGCCTGAAGGGGCAGAGTGAGCCGTTCTCTACCACGGACGGGGATGTTGAATCCTTGGCATGTGTCTTGTGGGACCCGCCGGCCTTGGGGCATCTTCTCCAACCCGGGAAGTGGATGCTGGGATGGGGGTATCACTTGCCAGGCTGTCCATTCTCACACATCCCTGGCAGCCTCCCACAGCTGCTCATGCCTGGATTCCACTAAGAGCCTCCAAGCCGACCCCTCTGATCTGGCCTTTCCTCTCCATCCATCCCTCGGACAGCTGTCTCAGCGGTCTTGCTAAATGTCCGCTTTCGTCAAATGCCCTCCCTTTCTCAAAGGACCCGTTGCTTCCCTGTTTCCTGTGGAGCCAAGATGCTGGGTGGCCCCCACTTTCAAGAGTCTAATTGGCAGCATCCTATCTGTGCACTTGGCTCCCCCCAGAGCCCCTGGATGTTTGGAAGAGGCCACATTCCAGAGAGGAGCGAACATGTTTGCAGACATTTGCGGCCAGTAGCTGGCTGCTTCCTCTTTAAGGCTGCCCCCTTTCCAGCCCCTATTGAGTTCACCTGATTACAAGAGCAAGGACACAGACATAATTAGGTGCTAATGGCACTTAGCACCTCTGTGACACCTGCAGCCGCGCTGGCTCTGCAGGGCTGCTCAGAGCGAACCAGCTGCTCTGCCCTGCCGGCTGGGGACGGCTCCATTACGGCCCAGACACCCCAGGCCAGTGAGGTTCCAGTCTCCAGTGACCAGACAGAAATTAACTCTGTGTCAGGGCTGACGGTGGGCTGCAGTGCACAGGGTCACACAGGGTTGGACGTGACTGAGCGACACACTTTCAGGGCTGATGTAGGAGCAGCACCACGAACAGAGCTATTCCATGACTCCCTGTTTCATCCCCAACCTTTGCTGTGTGGCAGGTGGCAATGCCCCCACTTCCCAGATTAGGAAACTGAGGCTTGAGGAAGAAAGGACTTGCCCACACCACCAGTGAGTGGTAAGCATGACCTCTGTCTGTTTCAAGGCCCCGTTCATCGCCCTGTGCTCCTCCTGTTTCGCTGGCCTCCCTTCCCCAGTTCCACAAATCTGAGCCTCACCTCCAGGCTCAGCTCTCCCTTGGGGCCTCCCTAACTTCTGTTCTGTCTTTAAATGCACCGAGCACCTACAACTCTGCACCTCAAAAGAGATGCTGCCTTATCCTCTAGGAGTGTGTGCATGTGTGCATTCGAGTGTGCTAATCCTAATCTCTCCCGGCTGGAGTGTCCATTTCTGGTGGCCTAGAAATACAGAGTCCCACCATAAAGCCGCCAGCCGCTAGACAAGCGTGTCGTCGGCACTAAATAACTGCTCCTGGACAGATTGAGTGAGTGGTTGCGGTGCCTGCAGTTCTCTCTTGCTTAAATAGATCGTTGAGTAACAAGTGAACATCTCCACTTAGGGAGCCGTGGGTGCCTTGGCAGCAAGGAAGCCGACTCTGGCTTTGGCTGCTCTGAATTTCCCTCCCCACGGGGCACTAGCTGTGAGACCTTGGGCCTCGGTGTGCCGCGGGTTCCCCGTCTGTAAAATGGGTCACTGGGAGAGGTCTCCTCTCCCAGGGCTGCTGTGGGAGTGAAGGGGCTTCGCGTGCACCTGCAGTGCAGAAGAGGGGTCCCGTGTTTTAGGAGTCCACCCTGGGTTGTGCCATCCTGGACCTTGGGAAGTCCGAGGGGCACTGTGGTGCCTTCTCCCTCTTCTCAGGTGTGAATCACAGGGTCATCCTGGCCCGAAAGGGTCAGGAGCAAGATTTCTCAGCCTCAACACCTCGGCACGTTGGACCGGCTCGTTCAGTGTCTTGAGGGAGCGGAGCTGTCTTGTACGGTATAGGAGGTTTAGGAGCATCCTTGGACTGCACGCGCTAGATTCCCGCTGTAACAAGCAAAAATGTCTCCAGACCTCTGCCCTGCCATCAGGGTGCAGGGGGTTGCATCCCCCCTGGGTGAGAACTGCTGCCCTAGAACATTCTCTAACTTGAGAATGCATCGGACTCTCCTGGATAGCTGGCTCAGAGACAGACTGCGTGGTGTCACCCCCAGAGGTGCTGATTCCTGGGGTTTGGGGGGTCCCCACAAGCTGCCCTTCTAACAGGTTCCCAGGTGCTGCTGCTTTGGCTGTGCCGGGGAGCCCCACTTTGGGAACTACCGCGTAAGCGTACTCTAAGACAGTCAGGCTTTAGAGGTGCTGGGGTCAGTGAGCATGGGACTGAGAAGAGAGGGGACAGGAGCGGAATTTCCTGCAGAGGTGCCGCCCTGTGGATGTCAAGAATCTGGAACAAATGTGTAGATTCTAGCAAAACTCAAACAATTATAACAAGCTCAAAGGCAGTGAGAAAACTTTGAAAGAAGAAGGGCTGCACGCTTTAGGCCAGGAGCAACTAATTCAGGGAAATTCCGAGAGCCAGCTCCAGGGAAGCCTGGAGCGGGCTGTTTGCCCAGGAGCCGAGGGTGGGGCCACTTGGACCCAGACAGAAAGACTCATTTCCTGAAGGGCCAGAGGAGCCTGGAGAGACGGCGACATTTGGCTCTGAATGAGTGAGCAGCTCAGCAGTGGCCGTGGAGCCCCGTCTGGGTCGGTGAATGAACCCGAGCCAGGATGACGTGAGAGCCTGGAGGGTGACAGAGATAATGCACTGAGATGGCCACCAGGCTTCCCACGGCCCAAGGGCCATCGCTGGAGACGCGCAGCGGCTCAGCAGAGTGGTGATGCCAGAGTGACCCGTGGAGGGGCCGGTGCCAAGGGGCCGCCCTGGGTGGGGGCCGCTCAGAGCCTCTCGGCAGCAGCCACGGGGCTGGCAGGGGCGTCTTCTGTCCAGGCTCTGTCTTGGCCCGTCCATGGTCACGTCCGGGCAGCTCCTGGCTCTGTCTCTGGCCTGTGGCTGCTGGACTCACATGGTGTGAGGGGAACGTCCGGCTGGCCGGGAGGAGGAAGCGGGCTGAGTGGAATTTGCTCAGGGACCCAGGCCGGTGACCCCGGACTCCAGAGTTGCAAGATGGGATTCCAAGGGTGTAGAATTCGAGTCAGGGTCTGCGCTTCCGTTTGTGGCTGGATGTTTGATCTTGGGAGGGGTCAGTTAGTAGATGCTTCTGGGACTTCCCTGGTGGCCCAGTGGTCGAGACTCCACGCTTCCGCTGCAGGAAATGGGGGTTTCATCCCTGGTCAGGGATCCTGTATTCTGTGCAGTGCTGCCCCGCCCCCCACAAAAGGAGATCTTTGCCCTGTGTGGCCCCTACCAGGAGCTGTACCAGACTATTTAATGTGACATCTTATCCCATTTTCACATTAAAGCCACGGGACAGATCCCCCTGAAGCGATGAAGAGCCGGAGGGTCAGAGTGGCAGCCAAACCACGGCAGAGCAAATGTTCCATCCAGATCCGACTCTGAAAAACGTGTTCGACTTCATTTTTTGTCTCTGAAATGAGGTTCACACTCCCAGCCCATTCCCTCCTAGAGCTGTCATGGGAATCAGATGGGATGAAAATGTATGAAAATATAAGCTATATGAATGCCAGGGATTATAATCACAACGATTAAACTTCTGCACCATCAGGTTTTAGGAAGCAGGCGCGCTCCGCCTCTGAACATCCGTGGAGGTGGTTCAGTATACCCAGTTGGTTGGCCTGGGGCCTGCTGCCAGGACTCAAGGTGGGGCTGCCCCTCCCCCACCCCAGATAGGTACCCACCCACCCCACGACATCTACTGAAGCATCAGAAATTAAATTTCACAGCTGGGTGCCCAGAGATACCAACTCTAGCTCCGTGTGTTTATGGCTCGAGGAGGAGATAAGATTTGATTAAGAAGGCCGCTATTAATTTACGGCAAGTACACTCACTCCAAGGAAGACGCTGCTTTTAATTAATAGCCAGAAGGAATTTATGCTGCTGGTCTCAGCGAGGGGGAGAAGGGTGGACAGAGGGGGCCAACGGAGCAGAGTGAGTGATGTGGATGGATTGGTCCAAACATGCCCGCCTGCCTTTTGAAGGGAATATTAATATATAAAAGGGGCAGCAGGAGGAAGAGAAGCACTCTGGTTCAGGAGACCAGCAGGGGGGCCCCGGGAGAGCCAGGCAGCCGGAAAGGGAGAAGGCGGAGGAAGGGCCTGGAGGACGCGAGGCAGCGAGCCGAGCACTCAGCATACAGCGGGCGTCACGCTCAAGGCCGCCTGTGATCACCGAACCGCAGCCCGGTCGTTTTCGGAAGAATATTACGAGCGTGCAGGAAGAAACGCAAACGCTCCAAAAAGGTGTTTGGGGACCATTGTCTTCTCTCTCTGCCGTTGACCTAACTTCCTGCTAAAGATCCAGCTGCCCGTTTCTTGTACCTTTCCAGGAGTATCTGGTATACATACATCTACACCTGTGAGGCTGTGTGGGTCCAACGTGCGTGTGAGCCTTGACTGTGGACGGTGTTATCCTATACGTTGTTCCAGGCTTATTCTTGTTTTAGAGACAGGGAAACTGGGACTGGAGAGGTCTAGTAACTTTCCCAGGGCCACACAGCTCCCAAGGGTTGGAGCCACGTTTCCAGACTCCAGTGCACAGATGGCTCTGGAGCCCCTTCTCATCGCTGCTGCCCGCTGTCGGCCGGCACTGAGCCCTATGTTCAGGGTGTAGCAGATGGAGTGGGGGGGCTCCCCGTGGGGTGGGGGCGCTCCCCGTGGACAGGAGGTGGGTGGGTTCTGAGTAGAGAGAGAGGCCAGGCCTGGTGGAGGGTGGGAGCTGTTAGGGGAAGAACTCCCAGGATGTAGCCAACACACTCTCTGCAGGGTTGGTGGGAATTAGGAGGTGTGGTCCGGAGCAAGCCCTGATCACGACTTCCCTGTGGCTCAAACGGTAAAGAATCTGCCTGCGAGGCAGGAGACCAGGGTCCGATCCCTGGGTTGGGAAGTTCCTCTGGAGAAGGGAAAGGCAACCCACCCCAGTATTCTTGCCTGGAGAGTTCCATGGACAGAGAAGCCAGGCGGGCTACAGTCCGTAGGGTCGCAAAGAGTCGGACACGACTGAGCGAGTAACAGTCCACAGTCCAGTCCACAGAAGCCCTGATCACTGGGATTCCGCTTTGCCCTCTGCTCATCCCCAGGCTTCTAACAGTCATGCATTTTGAGATCTGAAAGGAACCCACGAGCAAATACCTGCTCCGAGCATGGTCCACAGACCACCAGCATCAGCAGCATCCAGTCCTGACCAAGAATCAGAATATTTGGAGGTGCAGCCAGGAATCTGTATTTTAATCACCACCCCCCCTACCCACCAGTGATCCCTAGTCACGTTTGTTGAGAAGCTCTGTACCATCCACTTTACAGAGAGTAAAACTGAGGCCCCAGAAGAGACCACAAGTTCTCCAAGGTCACACAGCTTATTGATGGCGGTTGTTGGGGTGGAAGGCTGGCTTGAACGAGCTCCTGATTCCTGTGCCCTTTACACGGAATCACCCTGGACCCTGGAAACCACGGCAGGAAGTGCACTGCCTGGGAGACAGATTCATTCTAAATCTACATCCCAGTCCTGGCTCTGTCTATAGCTATGTGGCCTTGGGCAAGTTACATGACCTCTCTGAGCTTCCCATTCTTCACGTCTCCGACAGGAACAGCACCACCCTCCTTGCCCAGTGGCTTTGCAGACTCGGTGGACTGGTGCCAGGCAGTGTGACGGGGAGAAGCCAGCGTTGGGTCACAGCTCCCTGCCTCCCCCATGATGGAGAGCAGGACCACCTGAGCGGAGGGTGGACTTCCTGGCCGTGCGGCGAGCTCTCTGGCTGTGCCGGATCCTCCTCTGCTCCCTTCGATCCTGCCCCCCTTTAATCCTCCACCAGAGACGCTTTCTAATCAGCCACAAGGACAGAGGAGCAGCAGCCAGCATCCGTCACCTGTAACAGATCAACAGGCTCTGAGACCTTTGGCCCTTCTCTTATAAATCACCTTCTCCTCTTCTGTGCTGGAGACCACTGGGCTGAGCTGGGATGGCAGGAGGGCCAGGGAAGCCCCTCGGATGAAGGGAGTCAGAGGGGACGAAGGACGCCTGAAAAGTCAGAGCTGGGAGACCCCGTCGGTAGAGGAGTATGCCCCTCCAGAGGAGCATGTTAATACAAAATATATATATTTTTTAACTTTTTATTTTGTATTGGGTTATAGCTGATTAGGGCTTCCCTGCTGGCTCAGATGGTAAAGACTCTGCCTTCAATGCAGGGTACCTGGGTTCAATCCCTGAGATGGAAAGATTCCCTGGAGAAGGGAATGGCTACCCACTGTAGTATTCTTGCCTGGAGAATCTCATGGACAGAGGAGCCTGGTGGCCTATAGTCCATGGGGTCACAAAGAGTCAGACACGACTGAAGAGACTTAGCCAGCACGCGGGCAGAGCTGACTTACCATGTTGTGACAGTTTCAGGTGGACAGCAAAGGGACTCAGCCGTATATATACACGTCTCCATTCTCCCCCAGACTCCCCTGCCATCCAGACTGTCACAGAACACTGAGCAGAGTTCCCAGAGCTGTGCGGTAGTTCCATGTTCGTTATCCATTTTAAATATAGCAGTGCGTCCAGGCAGCCGTAAGTCTTTCGTGAAGTCCGTGAGCCTCCGTTTTGCGAGTTCACTTGTACCGTTTCGTTTCAGGTTCCACATTTAAGGATGTCGTGTGACATTTCTCCTTCTTTGACGGCACTCAGTGTGACAGTCTCTAGGTCCAGCGCCCCTCTTATTTTAGACGGAGGAGCTCAAGGCTCAGAAGGACTCACGTTGTGCCCCAGCTCGCTCTGCAGGTCAGCAGCAGGAGGAGGGAGGCAGGGCAGGACAGGTGGGGTGGTGCCTCCTGGACATCGGCCATCATCCTTTTTTTGGGGGGAAGGTGGGCAGGTCCACAGCTGGATATTCAGGTCTGCAGAGGTCTTCCCTTTTCTCCTGAGAACACAGGACTCTTTGGAAAAGATGATACTGAATAAAGCTACCGGCCACGCCCTGCCACCCCCTGCCGCCATCCACCAGGGCCTCACCAGGGCCTCACTAGGGCCCCCGGCTACCCCTTCCCCTGTCCTGGAGCTGGGAGAACCTGGGTGAAGCTGCGTCCCGGTGCCCAGCTCTGCAGGCTGGCCGGTGTGCAGGACATAGGCAGTAGGGGTTGGTGTGCTTGGGGAGCCACTGGGCTTCCCTCCAGCTCAAGCCGCCTCTGCCCATCCGGCCGTCCAGGGAGACTGTGTCCCCGGCATCTTGTTGTTCGAAGTCAGAATCTGCGTTTAGGAGACAGGCCCCCGGTGGCTGGCAGGCTGGCACAGTGGCTGTGGGGGAGCCTGGTACTCACCCTCCCCCACCACCCTACCCCCGCATGACTATTCATCCTCCCGGACTCCGAGCTGAGGGCAGAGTCCTGGATGGAGCTGTGGATGGGCAGGGACGCTCTCACCCTCTACCCCCAGGAACTCGTTTGTGGGCAGGTGTGAGGGCTGGGGACTGTTAGCACAACCAGGACATCCCGCCCAGGGGGTCGCTTCTGACTTTCCCCCAAGCCTTTGAGGTCCAGGGAACAGTGACTTGCTGGGATGGGGGAGGGTGTCTATTATCCAGAGCCCTCCCTGCTCAGCCTCAGGGAGCTGTGTCTTATGATGGGGATGGGGTGCCTCACAGAGGTGCAGGTACGTTCCAAAAGAAGGGGTACCTAACCCCCATGTCAGACCCCCAGCACCCACTGGCAGCCCAAAGTGTTCCCTCGAGCTGGAGGGAAGCCTGCAGCACCAGTGATTCTGCCTGTTACAAAGGCTGCAAGAATCAGGGCTGGTCCTTGGGCGATCATTCATTCATTAAGTGACTACTGTATGCTGAGAACACAGCCAGGGGCAAAAACCAGTTTGCTCTCAGGGAGCATACAGTCTAGAGGATAAGACAATGTTAGATGAAATTATTTAGTTTCATAGTGATTGATCAAGTTACAAGAATCTGTAAAAAATACTCAAAAGGGGGATCTGTGATCTGGGTGTCCAGGAGGGCTTCCTGGAGGAGGGGACATTTAAGCTGATCCCCAAAAGATGTGTAGGAGTTACTAGGCAAAGAGGTGAGGGATGGATTTGCTGGGGGAGGAGGTGGCCTGGGTAGAGCTCCTGGGGCAAATGGGCGGGAGCTTGCCATGCCTGAGGGACCGGCGGAAGAGAAGGTCTCAGCCTTAAGGTGCTCACAGAGCTGGTGGGGAAGGGGGCAGGATGGTGAGACACGAGCCTCCCTCACACTCACTTCTATACACAGAGGCGAGAGTGCAATGCTGTGGAGGGTGGGGGGTGGAATCTTCTGGAAGACTTCCTGGGTGAGTAGCTCTAAAGCCTGCATCCAAAGGGCCAGGGGGATACCCAGGTGGGGAGAGAGCCCTGTTCTGGTTGGGAGAGGCCGGCTGAGCAGAAGTGGGGGGTGCCCAGGCAGGGTCAGGGGTGAGCGGGCAGGGCAGCGGGACTCTTGCCAGGAGCCTGGCCCCACTCTCGCATCGCTCTCTTTCTCTGAAAGGGAGGCTGGCGGAGCTTCTGCATTATTAATAGTGACACATAGTAAACATTTTGGTAATTGTCACAGCCAGAGGCTCTGAGAGGCAGCGCCAGCTGTTGCCAGCGTGAAAAAAGAAGGCAACACGCTCCTGCCAGCCCAGCGCACACCCCCAAACGCTCGTGCCTTGAGCCCCACTTTCTGCTTTGTTTCTCCCCTCTCCCAAGCGATCAGCTGGAAGTGAGATGCTGGGTCGTATAGAGGAGGGGCTGTCCCCACCCTACCCATTGGAGCCCCGGGTCAGGGTTCAGAGTGTGAGCTGTGCAATCCCCAAAATATCCCCAATAACACAACCCTCTCACCCCAGCTTCCAGCCTCAGCCCAGTCCCAGAGGTCCTGAGTCAGGATGGAGCCAGGCTGGGAAGGCGGTTTTCCTGTGAGAGATGAGGAGGGGCATCTGACCAGGCCAGCACTCTGGGGGGTGCCCCTCTTCAGGAGGGCAGGTGGCCAAAACAGACTCACAGACTAAGAAAATGGACTTACGGCGGCCAAGGGGAAGGATGGGAGGAAGGGAGAGTTAGGGAGTTTGGCATGGACGTGTGCACACGGCTATGTTTAAAATGAAGAACCGACAAGGACCTGCTGGACAGCACAGGAAAGCGGATTCTCAGAGCTGAGCTTGGCAGGCGGCGTTTGAATCACAGACCAGGATCAGCTCAGGTGGTCGCAGGTATAGGAATGCATGCAGGTCCCCTCGGGGAGGCGAGAAATCCTTAAGAGCACAGTCTCCCCTGACTAGCACTTCAAGGGAGATGCCCTGGGGGCTGAGGAGTTTTTCCTAAATCTGCGGTAGGACTAGTTGTATAGTTTGCAAGACGCTGGCCAGAATGAAAAAGTGGCCCTTGTTTCAAAACTAGGTTAAAAAGTGCTGATATAGCTACTGAAGCTCCAACTCTTTCCTGTCTTCTGCATGTCTCTCTTCTGCTCACCTGCGCAGGCTATTTTTCCAACGCAGAGGGTCTCGGACTTACGATGGCTCAGCTTAGCGTTTCGACTTTGGTTGATGGCACGAAAATGATACACAGTCATCAGAACCTGTACGGCAGGGTTTGAACGTTGATCTTTTCCCAGCTGGCGCTATATGGTCCCATCCTCTCTCGTGATGTTGGGCAGCGGCCGTGATCACAGCTCCCAGGCAGCCCCGCTATCACGCGAGTCAAAAATGAATACACGTACAACCATTCTGTACCCAGATAGCTTCACTGTTCTGTGCCTCAGTTTCAACAGTCAGTCGATGACCTGAGATATTCGACACATTATTATAAAACAGGCTTGAGTTAAGTGATCTTGTGCAACTGTAGGCTAATGTTAAGTGTTCAGAGCACAGTCAAGGTTGGTGAGGCTCAGCTGTGATGTTCATTAGGTGTCGTAAATGCATTTTCAACTCATGGTGACCTCCAATGTAAATCAAGAACGATCCATACTTACAAAACACAAGTTCAAAGACACAATTATTGAGAATTTTAAGACGGCGACCACAGAGCATGAATCCCGGCATGGCCTCTTCGGAGCACAGGACTCAAAGGCCGCCTGGGCCTCACGCGTGCAAAGCTGGCCCTGGTTTGGTGCGACCCGCTGTGTCACAGAGAAGTGGGTGCAGTTGGGGGCAGGAAGACTGACCCCACCGGGGAGGGGACAGCACGTGGTTCCCTGCTCTGGGTACGGGACAGGGTGCTGGGCCACACCCAAGAAGGGCGCTGGCACCCGGGAATGGGTGCAACAGATTTCAGCACAGAGGGCAGACCGCGTCCTAGGCCGAGCGATGGGAGAAACGGACTCTGTGGTCCAGCGGAGAGGAATGTCTGATGGTGGTAAGTCTGTGTGTGCCAAGAAGGAGAAGCATGGGATGAGATGGAGGGTTAGAGAAAGGAGGACCCACCCCTGACGGTCAGGGACGGCTGCTCGGGCAGCAGTAACAAAGAGCCATCCACTGGGCAGCTTAACAACAGACAGTTACTGTCTCGGGCTCTGGAGGCTGGATGTCCAAGATCAAGGTGTCGGCAGGGTTGATTTCTTCCAAGGCCTTTGTCCAAGGTTTGCAGTCCACCGTCTTCTCCCCGAGTCTTCACGTGGTCTTCCCTCTGTGCGGGTCTGTGCCCTAACCTTCTCCCACTCATATGATCTCATTTTGCCTTCATTATCTCTGTAAGCGTGCACGCGTGCGTGCTCAGTAGTGTCCGACTCTTTGCGACTCCATGGACTGCAGTCCGGCAGGCTCCTCTGTCCATGGGATTTCCCAGGCAAGAAATACTGGAGTGGGTTGCCATTTCCTACTCCAGGAGATCGTCGCGACTCAGGGATCAAACCCGAGTCTCCTGCATCTCCTGCAGGGGTGCTCTTTACCTCTGAGCCACCAGAGAAGCCCCCAGGCTGGGTCAAAGGTTATTAAATCGTGTCCCGAGGACCCCAGAATTCAGAGGTGCTTCAGCCATCGTGGCAAGCGGCAGATAGATCAGGGTGGGGAGTGGGGGGAGAGCAACACAGACAGGCTTGGACCCCCACCCTCACCCGTGTTTGGATGAGGGCATCTGCGCATTGCTCTATCTGTTGGGACCCTTACGTGATTTTATTAGGATCGAGGCTGAGATGGTTTGAAAGCTCTGATTTGAGGGTATCTGGTCCAAGCACCTGGGGTCTCACTTGCCTGAAGTTTAGGTCCCAGAAGTGCCCATCCTTTCTAATGACAGGTGGGATGTCCCCACCATAGACAGGAGGGCATGTGTGTGGGGACCGCCCCAGTCAGCACTGCCAGGGCACCAGGCAGATCCCAGGGGATCTGGCAGGCTGGCTGGCCTTCAGGTTGAATGTCAGGCCAGCCCCGGGGCATGGAAAGCCTGATTCCTGCTGCGCCGGGGATGACAGGGCCGCTGACGTGGGGGACCCTGGTCGCAGAGGGCAGGGCCGCTGGCCAGGACCCAGCTGGGTTCACCTTTCCTGGAAGCCGGGCTGGGCGGGAAGCAGCGTTTCCAGTAAGAAGGAGGCTCAGCCCCTGCTAGCTTGGCACACACCCCCTCATGCTGCAGGGGGAGGGCTCTCGCTGCATCTCAGTGGCCCTAATGAGTGCCGTGGAGAGCTGTTTACAGCTAAGTGGGCTGTAATGGCTTTCTGCGGTCATTAGACACAGGCCATTGGGAGTGCCCGTCAGGCCGCAGGGCTGGGCTCCTGCCTGCTCCCCCTCAGGCCCAGATCAATAAGCCAGGAGCGGACCTGGGTGGGCCGCCAGCTGCCTGAGTATGGACGGCCCCTGGGGACCACAGTAGCCACCTTGCCCCCAGGCTGTGAGCTAGCTTGGAGCAGCGAGCTCCCCAGAGTGGGAACCCCGAAGTGGACACAGGGCATTGCGGTTGGCTACACTGTTGGAGGCCTAGACCTGGTCAGGGGGGCCTTTGGGGACTCAACTCGATTCCGTTCATCGAGGGTTGAGGGGACACGGGAGTGGGAGAGCAGGGCCGCCCCTCAGGGCTCCCGCATCAGAGACGGGCCTGGCTCTGGTCTCAGTTGTGCCACGGCAAGCGGTGTTCAGTCTCTGAGCCTCAGTCTTCCCGTCTGTAAGGTGGGGTTAAAGCAGCCCCCTTGGCAGGGTGGCTCGAGGAAGCAGTGGGGCAGTGGTGGGTGGAGCTGGCAGTCAGTGGAGCGCGGCGCCTGCATCGCCACCAGCGTCGCCACCAGCATCAGCATCTCATCAGCATCACCACCATTATAAAAGGGATGCTCAGGGCGTCTTCCGGTCTTGTTTCCATTTTGCTTTGGTGGTGGCGGTTGGCCTGTTTTGGCTAACCTCGTGTCAGGTGGCAGACCGAGCCAGTCGGCAGCGGGGGCCAGCCTCACTCGCCCTCACAAGCTCTCAGAAACGATCTGTGGGGCCTCTGCTCTGTGCTGGGCTTTGGGGAAACAGCCAGTGATGGGTCCCGTGGATGCTGGGCTGAGTGCGCCGGTGGTGGGAGCAGGGTCCTGAGGCCGGGCTGGGTTTAGGAGGCAGCGGCGTGAGAGGCCACAGGCACCAGAAGGGGACGCGGCAGAGCAAACCCGGGGGCGTTTGTCCTGCGTCCGCCTTGCTCAGCGCAGGCTCGCTGTCTCCCCAGGACCACCAGGCAGCTCCCAGGGCTCCGGGAGAGTAATGCGGGCTGTCCGACTCTCTGCCTTCCCCCGGCAGAGCCTGGGAGAGTTAGGGCTCTGAGGTCTCACTGCTCGTTCCTCACCCAGAGTAAGTGTCCTGCGTCCGTCGCTGCAGCCTCCGGTAACTCAAGCCCTGCTGCAGAGAAGCTCCTCCGACAGTTTTATCACCCCCATATCTTGTGGAGCCGAGAGCGGGGGACAGCTCTGCACTTCCTAGAAGTCTAGGAGAAAGATGAGAGGTGGAGGGATATAAACTCACAGTGCTGGGGCTTGGACCTTTGTCCCAAGGGCCTTGACGAGGGTTCTCACTGCCCACCTGTGTGAGCCAGCTTGACCCAGTCCTCTTCCTCTGCCTGGAATTTTCCAGACTGCAGCAAACAGCCACAGTGTTTCTCAACCCAGGCCACACCTGAAAATCACCTGGAGGGATGATTTCAAAATTTCCAACGTCTGGACCCAGTGCCTGCTGTTTCTGATCGATTCATCTGCTGCGGAGATTGTTTCTAAAAGCTCCCTACATGTGAGAATCCAGTGTGCAGCCAGGGTTAACACACGTGAATATAAAGCTACCCACTCCAGTATTCTTGCCCGGGAAATCCCATGGACAGAGGAGCCTGGCGGGCTATAGTCCATGGGGTCGCAAAGAGTCGGACACGACTGAGCAACTAACACTTTCATCATTGATGTTGTTCCATCGCTCAGACGTGTCTGACTTTTTGCAACCCATGGACTGCAGCACGCCAGGCTTCCCTGTCCTTCACCAGCTCCCGGAGTTTGCTCAGACTCATGTCCAGTGAGTCAGTGATGCCATCCCACCATCTCACTTTTCACAGAGGAAAGAAAATGGGCTTTGGAGCTGGGCGTCCAGCCCTGGCCCCGCCCCTTACTGTGTGATCGTAGGTGAGTCGTTCAGCATCTCTGAACCTTAGTGCCAATTTCCAGTTTTTTAATGAATAAGAAAATCAAAATGGAGACGAGAGTTCCTGGCTCTTCAGGAGACAATTGTTGAATGTCAATTAGGAAAACGTGTGCAAAAGCACGGAGCTTTTGCAGCCTCAGCCCCTTTGTTGCGCTGTCTAGAGAGGACAGGATATTACCATGTTGTCTATCACAGTGTACACGAAGCCCGCAGACAGACAGACCCTACTGCCCATTGGTTTTAAGGTAAATCAGGGGTGATGGTCACTTCTTCTTTGGGTCATTGGGTTAATGGCTACTGCCCTTTGTATCTGTCCTCCTTGATTGACCGCCTTGAATCTGCAATTTCTCTTTCCCCAAATTGGGAGGTACTCAGCCTCTATTTGGAGAAGGCAATGGCACCCCACTCCAGTACTCTTGCCTGGAAAATCCCATGGACGGAGGAGCCTGGTAGGCTGTACTCCATGAGGTCGCTAGAAGTCAGACACGACTGAATGACTTCACTTTCACTTTTCACTTTCATGCATTGGAGCAGGAAATGGCAACCCACTCCAGTGTTCTTGCCTGGAGAATCCCAGGGACCGGGGAGCCTGGTGGGCTGCCGTCTGTGGGGTCGCACAGAGTCGGACATGACTGAATCGACTTAGCAGCAGCAGCCGCCTCTATTTCGTCAAAGACTTTTTCTGCCCGTATTTTCTCTCCTCTCTTTCTAGGGCTCCATTTATATAGATGTCAGGTGCTTAGATACAGTCCCTGAGGCCCTAGGTTTGGAGTTTTGTTCTTTTGGTTTTAGGGTTTTTTTTCAGTCTGTTCTTCAGGTTGGATATTTTCTACTGATCCATCTTCACATTCACCGACTCTTTCTTCTGTTCTTGTTAATGAAGTGTTAAGCCTATTCAATCAACTTTTAATTTCAGATCTTGTATTTTTCAATTCAAGAATTTTTATTTGATTCTCTTTAATAGTTTTTATTTCTCCACTGAGATTCCCCATTTGGACATTCATTACAGGTATATTTTCCTTTATGTCCTTAAGGACAGTTAGAATAGCTGTTTTAAAACACTCTGTATTGATTTCTATTATGTAAGGATCACATTTTTCTGGGTTTGTGTGTGTGTGTGTGTGTGCCTGGAAGTTTGGGCCATATCCTGGACATTGTGAATGACGTGTTGTAAAGACTTTGGATTTTGTTATGTTACCCTCAAGCGCATTGATTAACAGCAAATGAAAATGTCTAATTTGGCTGGACTCAAACTCCAAACTTTTTCTCCCATGTGGTGGCCAGTAGCAGAAATCTCTTTTCAGTTCTTCTAACCTTTGTTGCAGAGAAGGCGATGGCACCCCACTCCAGTATTCTTGCCTGGAAAATCCCAGGGATGGAGGAGCCTGGTAGGCTGCAATCCATGGGGTCGCAAAGAGTTGGACACAACTGAGAGACTTCACTTTCCCTTTTCACTTTCATGCATTGGAGAAGGAAATGGCAACCCACTGCAGTGTTCTTGCCTGGAGAATCCCAGGGATGGGGGAGCCTGGTGGGCTGCCATCTATGGGGTCGCACAGAGTCGGACACGACTGAATCGACTTAGCAGCAGCAGTAGCAGCAACCTTTGTTGAGCTGCTTAGAGTGGCCCATGCTTGGATATTTCACAGGTTGGCCAATGCTTTGGGAAGAGTTTATACACAGGATTTGAGTCTGCTTCCACTGACTCTCCCTTCTGGGATTCCCACCCTCACATTCCAACTATTCGCAGTCCCTCCAAACTCTGTTCTCTGGCTCTTTAAGTCAGTAAGATTTCAGGTTTTCTGTCTGGCTTCCCTGGTGGCTCTGACAGTAAAGAATCCTCCTGCCAATGCAGGAGACCCAGGTTCGGAGACCCTGGGTTGGGAAGATCTCCTGGAGAAGGGAATGGCTCCCCACTCCACTATTCTTGCCTGGAGAGTCCCATGGACAGGGGAGGCTGGCGGGCTACAGTCCATGGGGTCACAGAGAGTCGGACACAACTGACCAGCTGACACTTCCACTTCATCTGGATTTTCGTTGTCCCCCTTGTCAGAGGCTGGAGTCCACCATCGACAGAGCCCCATGGAAAAGTCACTCAAATGCCACTCCTGTCTTCCAAGTATTGACTCCCCTCCTTGTCGCCGGCTTTTGGCTGCTCTCCAGGGCCTTCAGACACTTGTTTACGCTTGTCGTCTGCTGGAGGGAGGTTGGTCTGCCGTCTTCACCAGCAGCCCCAGAGCCAGCCGTTTGGTCTCACAAGGCCGCACGGGAGGGCAGCAGGCGTTGATCCTGGCCACGCCTGCACCCACCCAGCGACATTAGTCACACCAGCCGTTCATCACGTATAGCTGAACATCCCAGAGGCTCAGCTCAAGGACAGGATGCAGAAGAGCCTCGCTTTAAGAGAAGGGGGACTTTGGACTTTCCTGGGTAGTCCGGAGCAGGAGGACCACCGGTTACAGTGCAGGAGGCACAGGTTCAATCCCTGGTCCAGGTACTGGGATCCCACATGCTGCGTGGAGTGGCCAGAAACAGAGGGAGAGAAGACAGACTCCGTGCTGCAAGCCAGCCCTGTCCAGTCAAGCTTCCTATGGTGATAGGAATGTGCTATATTCTGCACAGCCCAACGTGGCAGCCGCCAGCCACATGTGGCCAGTGTGACTGAGAGACTAAATTTTAAATTTTATTTCATTTTAATAAACAACCTGCTCCTACTGTGTAGCACGGGGAACTGTATATTCTATATATAGAATATATACATGTTCTGTATATTCTATAATACACAGAATAACTATATATACAGTCATTATATATATACTGTATATATATAAAATATGTGACATATATATATACTGTACGCTGCTACTGCTAAGTCACTGCTGCTGCTAAGTCACTTCAGTCGTGTCCGACTCTGCGACCCCATAGACGGCAGCCCACCAGGCCCTGCTGTCCCTGGGATTCTCCAGGCAAGAACACTGGAGTGGGTTGCCATTTCCTCCTCCAATGTATGACAGTGAAAAGTGAAAGTGAAGTCGCTTAGTCGTGTCTGACTCTTATCGACCCCATGGAGTGCAGCCCACCAGGCTCCTCCGTCCATGGGATTTTCCAGGCAAGAGTACTGGAGTGGGGTGCCATTGCTCTCTCCCATATGTACTGTATAATATACAGAATAACTGTATATTCTATAATAAACCATAGCAGAAAAAATTTTAAAAAAAGAATGCATCTGTATGTATAACTGAATCACTTTGCTGTACACAAGAAATTAACACATTATAAAACAACTGTACGTCAATTAAAAAATGTTATGTCATTTCAGTGACAAGTTAAAATTTCCACGGCTTCAGGAGGCTAGTGGCTGCTATGTTGGTGCAAGTCTAAGCAAATTCCAGAAATTGGTCTGGATTGACAGGAAAATAGAAAACAGGGTAGCTGTAAAAAAGAGTTACCAAAAGATTTACTGTAAGAAAGCAGAAGGAAATAAACTCAGCTAGGGCATGTAAAGTAGGATTTTATTTATTCCCTTCCCCCCAAGACGGTACGTACACCTGAAGAGCCCCTTTTGGAGTCCTGTTGCCCTGCAGAGTTGCTCATGGCATTTCAAACTGAGAGTTCTATTAGGCAGCAATTATAAAGGAACACAGACAGGTTTTTTAAAGTTATGGATTCCCCTAAGGTATTCGAGATAGGACATGATTTATAAAAATTAGATTTGCCTGTGACTTCTGGGAGAGCGCATCTCAGATTTGAAGCGAAGTTATCCATCGCTGGTTCTGTCTCAGTCCAGCCTTCCCCGCAAGGCACGCATCTCCTGGGTGTGGTGGGTGCCTGCCCAAGGTTCCCTGCCAGCAGTGGTCTGAGGACATGGGCGGGGCTGTCGACCCGCCGCCCCGGGAAATAGTGAGAGCACTGAGGTTCCAGCTAGACTGCCTGAGGTGGTACTCCAGCTTCAGCGGGGTGCTATGGGCTCCAGAGCGTCTGTGTGCCTCAACTTGCACATCTGTAAAATGGGGACAGTAAGTCAGCCCACCTCCTCAGGATGTTTAGGGTGGAGGCATGAGCGTGTGGTAAAGAGTATAGAACATGGACACATCAGTCCTTCGCACGTGATAAAATGCTCAGTACGTCTTGGTGACATTTCTCTTTCTTCCTTACCGCCTCCTCCATGCCCAGGTTCTGTCTCCCTCTCCCTGCTCTTTCTGACTGTCCCCAAACCCCATGACTCACCCCTTGTCTCCCCAGCCCTCATGCATCATTCTGGACAGACACCAGAACAGCCTCCACCCCCTCCTCTCCCACCTGCCTGGCTCCCACCCCCGCCCCCCAGCTCTTCTTTCTCCTTTGAGAAGCGTCTGACCTCATGCTCCATTCAGAACGCGTATGGCTGTCATTCTCCCGTATTTCCACCTGCCCTAATTCTTATAGGGGAAGCGGAGGGGAAGAGGCAGGCTAATTGGATACGAAAAGCGAACAGAGGAAGACCGGAACAAGGATCAAATGAGTGAGGCTCTGGCCTCAAGTACAAAATTGAATGGGTGCCCAAGACATTCAGTCATCGAGATAAATAACGTTTTAATGCAGTATTTTTTAAAAATCCAAATTAATGCGAAAGTCACATGATGAATAAAATATCAGAATGTTCCCAGAAGACCAAATCTGCCCCTGCCCTTTCACCGCACCGCCTCCCCCAGCGCCAATGCCCTCAGAGCCTGACTTTATTTAACATCTTGCTGTTTTGTTCATCGTAGAATGTCTTACATTAATTTGTATTTTTTAAAACCTTACATTAAAATATTTATTTTGATGACTCAGATTTTTGCCACCCTTCCTTTAAATTTTGCCCCAATGCCTCGCTCTTCTCACCTTGATCCTGGCCCTGAAACAGAGTCCTTGCGAGCAGAGGCTCATTCTAGGGGAAGCCAGCTGTTGGGGGGGGTGGGGGCAGGAGGGTCTCAACAGTCCCCAGGGAGCCCTCTGGGGCCACTTGCTCCTTGTCCAGCCTTTTAGCCACTGGAGGCTGGGGCAGGGGCCACCCCTGAGCCACATACAGGAAGACAGTCCCCCTGACACAGTGATCATGCACACCCCCAAATGAGCCCTGTAACATGTACCTCTGGGGTCCATGGTGACAACCACACAGTGCAGCCTGAAGAAGGACGCCGGCTGCTTCTGCTCTGAAGCAGCCCAGGAAACGTGTCTTCTTGGGTGCTTTTCTGCGGCCACCTCACCATTTGGGGACCTCCCAGACCCTGGGCTGATGTCTCCTCTTCCTCCTCCCCCTCCCTGATCTGGGAGAGGCAGTCCCATGGGCTGACTACACGCAGGGGTGGGTGGGGTGAGTGGACAGAGGCCAGAGGAGGGGGCCTGGCACTGCCAACCCTGTCATTGCCTCTTCGCACGCCCACCACAGCTCTCTTTCCAGACCCAAAATAGCTGCCCCAGCCCCACCCCTGGCACAGCTAGAAATGCCCAAGTTGTGAGTGTCTGGGGCGGGGCACTCGCCAGATCCCCCAAAGCCTGGGCAGGGTGAGTAGGAACAGGGCGGGGTGTCTCCCCCCTTCCTGTACCTGCGGGGGAGCGGGGGCCCTGGTGTCCAGCAGGCTGCCAGCCAGGCCTGTTGGCATCATCCCACGCTCCCTGCTTCCTGACCCCCAAGGGTGTCCCAGCTCCTTTCTCGCTGGCAGGAGAGAGCTGGCCTGTCTCCTGGGAAGGGAGCCTGATGCTCCTGAGTCAGACCCAAGGGAAGGGCAGGAAGCTGGCATTTCTGGAGCAGCTGATCTGCACCAGGCAGGGTATGAACATCCGAAATTTCAGCCAGCTTTCCCGTCACCCTGTAGGCGGGGTCCAGATCCTCCATCATCGTGCGAGATTTTAAATATTGAAGAAATAGCGCTCAACATCTCTGGAACATTCTGTGTTCTAGCCGCTGGAAGGTGGACGCCAGGCACAGTCTCAGCGGCCAGTACACCCAGCCCTGCTTCATTCCCACAGCCCAGATGTCGTCCCAGCCAAGCGGAACCTTGTATTCCTGGTTATTAAAATTTTAATGACTCCTGACTGCAGTTTCTTCTCCTGGTTTAAGGCAGTGGTACTAGAAGGGACGGGCTTCCCAGGTGGCGCAGTGGTAAAGAATCCACCTGCCAACGCCAAGAGTCATGGGTTCCATCCCTGGGTCAGGAAGATCCCCTGGAGAAGGGAATGGCAACCCACTCAGTATTGTTGCCTGGAGAATCCCGTGGACAGAGGAGCCTGGCGGGCCACAGTCCATGGGGTCACAGAGAGTCAGACACACCTGAGAGATTAAACAGCAATGGCAAGAAGGGCCTGCATCTCACAGACTAGGATGCCAAAGCTCTCAGGGCCGAGCCGTTCGATCACGCCTGGGTTTGAACTTGGCTCCCTGTGGGTCTGGAGCCCGAGCACTCTTTTCCAGGTTGCGTTCGTTCCGGGCAAGGCTGGGGCCGGACTTTGGGGCAGAGACCCACCTCCCCGCTGCGCGACAGCTTAGAGGACCCCCAACCCTGCGTGCTGACCCAAGGTCAAGACCAGATGCTGTAAAGTGGCCACAGCGACCAGTGATGCCCGCGCTCTGGGGACTAAAGGCTTTGGGCTGTCTCGCCCTCTCTTGTGTCCTGTCTGGACGAGGTCTCTGTGGTTCCATGACCCTGGACTGCAGACATTTAGGGCCCTGCATCTGTTAGGACGGGAAGGTGTGAACAGAAAGATGGGGGAGGGGCTCACCTTACCTGCTCATCCTGCTGGGTCCACCCACCTGGCCGTGGGGAGGCTCTCCGCAGGCTGGAGGGCAGACACCCTGAGGTGTAGTTTATCTAGAGCAGGGGAAGGGGGAGGGGAGGGGGCGAGGGAGGTGGGGAGGGGTGCTGTCGGCCCCCACACGGTCCAGAGTGCCGGCTGGGAGCTGAGTGCCCTCACCCATGTATCCTTCCCAACCCCTTCTCCTCCTGTGTCAGAGGAAAGTGCTCAACCTCAAGAACTCTCAAAAAGAATACCCTTTCTAACGTAACGTATATTGTTATGTTATATGATAATATTATTACTATACTTTATTGCATTCCATTTATCCACTCCATGCTCTGTGCCAGACGCCCTGCCAACTCTTTGACCGGCTTTATAACCCACTCGGCGGTATCTGTATTCATGTCAGCTCTACGTTACTAGTGAGAAGCCCCGAGGCTCAGGGAGGTTGAGTGCTTTTTCCCCGAGTTGCACTGTCAGCATGTGAACCCATGTGGCGTGCTGTCTGTCAGGGTCCCTCTGTCCGGCGTCTGTCTGGTGGGACAGGTCCTCCTCTCTCAGCCGCTGTGCCCCCCAAGTCCCCGCTGGACTCAGACACAATTTCGGGTCCTGGCCCCTGCGCACAGGGGCCCTGGTGAAGGTGGGCAGTTCCACCTGAGCAGCGAACAGAAGTACTATTTAGCTTTCTCTTTCTTCTGCTAGAAAAGGCGGTCCCTTTCCTTCTCTTGTGTATTCTCCTCTCTTACTTGTTTCTTGGCTGATTTTTCATCCTTTGAAATGAGACCCCATCCTGGGATCCAGGCCACTGGCTGGAAGAAGCTGGAAGCAGGCAGGCCTGGGGCTGCAAGGGCTGGGAGGTGGGCATCCCTCCCATGTGGGGTGACTCACAACCCCAGGATTCAGGGCTGGGAACCCCCACGGGGGAGGGTCAGGACCCCAGCCGGCAGCCTTCCCTCGGGGCTCCTGGTGGAAGCCCTGTTAGCTTGACCCCGATTCAGCACATGCCTGTGGAAGGCCTTGTGGACTTTAGTATCCGCATCTGTCTAATGGGCTAAAGCCCGAGCTGTGACGTCACCGGCTGGATGATAAAAGGAGACGCAGTCCGTGTAAAAGTGCCTGGTCCAGTGGTTAAGACTGTGCTTCCACTGCAGGGGGCGCTGGTTCGGTTCCTGGTCGGGGTTCCTTGCCGCACAGAGTGGCCAAAATAATTTTAAATAATTTTAAAATGCCACACAGATATTAGACATAGCTTGATTATCGTTCCATTCTTTCCTTCCTTTTTTTTTTTCTTTTCCCTCTTCCCTTTCTTTCTTCCAAGTGAAGTTAGCTTCAGAACAAAGCATCCGTGGCTGCCTGGGTAGGGTCACTGTCATTAACGGAGGAATTCTGGGAGGTTGCAGAGGAAACCCGGTGGGACCATTTACAGAGCCAACCACAGGCGCACGTCCTCGGGTTCTCCGGCTCCTCCGACGTCTGCCCGGCGGACCTGTGGGCTGAGAGCCTGTGTTCTGTGCCAGGTCACAGGCAGAACGTGAGGCCTTCCTCTCCTTTCTCTGCCCAGCATCCTCCCTGTTTCATCAGAAGGCAGCAGATGGCAGAGCTCAGATGTGAACCCAGGCGGCCAGGTCTCCATGCTGTACTTCTTCTCAGACGAGCTAGGTTATTCCTCTGACTGTATTTCTGTTAAAACCAGAACAGGTTTACAAAGGGAACAGAGATGGAATAACCAGAGAACAGCTGCACGAGAATTAAGAAATAGTTTTCACAAAAGGTGTGCTAAAAAAAAGTCCCATGTTGGTCAAATGAGAGTGCCCCAACCAAAGGTGACTCAGGGTTTATAAGCAGCCACAAACGGCTGTCCAGCCAGCACCCAAGCAAATGCCACCTGTTAATAACGGGCTGTGCCCAAAAGACCCTGATGCTGGGAAAGATCGAAGGCAAAAGGCGAAGAAGGTGGCAGAGGATGACACAGTTGGACGGCACCACCAACTCAACAGACACGAGTTCAAGCAAAATCCAGGAGACAGTGAAGGACAGAAGAGCCTGGTGTGCTGCAGTGCATGGGGTCGACTGGACAACAACAGGCTGTGCCCAGTAACTCCGGGTCTCACGTGAGGCTGAGGGAGAAAGCTCTTCTTCTCTGTCCTGGTTGGACGTGGTGAGCTCTGTTTAATGTAAGGAAGTCATCTTCCTTTATTTAAAAAAGAAAAAAGCTCATAAGATAAAAGCTCACTGGGCTCTCGGAATTATTCATATTTAACAAAAGCTGTTTGCTGCTTTGCTCTGTTGATCTGCTTGTTTGGAGCCAACCTGCTGCTTCCCACGTCCCTGGCTGTGTCTCCGCCCCCAGTCCGTGGTGTCAGGAGAAAGAAGAGGAATGGTCCCCGAGTGTCTCCCTTCCTGACAGCGACTTTCAACAAGTGGCATGGCTTTTCCCAATGGTCCGTCCTTGGCCCGAGCCACCCCCGCCCCCCAGGCAATGCCCTCCAAAGTCCTGGGTATTTCCTAGGAGCCTCAGAAACCCAGGGCCGAGGCACCCCCGAAGCTCCCCTTCCAGGGGGACTGGCACTCTTTGGCCAGCAGGGAGGCCCACGCCCCATCCCTCCCATCCTTGCATCTCCTTCCCTGGACCCCTTCCCCCAGATTCACGGCTTCCAGCCTCCAGCCCTCCCCAGGTGTTTGGAGTCTGCGGCATTTCAATTCCATGTTTGCTTTTTATGAAAGGGAAGAGATCCGTCTGCAGAATATTAAGTGGCTCCAGCAGCTTTGGAGGCAGAGCCGCTAATCCGCCGACATCTGCTGCTTATGTGATCTTGGTGCCTGGCAGCCCCACTCCTGGTCCCCTCCCCACCTCGGCCCTTGCTCAAGCCCCGACTCCATCTGAGCTCCAGGCTTTGAGGTGCAAAGGGAGAGAATGAGAGATTCAGGCCAGCTCCAGTGCTCGCCCAATGGCAGGGGTGGGGCGTGGACTTGACCTCTGAGTTCCCCCCGCGGCCCAGGGCAGGGACCTGGCCAAGACAAGCGTCCATGGGAGGGCTCCTCTCCTGCCCTTGGCTCAGTGGACAGAGGAGGCGAGAGGCCGCATGAGTCCAGGGTCTGATGGCGAGCTCCCAACACACACCCGTACCAGGCCATGGGCTCCATCCACCTGCCACACCTTCACAACAGCTGTTGTCCCCACCTGGGACGTGCTTCTCCCTGCCTCCGACCGTTGCAAGCCCCCCAGCCTTCGAGGTGTGCTCTGGTTGCGGTGCGTGGGGGCTTCTCTCTAGTTGGGCCTTGTTGGCTTCTCTAGTTGCAGCACATGGGCTCAGTTCCCCGAACAGTGATCGAACCTGTGTCCCCTGTAGTGAAAGGCAAATTCTCAACCACTGGACCACCAGGGAAGTCTGTGAATGGCATGGTCCTGGACAAAACTTGTTTGACCTCTTGGGGCCTCAGTTTCCCTGTCATTAACTCAGGGATAATAATATCCAGTTTCCAAGGTAGCCCCGGGGACTAATAGGTAATGCGTGTTTAAAGGCCTCGACACAGACATTGGTTCGTCAATGTCAATTTCCGTATGGAGGCAGCCGAGGGTTCCCACCACTGGTTCCTTGTGTCCGGTCTCCCCACTCTTGGCTCTGATGGGGTTCAGAATGAACAGACAACCAAGCATGTTTCCATGCTCAGCATCACCTCCATGCCCAGAGTGGGGTACCCTAGAGCTCCCCCGATCCTTCTCTTCCAGCCCCCACAGTGGCCTCCACACTGACCTGCATCCATCCCTCCCTCCCCGGGAGCAGCGTGAGGCTGGGACTGTCTGCCCTGGCCTGGGAGCTGGAGCTATCTCTGAGTGCCCGCCAGAGGATCGGGGTGAGGGCTCTCGAGCTGAGAGCTTGCCCGGGAGAGAGCTTAGAGTGCAGTGTAAATGAAGCCAGAGAGAGAAGTGCAGACGAGTTGATTCAAAGATGAAGTCGCAGAGGGCACTCTGAGAAGCAACCTACCTCGAGGCCAGCTGGCCAGCTGCCGTCGTACGTAGCGTCCTCCGTAAGCTCTGTGGTCAGCCTGGCCGGGTTCAGATCCTGTCCCCACATCCTCCCAGGGAGATCTGGGACAGGTGGCTTCCTCTCTTTGAGCCTCGGTTTCTCGTGTCTAAAGTGGGTGGAACAACAGCTCCTGCTTTGTTGTCTGCTGGGAAGTTAATCTGGGTAGGATGGGCTCAGCACCCAGTAAGTGATGGTCATTGCAGTCATCTGATCAGATGCTGGGAGGGCAGGAACAGAGGCTCGGGGGCTCTCAATTTCCCAGCAACAGGCTGTCTTTTTTAACTTACTATCTTTGCTCACTTCCCTCCTCTCTTCCAAGTGGCCCTGGGCTCTGGCTGTCTCACAGTTTAGCAGTGTGATTTTTTGGATCCTTCTCGCATGGAAGGAGCTGAATTTCTAGTTTCTCCTTCCCAGTGGCCACAGGAAGCTCAGTAAATTGCGAGTGGTGGGTGTGGCCGGAGAGGGCAGAGGGGTCTGGTGACATGAACTTCATTGTGTTCTGGAAGGTTTTCCGGGGGTAGGCGGTGGGCGGCGCAGGGGGCAGAGGTTGGTGTCCTAGCAGAGCGCACTCAGCCATCATCTAGACTGTGTGGATGCCCACCTCTCGGAGGGGGGGTCCCCCTGCCCCCCCGACTTTCACTCATGACACAGATGTCACGGGTCCCCTCCAAGCTGCCTTCACACGAGGGAATCCTATCTCAAATATGTTGCACAAATGAATAATAAAAACAAAGGAAAATGACCCTCTTTATTGAAACTCATTTTATGAATAAAACAATTATTCTGGTAATTGAAAAAATGTGTCGTTAAATTAAATGCAGTGGTTCCTATTAAAATTTTAGTGCGTCTTTTGCTGCTGCCGGCTAGAGGCTGGTAATTATAGTCGAGAGTTTCGCTTTCTCTTTATTGTTTTTTAATCTCTCCGTGCTGCGGCTCTCCGACAATATTTTATGTCAAAGAGATTTAGGGCTGCGATCCAGACGGGAGGGCGAAGCCGGCGACGGCTGGGGGCGGGCAGCCGGGCCCCGTGTCATCCGCCGCCCATGCTGGGTTGACTGTCACTCTGGCCACCCGCCCATCTGGATTGGTCTCTTCCGCTGTCTGTCAGCCTAGTGGCAGCCAATCACAGCCCTCAGGTCCAGTGCCTCCCCGCCCACCCCCTTCTCCGACCTCCTCCTTCCAGGAGAGGGGTTCAGGGGAAAAGAAGGCCTGTACCGGGTCTGTGGGTGGCCTGGGTCTCAGCTCCTCTGGAAGCAGCAGGGTAGGGTGGGTGGGGCAGACCTGAGGTTCTTCCTGCCCTTGTGGGGGCAGTTGAGGAAGGTTCTGGAAACCCTGTGTGCAAGCACCGTGAGGGCAGGGACCACCTTGCCTGTCTAGCTCACTGTGGAATTCACAGCTCCCCCCCAGAACCAGTGATGCCTCAGAGGCTTTCGATTCTTGTCGAGGAAGGAAGGGCGGGAGGGAGAAAGAGAAGGCTTGGGCCAGGCTAGGTTAAGCAGAGAGGAGCAATACAGGAGAGCGGGGAAAGGCCTGAAAAAAGCTCTGGGTTCCTTTCCAGGCCTCCCTCCATCCCCTCCAGAAATGTCGGAGGAGGGAAGACCAAAGACAGTCTCCCTCTCCGCTCCTGGCAGGAGCTGCGGGGCTCTGACTCAGACAGTTGGTAACTGCCCTTGATGTGTTATATGTCTCCATGGCTTGGACTGCATTTCTGCTCTTTGTCTGAGAGATTAAGCTCCTGATGGGCAAGGTCTCTGGCCCTGCAACCTGCCACTGGGAGCTTGATGGATCAGGCTGGGCGTGGGAGCTCCCTGTCATTTATCAGCAAGGCACAGGGAGCTGGTAGGGGCCAAATGCTGCTCTCTAGCCCTGTGGGCTGAGCTCTCAGCACGGGGCCAGAAGCAAGGCCGGGCGAGGGGCTCTGGACCCCCCACCCGCCTGCTCTGTGGCTTCAGGCTACCGTCAGGACCCCCTGTACCATTCCTGGGCTGTTCCCTCTCAGATCCTTTCCTTGGCCTTCCCCTGCTCTGTCCTGGATCGCAGGTGGCTATCTTCTGGTTTCTCAGGCTCCGAGGCAGCTGGACTCCGGTTGAGCGTGGCTGATGGGAGGCACTGGCGAGTGGGAAGGAGAGGGAAGCCGGGGTGTGCCCCCATCTCTGAGTCTCCCCTGGCATTCCTTGCAGCCACTGTGTTTTGTTCGGGACTCCAGCTCCTGGCAGACAGGAGGCCCTGTCCGTGCTGTCCCCGGCAGCCCACCCGAGGTTCTAATAACCCTGCTTCCTCCGGGACCCTTCCCTCCTAGGGCTGGTGGGAATTCCTGTCTTGCTAACCTCTGCGTCGTTCCCTGTCCCCATTTGCCTTCTCAGCTCCCCTGGACCCAGTGTCCTATAGTGGATATCTGTGTGTTAATACATCAAGTCATTTCTGTTTCCTGGTTGGACTCCAGCCTGCCCTGTGAACATCGCTGGGAGAGAAATGGGGGCAGAGGGGCTGCCCTGGCAGGGGTAAGAGTGGGAGAGGCCCCGCAGCCCCTCCCAGCCCTCCCCCTGCCCAAGGGAGGCTGCTGTGTCCAGACAGGTGGCTGTTCCTGTCCAGCCCTCTCTACTGATCATTTTATGCTGATCTATTCACATGGGATAGCGTCTCATTTCGCAGTAATTGAGCTATTTTCCCAGTTGGGCAAAGGGTTAGGAGGTTAGGGCCCTTTCCTGGGATGGTAATATTCTGAAGAATAAATTACAGAGCCATTAACCCTCTGTTAATGGAGCAGAGTGGCTGGGAGGCCAGGGGGAGTCATGCTCTCTGCTCCTTCCACCCACCTCTTCCCCTTGCCCCCTACAGCGCCAAGTTCAGCTTGAGTCCTCTTAGTCAGAGCTCCATCAGGCATATTTCTGAACCGGGCCAGTTCACCTTGATCTAGAAATAACCAGGGCACTATATCAGAAAAGAGCACAGGGAGAGCCATGGAAGGAGGGAGGGAGCAGGCAAGGAGACAGGCTGGGTGACGCAGCTAAATGCCAGGTGACCTGGAGCCTGGAAAACACGGGGCTTAGTGTGCAGCAGAGTGGCAGGAGGTGCGTGTTAGTTGGGCACCTACTGTGTACCAGGTACTCTCACCTTTATCAGCTTCCTCATCTCATTGAATTCTCTATTCTGTGAAGTAGGAGTCATTGTTCTTATTTTATAGACAGAGGGATCTGAGGTTCAAAGATATTTAGTGGCTGGTCCAAGGTCACACAGACAGGACCACTTCCTGTCCACTCCCGTCCTTCCCTAGTGGCTCAGATGGTGAAGAATCTGCCCACGATACCGGAAACCCGGGTTCAATCCCTGGGTCGGGAAGATCCCCTGGAGGAGGGAATGGCAACCGACTCCAGTGTTCTTGCCCGGAGAATCCTGTGGGCAGAGAAACCTGGCAGCTACCGTCCATGGGATCACAGAGGGTTGGACACAACTGAGCGACTAACACTCGCCCTGCCTCTCTTTGCTAACTCTCTGCCTTATCACCTCCTACAAGACTTACTAAGTACCTAAGCTGAACCCTGGGATGCTGGCAGCGTATAATCTAAAACAGACAGCCCACCAAGAGGGGCACAGGTGCACACATGGATGTGCCATTCATTTCTCCATTCATTCGTTCATTCGTAAGTCCATTCATTCGTACATTCACCAGATAGCCTCTCTTTGCCCAGCACTGTCCAGGCTCCAGGGCTAGAGTTGTGAATTCGTCAGATTTTTTTTTTTTTTTTTTTTTTTTAATCCTCACTGAACTTACAGTCGAGCAGGGAAAATTCCCTCTAGGAAGACCGGTGCCCAGGAAGTATTGATGGTAAATCATGGTGAGTGTCACAAGCAATGACGCGCAGAGCGGACCATTTCCAGCAGTCTGCTGGTTGGCTCCTTGCGTAGGCTGGGGTCCTCAGAGCTCAACCCTCAGACTCTGCTCTGCCCTTCGCTCTCCACCCTGCCCCTGGTGGCTCGGCACTTGCTGTCATCTCTAAACCCAGGTCTACCCCCGGTTACTCTCCTGAGCACAGAGCTTCTTCTGACATCCTGCTAATAACTTCCTCTGCTTGAATGTACCTGAGAGTGGAGGGGAGCAGCGCTGTGCTGGGGAGCGTTAACAGCCGGCCCTGGGCTTGTAGCAGCTGCCAGTTTCCATGGTGTAAGTGCTCCCACCATGACTGATTTCAAGCCACACTGACTCATTTGAAAAGACTGGGAAAGATTGAAGGCGGGAGGAGAAGGGGACGACAGAGGATGAGATGGTTGGATGGCATCACCGACTCAATGGACCTGATTTTGAGTAAACTCCAGGAGTTGGTGATGGACAGGGAGGCCTGGCGTGCTGCAGGCCATGGGGTCGCAAAGAGTCAGACACGACTGAGCGACTGAACTCGAGTGAACCGAACCTGAAATGACTGAACAGAGATTTGGGGAGAGACATGCACACGTGCTCGCATGAGGCGACGCAAGCTGACTCTAGCACCCACACCCCCAAGACCACGGGAACTTGCCATCTCCCGCCTCAAGCCGGCACTTTTTCCAGGGTTCCCAGCCTCAGTCCAGGGCACCAACAGCCATCGTGCCAGAAGCCTTCAGCCACTGCCAGCCAGTCAAATGCAGTCACGTGGGACCTGCCGTGTTACATCTTGCCTCTGGGTCTTGCACATGTGTCCCCTCCCTCTAGAGCATGCCCCCACCTCTGGTTGGCTGACCCCCATCTGTCCTTCAAGTCTTCACTTAGATACCCCCTCCTCCAAGAAGCCTTCCCCGATGCTTCCAGCCTGGATTGCCCACTTCTCGCCGCCCACAGCACTTTACCGTGCCTTATCCGAACCCTCGGCCTGCAAACAGTCTGAGGGCAGGGGTTGAACCTTGACAGTGCCCCGGACTTGCCGGGTTTTCAGAGAATGATTTCTGGGCAAATGACTGAAGGATCAAATTACTTAATAAAAATTAATTGTCAAGTACAAGCAAAAAGGTAAAAGATTACCTCCAGAACCCTGAGCGAAGAAGTAGTGGGAAGCTTTCTTCAATAGTGAGCAACCGGGTCCAGCCGGGAGTCGGGCCGAGCCTCCGCGGCCGCCCTGCGCGACATGAGGCCCTGCCGGCGCTCCTGCCCCCCCAGACGCGGAGGAGGAGGGAGTCCCGTCGCCAAAAAAAAAAAAAAAAAATAGTGAGCAACCCCAGCTGGCCGGCCACCTGCTCCACAGCGATCCAGGAAGGCTGCCTGGAAGAGAAAGCCACCTCCTCTCTTCCCACCCGTCTCTCTTCTGCCCCCTCCCTGCTGCCCACTCCAGCTTCTCTGGTCAGCCTAAGAGCTTCCTCACAAGAAAAGACTTGCTGGGGTTTTTTTGCCTTTGGCAGAGAAAGCAATTTTTTTTTTTTTTATCAGCCAGCAACAGGGCCAGGGCAGGGGCTGCTGGCACCCGGTGTCTCAGCAAACAGTGAGAAGGCCAGTGGCGTCATGGTGACAGGAGTCCTTGATGTGTCTCTTTAGAAGGCAATTGGGGTCGTCATTGAAACTCAGCACTGAGAAGGAGAAAGCTGGCAGCAGCAGCTGCAGGCGTGGATGACACGTCTCGGGGGGTCTGAGCCGGTGGCTGGGGCCAGGGGCCACCCCAGCCCTGGGGCAGCAGCAGGACTGGGTGTACCTGATGAGAGGCAGACCTGATCTGCCCCCACACTGGCTGCCCTGGACGGGGCAATGACCACGCCACGTCTTCAGGAGGAGACAGCTGTCTCTGGAGCAGGTCATGCTGCCCAGTGGGCACCAAGAGCTGTGGAGGGAGGGAGGAAGGTCATTCAACAGAGAACACAGCACATCTGGATTCTGTGCCACATGGTCTGTGAACATCAGTTTCAGCATCTCCTAAACAAGATCGGGATTGTCTGCCCACCCCAGGAGGAGGCCTTGCCTTGTGCCCTGGGAGCTGTCGGGAGGGACTGGAAGAGGAACGAGGAAGCCGGGTTTGTGGCTGCCCTGGCAGGACGTTCTGCTGGGCAGGGGGTGATGGGATAGGGGTCACCAGCAGGGTCGTCTCCCCTCCTGGCAGGGGTATGCCTGGAATCCTCCAAACTTTGGGGGAACAGAAAGGACCCTCGCTGGAATTCCACCCCTGTCACCCCCTAACTCTGAGACATTGGGCGTATGACTTAACCACTCTCAACCTCAGTTTGCTCAGTCTGTAAAATGGGCCAATAAAACTCAGCGGATCTAAGCGAGACAAAAAATGTGATCAGCAGACAGCACCGCCCCAGCATCTTGAAACACGTTTCTTCTTCCCTCTCTGCCTTCTGACCAGGAGCCTGATGGAGGCCAGTGAGAGCGTTTAGGGACATCTTCATGGGTGGGACAGTCCATCTGGGGTGGGACTGGTGGGCCCTGCCAGGAGGGAAGGGGTGCAGTGACAGGCTCCACCCGCTGCTGCAGACCTGCCCTCAGTTCCTAAGGTGGGCAGAAGGCCCAGCACGGGACACTCCGGGAAATGCATGCAGGGGACTAGGGTGTGACTACCTGGAGCCTGGGTCCAGCCTCCTCGCTCCCGGGGAGACGGCACAGGGAAGCCGCTAAAGGCGCTGGATCTCATCCACCTCTGCTGCTGCTGAGCTCTGCGGCCAGAGACGCGCCTGCACCTCTCAGAGCAGCCCTGTTCTCTGGTCTCTGACACCAGAGTGGCTGGGTGTTTAGAAACCATCCACAGACTCTGAGATGTAAGCTCCCCTCCAGATCACAAGTCTTGGAAGGTCAGAACTGAAAGGGGTTTAAGGGCACTTGGCCTGGCCCCTCCGTGGACCCACAGGGACCCTGAGGCCCGTCTCCCCACCAACCATGTCCTGCTCCCCTCTGGTCGCCCAGGGCTGGAGGAGGGGCTGTCTGAGCAGCAATCTCTCCCAGCCCAAGGACATCCCCCTCGTCCTCCGCTTCAGGGCACCAGCCTGCCAGCGGCCCCCCGCGTCTCGAGGCGAGTCTCCTGCCCTGGAAAGAGCAGCTGGCCCAGGTGTCATCTCAGAGTGAAAGTGCCCATTAAACCACCATTGGCTGCCAGGCCCGTCGAGTCCCGGGAGCGATGTTCGCAGACATGTCAGCCTAATGAATTAATTGAATTAATTGATCCTTCCCTCCTCCGCCTGCCAGCTGAGGTTGAATTCAGGCACCTCATCCTGCCCCAACCCCGGGCTGGGGAGGGAGTGTGTGGCAGGGGCAGCACAGCTGACCCCCATCTCCTCCCTCTCCCCCCTCCCTGGGATCTTCCCCAGCCTCACCCAAAACACCCTTGGGGCTCCTTTTCTCCACCTCTCTCCAATTGGTGTCTTTTAAAAATTAAGGCTTTATGGGACTTTCCTGGTGGTCCAGTGGTTAGGATTCCATGCTTCCAACGCAGGGGGTGTGGTTCCATCCCTGGTCAGGGAACTAAGTTCCCACCTGCCGCATGGCTCAGCAAAAAAATATATATATATATATTTTTTTGTTGTTGTTTGTTTTAATTAAAACTTGAAACATAAAATTAAGACTTTACTCTTAGGTTCATTTTTACATTGTGCAGAAAGTATGGAGAATTCCCAGAGACCCCTGCCTCCCCACATGCACAGCACCCCCGCCCCCCAACTATCCACGTTCCCCACCAGCTCGGTACATTTATTTCAGTCGATGGCCCAACGTCCTCACGGCATTACCATCCAGAGTGCAGAGTTCCCGTGGCAGTGCGCTCCTGGTGGTGTCCAGTCTGTGGGTTGGGACAGATGTATAGTGACATGTATCCACAATTACAGCATCGCACGCAGTCGTTTCTCTGCCCCCAGAATCCTCTGTGCTCTGCCTCGTCATCCCCCCTGCCCCCCTCCCCACTGTCAGACGCTGATCTTTTTACTGCCTACATAGTTTTGCCTTTTCCAGAATGCCGTGCAGTTGGAATCATACAGTATGTCGTTTTTCAAATTGGCTTCTTTTATTAAGTCAATGCATAGTAATTCGCTCTGCATTTAAGTTTCCTCCGTGTCTTTTCATGGCTTGGTAGCTCATTTCTCTCTAGTGTTGAATGATATCCCATTGTCTGGAGGGACCACAGTTTATGTATCCGTTGGCTGCAGATCCCACAGTCAGAGGAGCCTGGTGGGCTACAGCCCATGCAGGTCGCAAAGAGTTGGACACAACTGAGTGACTTGAGCATGTACGTACACACTGAAGGAATCTTAATTGCTTCCGAGTTTGGGCTATTATTCATAAAACTGCTGTAGATATTCCGTGCAAGTTTGTATGTAATCTCAAGTTTTTCAGCTCCTTTGAGTAAAATAACACGATTGCTGGATCACATGGTAAGAGTATGTTTAGTTTTGTAGGTAACTGCTCAGCTGTCTTCCAAAGTGGCTGTGCCGCTTTGCAGCACCGCTTTGCAGCCCCGTTTTTGCTGCACCATTTGCAGGAATGAGAGTTCCTGTTGCTTCACAGCCTCGCCAGCATTTGATGTTGTCAGCGTTTTAGATGTTGGCCTTTCTCGTAGGTGTGAGGGGTAGCTTGTGTTAATTTGCGTTTCTCTGATGACACAGGCAGCGGAGCATCCTTTCATATGCTTATTTGCCGTCTGTCTTTCTTCTTTGGTGAGGTGCCTGTTGAGTCTTTGGCCCATTTTTTAACTGTGCTGTTTGTTTTCTCATTTGTATAATTTTGAATAGCCGTCCTTTATCAGACGTGTTTTTGCAAACCCTTCCCCCAGCCTGTGGTTTGTCAGTGCATTCCCTTGACGGTCATCTTCTGAGGTGAGGTCGGAGTGTACGGCAGGGCTTGGGCTCATCTAAGTTCTGGGTTACATAAGCCTTCCCCCATCACAGCCTGCCTCTTCCAGAACCACAGTCTCTGAACCATGGTCTCCCAGCTTGTCTGACCAACTCAATCCCGAGAGGCAGAGGACTGTGACCCCCCAGGCTTCCTCAGAGACCCTCTCCCAGCCCCAAGGCTATTCCCTGCACCTTTTCTTCCCACCACCTGGGAATCCCTTCTGGCCTCTCCAGGCTGTGGTTTTAGGAAGGCCCCAGCTCTATGGGGGGATAGGGGAAGCCTGTGGGCCGTGGGCCTGGGCTCCGACTGCAGGGGCCGTAGGCGGGGGCTCGAACCATGTGGGCCTGACCTGGGCTGGAACTGTGGCTGTGCCCCTGCTGTCCTTGGTGGTGTTATCTGAGTCATTTCCCCTTTGTAAGTCTCTGTTTCCTACCTAGGAAGTGAAGGGGTTGGGTGTGATGGTATCTGAGGTAGTTCTTAGCATGATTCTTGGTGTGATATGGCAGGATTCTGGGACTGCGAGGCTTTTGTGGCCATTCATCCTTCCATCCGCCCGTCCACCCACCCACCCATCCACCCATCAACCCATCTATCCACCCATCCACCCATCCATCTATCCACCCATCCACCCATCCATCTATCCATCCATCCACCCCTCCATCCATCCATCCACCCATCCACTCTCCCACCCACCCACCCACCCATCCATCCACCCTCCCATCCATCCATCAACGCCTCCATCCATCTATCCACCCCTCCATCCAACATCCATCCATCCACCCAGACCTCCATCCATCAACGCCTCCATCCATCCATCCACCCCTCCATCCATCCATCTACCCATCCATCCATCCACCCAGACCTCCATCCATCCATCCATCCACCCCTCCATCCATCCATCTACCCATCCATCCATCCACCCAGACCTCCATCCATCCATCCACCCCTCCACCCATCCATCCACCCATCCACCCATCCATCCATCATCCATCCATCCATCCATCCGTCCAATAGATGAAGCCCCTGCTACATGCCAGATCCTGCTGCAGACTCTGCTGGGCCCAGGGATCTGTGAAGAGGGGGAGACACGCAGGACAGGGCCCAGCCCTCACACCAGGACGTGCCAAAGAAGGCTTCTCAAAGCGAGTCCCCAGAGCTGCCACCTGCAGGCTGAGGGTGCCAGGCCAGCTCCGAGTTCACCAATGGCAAAGGTAACCATCTTCAAGGAATAACTTCAGCATCTGCTCATCTCCTGGTACCCTGACCTCCGGCCCCTTAAAAGCCACTCCCTGTTGCCCAAGCGCACCACACACCTTCCCGTCCTTTGCCGGCCTTTCCCTTCTCCTTTAAGATCACGCTGGGTAACTTCCTCCATGGGGTGCTCCTTGAATCCCCCAGACACTCTTCCCACCTGCAGTTTGAGGTGCTCGTGTGTGATCAGGGCCCTTGCCTCCACGCCCCACCTTCACCGTGGCGGGCGTTGGTCACAAGGTTTCAAGGTGGCCTCACCCAGCAGGTGCCTGGTCCGTAATGGCTGAGGGCACCGCCCAGGGCATAGAGGCTGCCTGGTCTCCCCTCCTCCAGGGGCTTCTGGAGGACACACCTGGCCCTTGTCCCTTCCCCCCTGAAACCCGCCATCCCCCCTGGAGCTGATCCAGCCAGACTCTGAGGGGCGGGAGGCTGGCGGACCCCACCCCAAGCCCTGCCCTGTGCTCCGACCTGCATCAGCAGCTCTGCGAGAAGATGGACCTCCCCAGCCTGCTGCATCTTCTGTAATGACAGCTCCTGCATCCCGTCGTGGGGAAGGTTTGGGGAACCTGACATTTACCTCTGCACAGTGATTCTCTGCGCGCTGGGAGAAGGGAACCTGCCTGATGCTGCTTGAATAGATTCTAGGTCTCCTCTGTTGGGGGCTGGAGCAGGGGGACGTCTGTCCTCAGAATGTGAATCCTTTCCCAGGCAAGGTGGGGGTCTGGTGATCCCCGGAGGACCACACACCACACCTGAGCGGGAAGGTGAGCGTTGCTCACGCCAGTCCTGTCCACCCCCTCCCCCCATCTGGCTCCACCTCCGTCTCCTCCCTCCTCAGCCCTTCTGGAGACCTGGGCAGGAGGGTCGGGAAGAACTGGGGTTGCCCCTCCCTGGGTGTCCCATGGTCCACTGAGTCTGCGGGCCATGCGCCCTGGGGTTATGCTCAGGGGGTGTGTTTCCCAATGAGGGTCATGAGTTCTCAGCATCTGTGGGACTCTGGTCACCTCTGGGCACCTTTTGGGGTCAAAGGCAATTTCTCACGAAGCTAATGAACTTAAGCCTCGGGACCCCTCTGAGACTACTCGTAATTTCATATTTGATAGCTTATGTTCTCTGTTTTAGGTTTTACTTACCTATTTTTGGCTGTGCAGGGTCTTGGTTGCTTCTCGGGCTCCTCTCTAGTTGCAGGGCGGGCGCCTCTCACCACAGCGTCTTCTCGTTCCAGAGCACAGCCTCCAGGAGTGCAGGCTTCAGGAGTTGCCATGCGGGGGCTTGGTTGCTCCGAGGCATGTGCAGTCTTCCCAGACCGGGGATGGAGCCCGTGTCTCCTGCATTGGCACGTGGACTCTTAACCACGGGGCCACCAGGGAAGTGCAATAGTTTGTGGTCTTAAAGAAAACCACCAAGTTGCCTAAGCTTCAGGCCCCTTGTGGGTGGGGGGTGGTGGCCAAGCGCCTGGCCCAGTACCGCCAGAGAAGCCCAGGGCCCCCGCTGCGGCCCCTCCACTGGGAGCTCAGTCTCCCCTCGCTGCCTTGTCAGCCCACCGTGCCCCAACCTGTTCCTGGGGAGATGGAGGCCCTTCCCAGCCCGCGTGACCCTGGCTGGGTGATCTCTCCTGCCCTAACGACGTGCTTCACCAGCAGCTGCTCTGCCAGGGCTGCTGCAGGGGCACCCGGGTGGGAGCACCCCAGCCTGTCTTGTCCCTCCCTTTTCCCCTCCCACAGAGGGGGCAGGTGCCAACGTCAGCCTTGTTTCCCCAGCTGAGCCCCATCCCCAGAACTGCCAGGGCTGGGTAGGCTGGAGGATGGGCCTGCCAGGTACAGAGAGGCCGCCGGGGTCTGGGAACCTGTCCCCTTCCTCCGCCAGGATGCGGACGGTGAGTCCCGGGCACTTCGGAGGCCCTAGGAGCTGAGACTCCAGAAATACAACCTCCAGTCGATGGCCCTTGGCAGTTTACAACAGGGGCTCCCCAGACTCAGAGGGACCCCGCCAAACAGGTGCAGCGATCCCTGTTTATCAACAGAAGCAACCGAGGCTCAGAGAGGTTTAGGAACTTGTCCTCGGGACACACAGTCAAGAACAGGCCAGGGCTGGCACCCAAGCCTCAGACCTCAGACCCCACGCGATCTTCACCAAACTGAGACCCCGGGACGAGGCTCTCACACTGGCGTCTGAACCCATCCTGGATTCTCTGGGGGTGGACCCCATTCCCGCTCCGTGGGTGACAGGCTGCTTTGAATTCTGCTCCTTCCTGCCACTCAGTCAGGTCCGCCCCGAGCCCCCTTCCTTTCTGCTGCTGTGCATTCTGGGCAAACTCATTTTCATATCAAACCAAACAAAAGCTGGCTAAATCGGGAAGGTAAACACACCAGGAGAAATGCAGAGGCAGCAGAGAGAAGCCGGGAGGGCAGGGTGAGCTCCGACCTTGGAGCTGGCTCTGGAGCTCTCCACAGGCAGGCGTCCCGGCCTCTCCGCTGGCCTCAGGCTCCTCACCTGTGAAATGGGGATACCCAGGGTGAGGCTGCTGAAAGACGACCTACGTGAAGCATTCACCGGGGAGCCACAGCTGCTAAGCTTGCTCACCTTGGTCCTTCCGGTGTAACCTGTGCTTTGGGGATCATCCGCGCCTCCGCATCTGCTCGGCCAGCAGGGAGAGCCGAGGCCTGGCACTGATCCCTCTTTCAGGAGGCCACGGAGCCCTTAGCCGTCAGCCCTCTGCACATGCAGCAGCCCACCCCCTCCACACCCTGGGGGCTCCCTCCTTCACGGGTACCCCAGCCCCCTTGAGTGCAGTGGCCAATCCCCAGCCGTGAGGGCGCCCCTCCCACACTGGCGGGGGGCAGGAGGAGGGGGGCATCCCACAGCAGCTGGCAGAGGTGGGTGCACTGGGCACCTGGCCCCTGGCGGTTTGCTCGACCACAACTACACAGCACAGCCTTGTATCGGGGCTGTGGGTGCGGCACCTGGGGCATAAGCTGAAGCCACAGCTTGGCACCTCCTTCTCTGGCTGGGGTGGGGGTTCTGGGGCGTGGCTCTTGCCCCTGCTCTAGTGACGATGCTGGGCCACTGATCCGTCTCCGGGTGCCGTTGCCTGCCTCCCAGACAGGGCTTGACTCGGAGAGTAGGTAGGCTGAAGCCCCGTGGGGCAGAGAGGCAGAGGAGGGGCTCTGGCCCGGGGACCCAAGTTGGGGATGCTGTGACCGATTTTTAGGTGCCCTCATGCTTAAGCTTCTCAGGTAGCCTCCATGTCCTCATTCATAAAATAGGTGTTTTAATAAATGGCGTACCTGATACCATATTCTGCTAGGAACATCAGAAATGTGATAAAAGATAAACCCCATTGAAGCTCTAATAGTATCGTTGTCACAGCAGGAAGAATTGACGTTAGATGCAAAGTGCGTTTATTTAACGTGTGTGTGTGTGTGTGTGTGTGTAGCATCCTTTCCCCCTAGTCTTTAAGCATTAAAACAAACCAAGCAACCCTAATGGGGAGACCTTCTATAAAATACTCGAGACCATCAAAACTATAAGATCATCAAAAACAAGGAAGTCTGAGAAATTGTCACTGTTTCCAGGAGCCTAGGGACTTCTAGGAGCCACCACCTGGTAAAGATTCCGCCTGCAATGCAGGAGACCTGGGTTTGGTCCCTGGGTCTGGAAGATCCCCTGGAGAAGGAAATGGCAACCCACTCCAGTATTCTTGCCTGGGAAAATCCCATGGACAGAGGAGCCTGGCAGCCTACAGTCCATGGGGTCTCAAAAGAGTCTGACATGACTGAGCAACTAACACTAGGGAGATGGCTAAACCTCGAATGAGATTCAGGAGGGGATCCTTGAACAGAAAAGGGCCATAAGGGGAAACTAACAAGACTCTGAGGAAATGATGGGGTTTTACTTAGAAGGTATCAGCCTTGGGTTCCTTACTTGTGACAATCGCACCTGATGACATGCAATGTGGGGAATGCTGTTGGGTGTGTGTGAACTTCTCTGAACTGTCTTCGTAACTCTTCTGTACATTTCGATCTGTCCTAAAACAAGAAGTTCATTAACAATGACCACCACCTAATACTCCCTTCCATCAAGACCAACGGAGAGGTTCCTCTTTCTATTTCCTGTCTCCGTCTTGTATCTAACCTCAGCCTTGACCTGCAGACACAATACCATCTCTCCACGCCTTGTGTCTCGTCCTCCACTCTAGTTGGGTCCCTGACGGCATGGCGACTTGTCCAGAGGAGAAGAGGCAGGGCTGCCTCGAGGTCAGGAGCAGGGGACCCTGGTGACACAGAACAAGGCTGAATCTCGATTCTGCTGCTGCTTATGGAATCTTGCTGAGCCAGTAGCCTGACCTCTCTGAGCCTCAGTTTTGTGTGGGGACAAAACGGGGAAATAGTGTAAAACCTCCATCAGGGGTCCAGTCTATTGTAGACTTGCAGTACCTGGAGGAGCTCCCTTCCTGTGTGTTCACTTGTGTGGCCAGGGCCATGTCCGTGCAATCCCCGAGGCCTGCCTGCAAGAGGGGGTTCCAAAAAGCTTAGTGTCTCCCATGGCTACAGGCAGCCTAGCCTCAATTCCAGAGAAACAGCCTAGAAACTACTTAAGGCTCTTCCCTGGCTGCACTGACACAGTCTGGGGTGTGACTGGGTGCCTCCCTGCTACCCTGGGCCACCTGCCTTTGATGGAATGGTTCACCCATCCAGCCACTCACAGTTCACCCCTTTGCTCTCTGGGCACCTCCTCTGTCTAGACTCTGAGAAGCAGCTGTGAGCACACAGCTGAGCCCCGGTCCTCATGTCCAGGCCAGAAGGGACGTAAGCCAGGAAAGCTTGTGCACAAGTTCAGGTCGTCATGGCTGCTAAGAGCCACGTGAAGGAGCGTGCCCAGGGCACAGAGAGGCCACCTCAGGCCGGTGGTCCAGGGAGGTGCCCGGGGTGAGCTGACAGTGGCGCTGAGCCCCGGGGCGGCCCGAGCGGAGGACTGACCGCACGGGGAGGGGAGGTCATTGCAGCTTGTCGGGAGGCTGAGTGAGGCCTCGTGCAGCAGAGGAGTCCCAGGCCCCCAGACCCGGGGGGCCGCACAGACCATGGACAGAGGCTCTGGTTTTACTTCAGGGTCACTGGGAAGCTGTGGAAATGTGGGTTTTTTAATTAAACTGCTTTATTATGGTAAAAAAAAAAAAAAAAACCAACCATAAACTGTGGCATTTTTAAGTGCACAGTTCCGTGGTGGCCAGCTCGTTCCCTTTGTTGTATAACCGTCACTACCGTCCATCTCCAGAACTTTTTCATCGTCGCCATGGAAACTCTGTCCCCAGTAAACCCCAACTCCCATGCCCCGTCCCCAGCCCCCGGCACCCAGCCTTGTACCTTCTGTGTTTATGAATCTGACGCGTTGAGCTACCTCATCGAAGGGAACCATACCCTATCTTGTTGTGTCTGACTTATTTCACAGAGAGTTGGACGCGACTGCGTGACTAACGCTTTCCCTTTCACTTTATTTCACCTGGCGTGATCTTTTGCCTCAAGATTTATTCATGCTGTAGCCTGTGTTGGAATGGCCTTGCTTTTTAAGGCTGGGTCCTGTTCCCTTATGTGGATAGACCACACTTTGTTTAGCCATCTGTCCATCAGTGGACACTGGGGGCGCTTCCACCTCCTGGCTCTTGTGAAGAATGTGGCAATGAACGTGGGTGTACAGATGTGTCTTTTTAAAATTTTTTTAGAAATGATTTTCTGTTGTTTTGGTTGCTCTGGATCTTCATTGCAGCACTCAGACTTCTCTGGCGACAGGGCATGGGCTTAGGTGCCCCCAGGCATGTGGGGTCTCAATTCCCCGACCAAGGATCAAATTCATGTACCCTGCTTTGGAGGGTGGATTCTTAACCACTGGATCACCAGTTTCTGTTAGTTGCTCAGTTGTGTCTGACTCTTTGCAACCCCATGGACTGTAGCCTGCCAGGCTCCTTTGTCCATGGGATTCTCCAGGCAAGAATACTGGAGTGGATTGCCATAACCTCCTCCAGGGGATCTTCCTGACCCAGGGATGGAACCCGAGTCTCCTGCATTGCAGGCGGATTCTTTCCCATCTGAGCCACCAGCTGCTAAGTCGCTTCAGTCGTGTCCGACTCTGTGCGACCCCATAGACAGCAGCCCACCAGGCTTCCCCATCCCTGGGATTCTCCAGGCAAGAACACTGGAGTGGGTTGCCATTTCCTTCTCCAATGCATGAAAGTGAAAAGTGAAAGGGAAGTCGCTCAGTCGTGCCCAACTCTTAGCGACCCCATGGACTGCAGCCTACCAGGCTCCTCTGTCCATGGGATTTTCCAAGCAAGAGGACTGGAGTGGGGTGCCATTCCTGAAAGGCTCTCCTTCTGGTTCTTTTGGATACATACACAGGCGTGGAATCATGGGGTCCCCTGGCAGCTGGGACAGTCAAACATGGGGGCAGACTGGACTGGACTTACTTTGGAAAATGCCCCCGGAGGCTGTGGGTAGTGGGTGCTGAGTATGGGGGCGGGGGTTGCAAATGGGAGGCCACGGTGGCACCACCAGGGGTGTCGTGATTAACAGTGGGGCCGGAGAGGTGGCTGGATTCTGGAATCTGTCTTAGAGGCAGTGACCACTTAGTCACTTAGAACTTAGTAACTAGTTGGATGTGGGGCTGAAGGAGACAGAGGATCAAGGCTGACTCCTAGGTTGTGGCCCCAGCAGCCAGGTCAATGGTGGCACCTCCTGCTTTCAGCGGAAGGCGATGGAAGGTGTCGGTTGGGAATTTATTGGAGAAGTCAAGTCAGGGACACAGAACACTCTTGGGGCCTGTGTGAGTTTCTTAGGACAGCTGTAACCCAGTATCACAAGCTGGTTTGTTGTCTCCCAGAGACAACAGAGGTTTATGGTCTCCCAGTTCTGAAGGTCAGAAGTCTAAATTCAAAGTGTCTGCAGGGCCAGGCTCCCTCAGATTGGGGTAGCATCTTTTCTCCTCTCTCTGAGCTTCTGGTCAACCTTGTTTGCAGCAGCATCCCTCCAGTCTCTGCCTCTGCCGTCACGTGGTCCCCTCCCAGGGGGTCTGTGTCCAGATTCCCCCTTTTTAGAAGGACACCAGTCCTGTTGGAGTCGGGCCTGCCTTAAGGATCTCATTCTAATTCGGATACATCTGCAAAGACCCTGTTTCCACAGCAGGTCACATTCGCAGGTACCAGGGATGAGGCCTTCGACGTATCTTTCAGGTGGGACGAAATTCAACCCATCAAGGACTCTTGTTCCCCCTCAAGCGAGTGGCTTTGTAACTGTGATGCTGAGTCATCTTTTTTCACCAGAGCACCCCTGCAGGACCTGAGACCCCCATGGTTTTTCCCCACACCCCCCAGTTCCCAACCTCTGCTTTCTCCTCCCGGCCCCTTCCTGTGCCCAGCTGTGTGCAGTGGAGCAGGGTTGATGTACCACTGAGTGCTTAATCCTCTCCCTTCCAGTTAACCCTGCCCAGGCCCCACTGGGCTGCCTCCCTCCCAGACTTCACCTCCCCTTGATGACAAATGAATGATTTCTCACTCTTCCCATTTATGGTTGTTTTTCCTCTTTAAGGGACCCACTCAGCCTGTCCGATGAGTGATGGCCAAACAAATTTCAAGCGACAAGGAAATGTCCCCAGTGCTTCTCCTTAGTTCTTTGAGAGATTAGGGGTTGGTGGGCAGGGGCGGGGGTGGGGTGGGGTGCGGTGCACACGTGGCTTTCTCGCCTCTTTGGGGCTGGAGGCTGCAGAGAAGTGAGGCAGAGAAGCAGAGCCTGGGCACTGCTGAGGATGGGGGCCACCCCACCTGTTCTCTGTCTGCCCTTCTCTTGAGTTCCCTGGCCCCCTTCTTCTTGGAGGGGGGTCACTTTACCCTAGGTAACACTCCTGGGTGTGTGGAGGGGACCAGAATGGAATTGAGGGGTGGGGAACTAAGTCCCTTGAAGGTTAGGGCAGTGGGTGGGGGAGTCTGAGTCCTGGGGATACTAGGGCTGAAGTCTCCTCAATCCTCTGTTTGAGAAGAGACGGCTGTGGCAGGCATACAGTGGGCGTCCAATAGATGTCACTCCCTGCCCTCCTCCTCCTCCTCTCCTACACACTCACACGGCAGAGTTTGGTGCTTTCAAAGGACTCGTTGTATTTCTCAGGAGCAGCCCCTACTGAGCACGCAGTGTGGGCCGGCATGGCCCTGCGTGACTGTGAACGTGACCTTGACCTTGTTGGATTCTCTTCCTTAGGAGGCTGAAGGGTGGTTCACTCAGCGAGTCCTCTTTGCTAATGTCACCCACGCGTGTTTACTTAATCATGTCTTTATTGAAAAGTGGTCCTCGCATATTTAAAAGACTGGGATCCTGGTGTAAGGCCCCAGCTTCTCAGAGTGGCTTCCTGGCAGAAGTCCCTTAGTGACCTCTTTAAAAGGGGGCAGAGAGACCCAGTGGGGAGGCCCAGCAGAGGACAGGTGCAGGCAGCCTGGTGTAGGGGTTACCAGCTCAGGAGGCAGACACTCAGGTATAAGGGTCATCAGCTCTGTGCCTTTAGGAAGGTTTTAACCTCTCTGTGCCTCAGCCCCCGCTTCACAAATGGGCACAATCAGGGCAACTACTTGAGACCAGTCTGTCTGGCTTCTGAGTCTGTGTTCTAACCCACTGCCCTCCCTGCCAAGGGGTGAGAACCACCATCCCTGGGGGGGGCGGTGGATCTTCATCTCCCAGGTACCAGATGTCCGCCCCCAGGGCACGTTACCTGTCCACTCTCTCGTCATGTGCAGAATGGGAAGAGGGCCGCCCATCCCGCGGGGTTAAACGGGCCCAGCTTCTTCAGGCAGCGTGTGCCATGCTCCGGGCTGGGGTCAGCCTCCCAGAAGGACTAAGTCCATCCTCCCCTTCTTCATCCTCTTCCTTCAGCCACTGGAGGGATGGGGGCGTGGAGGGGCGCTGTGAATGGAGATGCTGTCCCAAGGCTGGGCACATGCCCACTGGCCTAGGCCTCAGTCTGCTGCAGGAAAGCGCCCCCCAACACCCCCCTACCCCGACAAAACCCCGCCTTTTCTCCCCAGCCCCCTCCTTCCATCCAGGCTGCAAGGCCAACCTCTCTGCCCCTTCCCACCCTCTCCGCTGGCCTCTCCATTATCAGATCTGGAGCCCATAAAAGGAGCCCTTATGAGCCGGGTCAATAGATCTCACTTTGGGAGATGAAAGCGTGGGGGCTGGGGAGCTAAGTGGGGAGCGGAAGGCGGAGGCGGCAGGCGTTGGGGCCAGGGGGTGGGCGGCGTGGAGTTCTGAAGGCCCCCACGCGGAATCGGCAGATTGAAAAGCTGCTTTGATGGCCTCTCGGTTTATCTCCGTCGTGAGCGGACGCATCCATGTGGCAGGGGCGAGGGGAGCGGGGCGGGAGGCTGGCCGTGTTTCAGGTTTGATTTCCGGGGGCTTGTGATCCATCGTCTCTGCATAAAAAGGGATTAATATCTGCGGCTGAGTATTAAGCGAGCACCCAGACACACACATGCGCGCGCACGCACGCACACACGCACACACACGCATGCACACGTGTGTCCACACATCGTTGCCCCGAGCCGCTGAGTCAGGGGCCATCCCCAGGGTCCCCAGAGCCTCAGGGTGGGCCGTGCTCCGGCACCCCAGGGGCTGCTCCTGCCCACAGCCCGCGGCCCCCAAGCTTGTGAGAGGACGGAGTCCCCGAGCCCATTATATAAATAAAGCGAAGGGATGGAGACCTGATCCCATTTGGGGGGATTAGTTACTCAGGAGGCTGGGGGATTAGGGTGTCAGCAGGATGGGAGAGAGGGTGACCGTGGAGAGAAGGGGGCTGGCGTTTGCACCCTGATCACAGCCCCCCAACTTGGAAGACGCCCCAGCAGCCTCCGGTCACTTGCCCCCATCACGGGCAGGGCTGGGAGGTGTGCTGTTAATGGCGGCTCCACCCATCTGCCCAGGGAAGGGACCCCACCCCCACCACCCCACCACCCACCCCCCCGGAGGCCTTGGTGGACGGAAGGAGGGGAAAGTGATGACGGTTCTGTGACCCTCCTTTGCTGGGGGATGGGGGCTCCTGCTGTCTCTCTGTGACCTATTTGGCCCGTTCTCCCTTTGCTTAAAAACGCATCACGCATCTCACCCTGCTACAGAGGGGCAGTAGGAGGTGCCCAGGTGGCCTAGCCTGGAGCCTGGAGAGTGGAGAGAGGTGGGAGGGGGAGCCTTACTCCTCCGGAGGCCGATGATTGTCTCTTAATTAGACTGGGGAGGGTTTGGGGCTGGGAGGCAAAGGAGGAATCAAGTCAAGCCTTTCCTGGGATGGAAAAGAACCTCTGAACCCCGTCACCCCGAGCCCTCCCCAACCCAGCACGGCTTACCTCCCCAGGGGGACAATCACCTGCTTCCAGGGATTCTCCAAGTGTGGCCCCAGGATCAGGGGCAGCAGCAGCACCTGGAACTTGTCAGAAATGCAGATTCTACCCGCTGCATTAGACACGCTATGGGGGGCGGGGCCCATGCATCTTAGGTCCTCCCAGGGATTCAGATGCTGGCTCAAAGGTGAGACCCACTGGTGTGGTCCGTGATGTCTGTGCGGCAGGAACTGGGCCTGTTTGCAGGGTAGACAGAGCGCCTGAAACACACCAAGTATTTAAAGAATGTACTCAGTTGTGTCCAACTCTGCAACTCCATGGACTATAGCCCACCAGGCTCCTCTGTTCATGGAATTCTCCAGGCAAGAGTACTGGAGTGGGCTGCCATTTCCTCCTCCAGGGGATCTTCCCGACCCAGGGATTGAACCCACGTCTCTTGTGTCTCCTACATTGGCAGGCAGATTCTTTACCACTGAGCCACCTGTGAAGTGTCTAAAAGATGGGAGCAAAGGAAGGTGTCAGGATAGGGGAGAAGAGAGGAGGAGGAGTTAGGAAGAAAGTTGTGTCTGTGGATGGGCGTGGTCCTCACCCAGGGCGTACATTACCCGCAGCTGCCCGTGCCCCTCCTCCCATGCCAACGCAAGGCCAAGTCCACTCGTAGACTCAGCACCACCTGCACTCTGAGCAGCTTTTGCTTCAGGAGCCCAGTTGGCCTGATCCAGTTCCCCTACAGCTCCCGCCAGTCACAGCCACCAACAGAGATTTCTGCTCCGTGGTCCTGCTTTGGTGACACATGGGTGGTGGCTGTGCCTCTCTTCCCAGCCCGTGCCCAGCAATGCCCACTGAGAACTTGAAATGGGTCAGGCTGGGAGTGTTTACACCACGGACATTGACAAGCACTGCGAATCGAGGCTTCTTTATCTTTCCTGTGGCGGCTTAGTCGCTAAGTCATGGCAGACTCTTGTGACCTCATGTACTGTAGCCTGCCAGGCTCCTCTGTCCATGGGATTCTCCAGGCAAGAATACTGGAATGGGCTGCCATTTCCTCCTCCAGGGGATCTTCCCGACCCAGGGATGGAACCTGGGTCTCCTGCTTTGCAGGCAGATTTTTTACTGACTGAGCTACGAGGGGAGCCCTGGAAGAGCTTGTTCAATGCTCAGCAGCTCACTGCTGCGGGCAAGGACTGAAGGGAAGAAGGGAGTGGTCCGTGTTCTCAGTAGGCCAGCCAGCCTGCAGTCTGCCAGGCCCGCCACCGCTCACCGCTACTTAGAGATTCCAGACGCTGGGCTAAAAAGGGGAAACGGGTCTTGTTTACTCTACCAGCCTCCCTATGGGGGAGATGTCAACATCCCCATTTTACAGATGGGTAAACCAGCTCAGAAGGGTCAGGCAGTGCACCCTAAGCCACACAGCAAGAATGTGGCCAGGAGGCAGTTAGACCCAGGCTGGCTGCCGTGTCTGCAGGCTGGCTGCCGTGTCTCTGGTAACCCAGCCCTCAGGGAAGGTCCAGGTGAGACACCCATACAACCTACACACTCGAACCTGTTTCCCACACACAGACGAGGGTTTGGAGTTGAGGTGACCTTGGTTCCCTGGCCAGGCCTACAGGGGCCAATGCTGTCTTTGGGGATGTCCCCATGAGAATCCCCCTAGATTCCAGCTATTGGGCTTCCTTGTTGCAGCCCCAGCTCACGCTTGAAGCAAGGCTTGCCTCTCAAGGCCCAGGCCAGTGCCCACCCCAGGCTCCTGAGACCCTGGCCAACAGCCTGCTGAGCTCCTGGCGTGCCCCGGGGAGGCCTGGACGATTCAGAGGAGTTAGGGCTGCCCCTCTCTGCCCCCCGCCCATGCCACATTGCAGAGAGGGAGCTTGGGGAACAGCAGCCTCGTGCTCTGAGATGAGAGAGGGAGAGAGGTCAGCGCTCGGGCCCTCTCTGCTCCCAGCAGTCATGCAAATGGATGGTTTCAATCAAGGCCGCCCCGGGGGCCGCGGAGATGCAATCAGGCATCCTCACCCCAAGCCAGGGCCTCCACTTCTCCCTGCAGCAGCCTCCACTCCTCCCTGCAGCAGCCTCCCCTCAGACCCCGCCGCCCCCGGCTCCGTTCCTTCTCTCTGGGCTTCTGTCTGTCCGCTGTCCTGCTTTTGCAACTGAATCTTATTTCCATCTTTCCATCTGTCCATCTTTCCTCCCTCTGCCGCCCTCTACCCCTGTGCCCACACGCAGGACCCCCAGAGGCCTTCCAGAGTCTGGGTCCCCAGCCCGGAGCATCCCTCCCACACTGGCCGCCCCTCAGGGATGCTCTTCCCCAGGCCCATGCCCCATCTAGCGTCACTGTCCACGGAGTCACAGCAGCTTCTTGCTGGCTGCTCGCGGGGGAGGGGGTTCTGCTCCCCTGTTCTCTGGCCGCAGCTCCTCTTCGGCCCCCATTCATTCATTCATTCATTCATGCCCGCTTTCACTCCGTCAGAGAGGAGTCCTGGGGTCTTTGTCAGGAGCCCTGCACGGCACTGTGCTACGCCGGGGGAACTGAATACAGGGGCAGGTATCCCCAGCCCCTCAGGGGGCTTGTTGGAAGGATGGGGGGGAGGGGGAGAAAGAGGAAGGTGAGGAAGAGGAGGGGATGGGAGGACCATGAGGAAGAAGGAGGCGGAGGGGGGAGGAGGGGGGAGGAGGGGCCGGGAAGAGCAGAGCGGGGAACAGGACCACCTTGGCTCCAAGCAGAGGTGCAGATGTTGCCCGCATCGCTGTGCTCTTCCTGACGCTGTGTTGTGTTTGGAAAGTGATGAATTTCAGCACCAGCTAATTAGTCTCTAATTAGCAAGTGGAGTGTAAACAGTCACAACAGATGGGGGAGAAAAGGCATTAGCAGTAATGACCCTTCTTCTGGGGCAGAGTCTCAAAAAGAGGCACTTCCTTGGAGAAGCTGAGTGGAGGGCAGGCTGGAGGAGGCGAGGGGGCCGGGTGGTGCCTGCTGGTGCCAGGTGCCCTGGCGGGGTCTGCAGAGAGGGTGCCTGTTGGTGCCTGGGGTGCCAGTCTGTGTCCCCGACACTCTCCACCAACGTAGCCGGGAGAGTCCACGTGGCAGCACAGAGCACCTTGGGAAGGGAGTTTTGTAAGCGAAGGGGAGCCGCCACGGATATGACTGCGGGGACCACGGTGGATCCCAAGCTAGGATGTGTCCTAAGGGCCTTGGGACCTGTGTCCAGGGCCTTGCGGTTTCCCAGACTGTTTCCACTCTCGCTGGGGGCACACACACCTGTGTCGCCGGCCACTGACCGATGACCAGACAGGCTACCGGCATCTGTGCTTCCAGGGGTGCAGGACCGGAGAGGCTGAGGAAGTGGGTTGGGATGCAGTGGCTGGCACGACCTCGTCAGCACCCCCAACTCAAGGGGACACAGAAAGGAGGACTTCTGTGTGTCTGGGGCGGCTAAGCGCTCCTCTGCCAGCATCCGGCTGCGGGGATGGCTGGAGGGAGCGGCCCCAAGAGAGACAGGAGCCACAGACGGAGCATCCAGGAAAAGGGCGAGAGAGGACCAGGGCAGACCCTGAAAGGGGAGAGGAGGCCCGCTCACGTTCACGCCCTTCTTTACTGCACGCGAGTACTCTTAGTCACTCAGTCATGTCCTACACTTTGAGACCCATGGACTGCAGCCCGCCAGGCTCCTGTGTCCATGGGATTCTCCACCAGGCAAATAGTACTGGAGTGGGGTGCCGTTTCCTCCTCCAGATCTTCCTAACCCAGGGATCGAACTGGGTCTCCTGAATAGGCAGGTGGATTCTTTACTGTCTGAGCCACCAGGGAAGCCCCAGCCCCTCTTTATTAAATGTCTTAAGTGCTCATCTGGGCCAACTGGTGGGCTTGAGGCCACAGAGAACTCCCTGGGCTGGGGCGGGGAGCAGGCCTCTGACACCCCACGCTGCCGCTCCAGTGCCAGGCAGACGTCTTCCTTCTCTGGAAAACAACAAAGCTGAGCATCGGGCTCCACCTGCAACACTGCAAGAGGGAGCCCCGGCCTCGTCTTCCCTCAGAGAAACCGTCCCCCGGGGCTGCCATTGTAGCCTAATTAACAGACCTATTGTCTTGCCAGCCTGGCACCCATGTGGGTAAGAAGGGCGGTTCCACGTCTGGCAATGTTACCCCATCCCTGGCAGCTTGTTAGGCTGGTGGATTCCGCTCGGGCTCCTGGAGGTGCTGCTTCTCCCGGAAGGCAGGGCTCCCGGGGGCTCCCTCCCTCCCCAGCACCTGACTCTGGGGCTGGGAGATGGCCAGCAGCCTTCCTCCGGGGCCCAGGCCTCCTGTCGGGGGAAGCAGTTGGCTCCCGCTCTGGGGCTAGGGCAGAGCGCCGGGATGTTCACTGCACCAGCGTGCGGCACCCAGGTGGGCCCCCGAGCACAGGAACACGTGGACGTGGACCCAGCCCAAGTCTGGAACAGGACCCCTAGCCATTGGCGTTTGGAGCCGGATCGTTTCTCGTCGTGGGGCAGTCCTGAGTATTATATGGGGCATCACAGAGTCTTTGGGTCTCCCCACTAGATCCTAATACTGCTGCACACCCACTGCACTCGTGACAACCAGAAACATCTCCAGACAGCATCACGTGTCCCCTGGGGAGGTGTTCCCCCCACCTACCCGCCGGTTGAGAACCCTGGTCCAGACAGAGAGAAAAATGCGTAAGAGATCACTCGAAGGTGACTCGATGGAGGTGACAACGTAGAGATGGAGGCGTGTATCCCCCCGGCCCTGGGGCTCAGGCCGCAGTGCCCAGGGGAGGTGGGTGGGGAAGCCATGTGGTGCGTCAACAGGAGCAGACCCTGGGGATCAGGCTATGTGGGGGGGGGGGGGGCAGGTAGGAAGCCACAGCTGCTGGCTTCTTCCATCTCACCAGTATTTCCAGAACATTCATCACGTTTCTGGTTCAGTGACAAAAGGGTTCTGTATTCCTCATTAAGGGCTTCTCTGGTGGCTCAGCGGTAAAGAGTCAGCCTGCAGTGCAGGAGACATGGGTTCAAGCCCTGGATCGGGAATATCCCCTGGAGGAGGAAATGACAACCCACTCCACTATTCTTGTCTGGGGAATCTGATGGACAGAGGAGCCTGGCGGGCTACAGTTGGTGGGGTCGCGAAAGAACCAGGCACGACGTAGCGACTAAACAACAGCAATCCTCATTAGGGAGTATTTTATCTGTTGGCGACAGGGTGCCACGGAAGGAATTATAGCAGGAAACGCGTAATTGGAAATCCCTTTAATTAAGGAGCTCGAGCTAATGACTGGAGGCCAGGAGGCCAGCCAGGGATGGGCAGACAAAGCCTGGAGCAGAGATGAAGGGAGAAGGGGCAGAGGGGTCTTGTGGATTTGAGGGATAGTTAGATGGGTGATGGGATGCGGGAGCCACGGATGGGCATCGCTGTCTGTGGTTCAGATGGGGGACAAACGCTACTAATTGTGCTGGAGAATTAGGAGAATTCTACAAACTTGCAGAGACCTGAGTTCAGCTTTGGGTCTTTTGACTTTTACAAGCCTGTGGGTAAGTGCTAAGTCGCTTTGCTGCTGCTGCTGCTAAGGCACTTCAGTCGTGTCCGACTCTGTGCGACCCCATAGACGGAAGCCCACCAGGCTCCCTCATCCCTGGGATTCTCCAGGCAAGAATCCTGGAGTGGGTTGCCGTTTGCTTCTCCAGGGGATCTTCCTGACCCAGAGATCAAACCCATGTCTCTCATGTCGTTTGCATTGGCAGGCGGGTTCTTTACCACTAGCGCCACCTGGGAACACCTTACAGCCTGGCAGCTGTCAAAATCAGGTCAGTTCATTCAGGCAAGAGATGAGGGTGAAAGATCTGGGAGGCATCAGCTATCTAAGCAATAGCTGACGGCAGGAAAAAAAAAAAAGGTGGATCTTCTTACCAAAGGAAAAGGGTGGCTGTGAGAAGGCTGAGAACAGGAACCAGGAAACACCTGCATTTCAGAGCCTGGGGACTAAGAAGAGCAGACCCGGGAGGCAGAGAGGTGAGAGAAGAGCCTGGAGCAGGCGACGGGCAACCCAGTTTAGAGGGTTTCAGGGGTGGTCGGCTGGCCAGACACCCCATAAGCCTTCTTCAGTTCAGTTCAGTCACTCAGTCGTGTCCAACTCTTTGTGACCCCATGAATTGCAGCACACCAGGCCTCCCTGTCCGTCACCAACTCCCAGAGTTCACCCAAACCCGTGTCAATTGAGTTGGTGATGCCATCCAGCCATCTCATCCTCTGTCGTCCCCTTCTCCTCCCGCCCCCAATCCCTCCCAGCCTCAGAGTCTTTTCCAGTGAGTCAACTCTTGGCATGAGGTGGCCAAAGTACTGGAGTTTCAGCTTTAGCATCATTCCTTCCAAAGAACACCCAGGACTGATCTCCTTTAGAATGGACTGGTTGGATCTCCTTGCAGTCCAAGGGACTCTCAAGAGTCTTCTCCAACACCACAGTTCAAAAGCATCAATTCTTCAGCACTCAGCTTTCTTCACAGTCCAATTCTCACATCCATACATGACCACTGGAAAAACCATAGCCTTGACTAGATGGACATTTGTTGGCAAAGTAATGTCTCTTGGAACTGATGATTAGGAGAAATTGGAGCCTCTTGTAAGGGAAGACAGAAGGGGCTATGTTTCCCCGTGGGCTTTTAGCTGGAAGCTTTGTAGGCATCACAAGGGGTTGGCATTCCCACCAGCCTTCACCCAAATCGGTTTCCTCCTAAAAGGTTATATGGTGCTGTGACGTTTGTTAAGACTCCCAGCGGACACAAGGTTAGAGGCAGGGAGGTGAAAGTAAGACCAAGACAGAATTTAAGATGAGCCAATGGGGATGTAGTTCTTATATGATTGCTTCCATCCAACTAGCCGTCTAGGCCCCACCAGGGACCAGATCCATCCCCAGCTTATCCCTAAACTTATCCCTACACCTGTTTATGGGGTCATTTGTGTTCCATGGATCCTGTAGAGAAAAAAGAGGACACTGGAAGTGAAATAAGAAGTTGGAGCAAAGTGTGAAGAAACGTGCTTCCTTCCCCCTGCCTTTAAGTATTGGTCCAACCTAGACCATGCAGGGGTAGACGGAAGGGTCTGCCCCTCGCCCTCCACACTGAGCTTCACCAGCCCCACAGGCAGATGGGAACGGTCCAGCATTACGGAGGCTTCTATCCTATCTTGCCCATGGTCCAGATGGTAAAGAATCTGCCTGCAATGCTAGAAACCCCGGTTTGATCCTTGGGTTGGGAAGATCCCCTGGAGAAGGAAATGGCAGCCCACTCCAATACTCTTGCCTGGAAAATTCCATGGATGGAGGAGCCTGGCGGGCTACAGTCCACGGGGTCACAAAGAGTCGGACACGACTGAAGAGACTTAGCACACACGAATTACTCCAGTATGATCTCATCTTGCTAAGTCCCTTCAGTCATGTCTGACTCTGTGCGACCCCACAGATGGCAGCCCACCAGGCTCCCCGGTCCCTGGGATTTTCCAGGCAAGAACACTGGAGTGGGTTGCCATTTCCTTCTCCAATACATGAAAGTGAAAAGTGAAAGTGAAGTCAGTCGCTCAGTCATGTCCGACTCTTAGCGACCCCATGGACTGCAGCCTACCAGGCTCCTCCACCCATGGGATTTTCCAGGCAAGAGTACTGGAGTGGGGTGCCATCGCCTTGTCCGATGATCTCATCTTACTTAATTCCATCTTCAAAGACCCTATTTCCAAGTGAAGGTAGTGGTCTGAGACTCCTAGAGGCCATGAATTTGGATGCAAGGGGGATCCTGTTCAACCAAGTACACCAGCCTACCTTGCTCCCTTATATTAAAAGCCTTCTCTAAGTCAGCTCCCTAACCTATCCTGTTTAATGACGGCACCACCGTTCATCTGGACGTTGCTCCCTCCAGTTTCTGACTAGAAAATCAAGGCCTGAGGAGCTGGAGTGGATTTTCCAAAGCCTCCAGCTCCCAGCAGTGGCAACGGGCCAAAGGCAATCCCTCCTCATCCAGCGCGGGCTGCCCTCTGCTAAAGCTCAGTGCCCCCATCCCGGTCACTCATTAACAGGGCGCCCTGCTGCCAGCTCGTAAGAGCTTTTCAATACAAGCTAATCCAGCCCTCCTCTCCCCAGAATCATCTTTCTTCTGGACTGAGAAATATTTCCTCCCTATAACTAAAAAGAGAGCCAAGGGGCTTCTCTGGCAGCCCAGTCTGGCTTTCACTGCAGGGAGCCACGGATTTGATCCCTGGTCGGGGAACTAGGATCCCACAAGCTGTGTGGGACAACAGCAACAACAGGAAAAAGTGAAAAATAAAAAAAGAGTCAAGTCTCCCCAAAGGAGATACTTACAGAAGGCTTAAGTGGCCAAAAGTATGTAAGAAGACTCAAGAAAGAAGAGAGAAAAGAGATACTCAGGGTCCATGAGCGTGAGAGAGCTTCCAAGGGGGCTCAGACGGTAAAGCATCTGCCTGCAACGTGAGAGACGTGGGCTCAAACCCTAGGTCAGGAAGATCCCCTGGAGGAAGAAATGGAAACCCACTCCAGTATTCCTGCCTGGAGAACCCCATGACAGAGGAGCCGGGGGGGCTACAGTCCATGGGGTCTCAAAGAGTCAGACCCGACTGAGTGACTAACACACACATTCTCGAGAGGGAACCACCCGAGGGAGCTGCAGAAATTGAAGAGAGTTCAGGGGCCCCAGAGGAGGCAGAGGTGCAAGGGTGCGGCAGCCGCTTCACCTGCCGCCTCCTGCATCTGTGCCTCACTGCAGAGCAGGTGGGTGTGCTGGTGGGTCCATACATTATCTGGGGCGGGATATGGCTGGAGGGACTCTTCTCTTAGCCCTCTTCTCACCCGGAAATAAACGCTTTGACCTTGAGGGGATAAATGATGTGTTTTGAGTGGATGAGCCACAGAGAGATTGACCTGCCGTTGTGGATGGTGGCTCCGCAGCGTCCAGGAGTCAACAGACGCGGGGGAGGGGTGGGGGATGGGTGGACACAGCCACAGAGGGAGACAGAGCAGGATGGGGGAGAGAGAGGGGCCTTCCCCTGGACTCTTCTGGAAGAAGAGGGGTGGTGCCGTAGGTGCGCGGCAGCTGGGAGGTCCTGGGGCTGTGAGCCCTAAGCTCTGCCCTTCCGGGAGGGCTGGAGCTCAGTCGTTTAGTCGATAAGTCCTGTCTGACTCTGCGACCCCATGGACTGCGGCCCGCCAGGCTCCTCTGTCCCTGGGATTTCCCAGGCAAGAATACTGGAGTGGGTCACCATGCCCTTCTCCAGGGGATCTTCCTGACTCAGGTATCGAACACAGGTCTCCTTCATTGGCAGATGGATTCTTTACCACTGAGCCACCAGAGGTGCTCAGTTACACCTCCTGATTCTTAAACCCTCCTGGGAGAACACAGTGCAGACAGCCCCTGTTGACCTCGCGCTTGACGAGGCGGGAGGCTGCCTTGGGACCCAGTCTGGGCGTTAGACTCGGCCAGGCGTGGGTGTGAGTCCCGCCTCTGCTGCTCACACCCACGTGACCTCGGGCAGACCCTCAGCCTCACTGCCTGGCTGCTTCCCCGTCTGCTGGAAGGGCGGCGATGACCTTGAAGGCTGCCGTGCGGATGTGGTGAGATGGGTCTCGGAGGCCCCGGGACAGCCTGGCACGAGGCAGGCACTTCACGCGAGGCAGTGCTCTCTCAGCGCGTGCCCAGACCGTCAAGGGGGCTGTGGGACCCAGAGTGCGCAGAGAGCCCCCTGAGGCTTTGGAGCTGTGCCTGGCAGTGGTCAGAACCCCTTCGTCGTGGTGCTCCTGTTTCTGTCTGATGCATCCTCGACGCCCCTTCTCCAGCCCCAGATCCCAGACCTGGACGCCACCTGGACACCCACATACACCTAGAACTAGTCTCAGCATTTTCTCCCAAACCAGCTCTCCTCCAGGGTTTGAGTCTCAGGAACCATCACCGCTGACCTTCTCCCTCGGACAAGCCCCCACTTCCGATCCTACAAGGAACCTTCTCCATCTGTCTCCAGAATAGCTCCCAAGTCCCCATACTTCTCTGCGCCCCGACAGCAACTGATGCTGAAAGCTTGACCTCGGTGCACTGGCGCTGAATCTAATCTCGGAGACAGAGTCTGGGGCGAAGCAGAAAAGCATAGCTTTATTGCTTTGCCAGACAGAGGGGGACACAGCGGACTCAAAAAACTGTGTATCCCAACCCAGGGGGGTTTGGGGGGGCGGTTTATAGCGGTGGTCCAAGGCTGGGGTTGCTGGGAAGACTGGGGTGTGTGCAGAGTCTGCGCTCCTTTCATCTGGCCTCAGGTGAGCTCTTGATGGCTTCTCTGGTTCCTTTCATCTGGCCTCAGGTGGCCTTCCCTGCTTCTCTGGTTGCTCAGCAGTAATGAATCTTCCTGCCAGTGCAGGAGACGCGGGTTTAGTCCCGGAATTGGGAAGATCCCCTGGAGGAGGAAATGGCAACCCCCTGCAGTATTCTTGCCTGGGAAATCCCATGGACAGAGGAGCCCGGTGGGCTACAGGTTGCAAAAAGTCAACTTGGCGACTGAGCATGAGTACCAGTCTCCCCCGGAATAAGGATTGCTGACATCTTCCGCTTGTTGAGTGTTTCCGTTCCGTAAAGAGCTCAAAGATTCTGTCGTGTGTATCCCTTGAGGCAGACCAGACCCGCCCCGAGGCTGCACTGCTCTTCCCTGGCTGCTCTTCCCTTGTCTCTGCGTCCACGCCCTTCCCTGACCACCCGCCTCTGGAATTTTCTCTGTGGGACCCAGGGAAGCTTGTGGAGTGTGGAGTCTGTTCCCTACAAACAGGGAACAGGGGACGTGGAAAGGCTGCCGCGCCCTGGAGCCCCACGGTGCCCTGCTCAGTTTCACCACCACCAGGGCCCAAGCTAAAGCCGCCTCTCTTCTCAGCATCCTCTCTCTCTCTCTCTGGGCAGGGAAGTACTTTTCCCCCAGAAATGAAAGACAGTGAGGTCTCCAGAAGGAGGTATTGCTCCCTGGAGATCGTGTCTCCCTGGAATCCCCAGCAGCAGCCCCTGATGGACTCTTTTTAAAAAAATGTTTATTTGGTTGTGGTGGGTCTTAGTCATGGCACGTCCGATCTTCAGTTGTAGCATGCGAACTCTTACTTGTGGCTTGTGGGATTTAATTCCCTGAACAGGGGTTGAACCTGGGCCCCATGCATTGGGAGTGCAGAGTCTTAGCTGCTGGGCCTCCGGGGAAGTTGCCCCGATGGACTCTTGGCATCTGCTTTTACCTCCTTCCGTTCCTGTCCTGCAGGAGGGACAGGGAAAAGTGCAGCTGTCACTTCATGAGCTCTGAGACTGCGTGGTCGTGGTCCCCACTCTGTCCCAGGGTGTCACGAGGTGACCAGTGCAGAGGTGACAGTCCAGAGCCGCTGGACTCACCCATGAGAGAATGACTCACAAAGATCCCCGGCTGCCCCAGTAATCCTCAGCGCCGCCCCACCGCCCCCAGAACCCACGGGACCTGGTCCCCATGCCCGCGGCTTGTGGTACTCCGAGACGCCTCACCCACCAGAATGCTATCTCTGCAGCCAGCCTGCAGGGCCTCCCGGTGGGGCCGCATGTCTGTCTTTGTGTTCTGGGGCCTCTCCTGTAATTGGTGTTCCCTGAGCGGAAGGGTTGGTGAGATGAGTCATGACCTTGAGAAGGTGTGTGTCCTTTATTCCAGCCTTTCTAAGGGTTGCTCCGCACCATTCCCAGCTTCTTCATCTTCTCGAACTGTGTTGGACTCTCCTCTGGGATCCAGGGAACAAAACGGGACTAGACTTGGGAGATGCTAGAGATGGAGCTTGGGCTGGCCCTACCGCCCTAACAAGCCCCCAGGATGCACGCACGTGTGTGCACATACACACAACTCCTGAGCACAATCCATAAGCCCCTTTATCCTCTGAGACCCCGACCCTCCCAAGTCATGTATTCAAAAACCCGGCTAGGAGATGCCTCTGCATTTCCTCGTGTTTTCCTTACCCCAGTTCTGCGAGGCAGGAGCTATGATCTTCACCTCATTCTCCTCCAATGAAGAAATCAGCTCAGAAGGTTTAAGTGACTTGTCCAAGGTTGTGCAGCTCCTAACTGGAGAAGCCAGGGCTCGGAGCCAAGTTTAGCCTGCAGATTGCGCCTGTGGCCGCTGGGCCAGCCACGCTTCAGTTCTCATGCCCGGCAGCCACCATCCTTCACCCTCCATCTTCGGTGTATGGAATCACCTGAAGTCCCCAGAAGCCACTGCTGCCTCACTCCTCCTGGCTTCTGCACACCCCACCCTCTGCCTGAGACAGCCTTCCTCGGTCCGATGCAGGTCCCACCTTTCCTGCTGGTCCCTCCAGGCCCGGCCATGTGTCACAGGCTTCCCTCCACCGTCACAGGGTTTGCCCATCTCCCTGTGAGCCTGTGAGCAGCCGGAGGGCAGAGGTTTTCTTCCGGCTCATTGTGCCACCTCCCGCATACAGTAAGTGCTCAATAAAACTTGCTGAATTAGCAAGCTGAGTGAAGGGACGAAGGAATGAAATGCATACCCTGGATTACAACTGAGAGCCTCTGTGTGAGACGGGCGTCCAGGGCTCAAAACCTCTAGCGGGGAGGGGGGGGGGCCTGCGTGCGCAGTGGGCTGGAAGGGCCAGTGAAAGCCGGGAGGAGCAGGTTCTAGGACAGGACGGGCTGTCTGGAGAGGATGCTCTGGGCCTGATGCTGTGTGCTGAGTTGAGGGAAGCGGAGGGGGATGGTGAGAGTCAGGAGGGTGACAGGAAGGTCAGGGGCCCTGTGCCTCCTTGGCCTCCGTGAGCCTCTTCCCGGCTCCCTCCCCATCTCCCTTCTCATTCATCCTTGTGACAGGCTCCCATGGGGCTTCTTTGGACCACATGTTTTATCCCTTGTCACCAGCCAAACAGCCCTGTTCTATTAATTTATTGTCCTTTCCGGTAGCTCGTAGCCTTCCTGTAAACCCGCCCCCCTTTCCCACGCTGGGTTTACCCACCACCAAGCCACAGCTCCCAAGTGGCCCTCTGCTCCCCACGCACCGGCGCGGCTGAGGTCTCCTGGAACCCTCCTGGCCTCAGCCCTTGAAGAGCAATTTCTAGAGCCCACCCACTCCTGTGTCAGCTCGCCATGAGCACCTCTCCTGGGTCTCACCCTGCTGGGGACAGGACCCTCGCCCATCCCAAATTCTTCTCTCAAGGGCCAGCCCTCAATGACACCTCGCCCCCCGACCCAGGGAACAATGAGCAGAGATGACCCTGGCCATGACCCAAAGGGAGACTGAGGTCTGAAGAACCAGCTCGGCCTGCGTGAGGTCATGCAGGTCCTGGGGAAGCGGGTCTGCTGATCGCCCCGACCATGTGCCGTGTGTGACCGTTTTGTAGTACAGCCCCTGTCCACGGGAGCGGTGTGCTCATGGCAGGAGCTGTGACTCTCATCCCTGCTTCCCTGGGACGTGCGGGTGGTCACCAACAGAGTGCCCAGATTCCATTCCCTCACCTCTGCAGCCTGCTTCAGGCGTCACGATAGAAGGAACATAGGCTTTGCGGACAGACAGCCTTGTGTCCCCCTCCCAGTGCCTGCACCGACCGCCCGTGTGGCCTGGGCTAAGACAGTCCGTGACTTGGAGCGACAGTTTCCCTCTCTGTGCAATGGGATTGCCATGTCTCCATGGGCTTAGGGATCACACACAGAGACACCTGGTCCTCGTAGCCGTGGACGGAGGCTGACTCCAGGGATGTGGGACCCTGGCTGGCTTGGGGTGGAGAGTCGAGCCAGAGGGGAGAGGGAAGTAAGGGTGTGACTCCTAGATCACTGTCTCCAGTTGGGGGCTTCCCTGCAGGAAAAGGGGGCTTCCCTGGTGGTTCAGTGGTAAAGAATCCACCTGTCAATGCAGGAGACACAGGTTCGATCCCTGGGTCGGGAAGATCCCCTGAAGAAGGGAATGGCTTCCCACTCCAGTGTTGTTGCCTGGAGAGTTTCACAGACAGTGGGTCCTCATGGGCTACAGTCAGTGGGGTCGCAAAGAGTCGGACACGACTGAAGTGACTAAACGCTGCAGGAAAATGGGGAGTGCAAGGAACACCGTATCTGCTTCCTGAGCCCGGGAGAGCCAAACGTCCTGCCCATGGTTGGGCCCCAGGGGAGAGGCTTGGGGCTTTGGTCCCAGGAAGGACGAAGGAAGGGGGGCACCCATGTGCGTGGGTGGCTGGGGTGGGGGCCACCCCGCTCTCCTTCCCAGAAAGGCTGGGCTTCCGGGGAGTGAGCTGGAAAGGTCTCGTGGGGCTGCCTGTCACTCCACTGCCTCTTGCCAACAAGCCGGTCCTGCCGCCCCGGGCTTCATGGCATGTCAGTCACCATCAGTGGAGCCGGGGCCCCACCGCAGGGCAGCTGGCACAAGGCTGGGGCCAGGAGGGCACGTGGGGGCTGATGCCGAGGACAGGACGTGATGCGTTGGAGGCAGGGTGGTCAGAACTATAGCAGAAGCCTCTGGAAACAGGAGACCTGCTTTCTCTCTTCCTCCATTTGGTGGTGGGTTTCTGTTCTGTGCCAGCAGCCAGGGAAGGAACCAAGGGCACGAAATGGCTGAGACGTGTGCCCTCACAGCAGGAGACGGGGGACCCCAGGGGCTTCCTGGGGAGGCTCAGTGAGCACGAAGGAGGGGCTCACTTCTCTGAGGGAGCCGCTGTGAAAACTCCATAGAGTTGGGGGCTCTGCTCCATGCTGGCTTTTTTTTTTTTTTTTTTTTTTAAATTTTTGGCTGGGCCACACACATGTGGGATCTTAGTTCCTCAAGTGAGAGAAAGTGAAAGGCACTCGGTCATGGCTGACTCTTTGAGACCCCCTGGACCATGCAGTCCATGGAACTCCAGGTCAGAATACTGGAGTGGGTAGCCTATATAGCCTATATCCTTCTCCAGGGGATCTTCCCAACCCAGAGATCCAACCCAGGTCTCCTGTACCGCAGGCGGATCCTTTACCAGCTGAGCCACCAGGGAAGCCCAACCAGGAATCAAACCCACACCCCTTGCACTGCAAGGCAGAGTCTTAACCACTGGACCCCCAGGGAAGCCCCTTATCATTTATTTATTTACTTAAAGGATAATTGCTTTACAGTATTGTGTTGGCTTCTACCAACCATCAACATGAACCACTCATATTTACCCATGTCCCCTCCCACTTGAATATCCCTCCCACCTCCCTTCCCATCCCACCCCTCCAGGCCCTGAGGGCTTAGTTCCTGAGGGCTGTCATAACCACGCACCAGCAGCTGGGTGCTTTAATGCAACAGCAGCCTCTGCTGTCTCAGTTCTGAAGGCTGTGCTCTCTGAAGGCTGTCGGGGCCAGCCCTCCCCAGCTCCCTCCCTCCTCCAGCACCTGGTGTCCTGAGCGTTCCTCTTATCCAGGCTTGTCAAGGCTTCCCTCCCGTCTCTGCATTGGCATCGCATGCCTGTTTTTCCCCTGGATCGCTCACCCTGGGTGGCGGTCATATCGGAGGGGGGCCCTACTCTGATCACCTCATCATCACTTGATCCCATCTGCCAAGGCCGTATTCCCCTCCTCCCCCACCGAAAAGAGACTGTATTTCCCACTAAGGTTACGTTCACAGGTACCACGGTTAGGACGTCGATGTATCTTTGGGGGGACGTAGTTCAAGCCACAAGAGGGCGAGTATCAGAAACGGAAGATCCCCTGGAAGAGGGCATGGCAGCGCATTCCAGTGTCCTTGACTGGAGAATCCCATGGACAGAGGAGCCTGGAGACTATAGTCCGTGGGGTCACAGAGTTGGACACGACTGAAATGACTGAACACAGCACTGGGTTAGGACTTCAGTGTACCTTTGAGAAGACATCATTCAAGCCATAACCGGGAGTGTGTCAGAAACACATGGAGAACTTTCCAAAGCACCCAGACCTTGCTCCGTCTGGGAGTTAAACTTGGAGAGAGGGCAGTGGACATCAGTGAAGCCCTTGTGCCCATTTTATAGATGGAAGAAATGAGGCCAAGAGCTATCAAATGAGGCAGAGTGACTTGGTATCAGAAAAGCTGGACCTCAACTCAAATCCCTGAGCCTCAGTTTCACCATCTGCCAACAAAAGGGGTTGGACCAGGGGAGTTCGAGAGACGCTTCTTCCAGTTTGGGGTGCGTGGAGCCCATCAGAGGCCACAGACAGAGCTGGGACGGGCTGGCCCGCAGCTTTCAGGGCTCTGTCTGAGGTCCGGCCCCAGCGGCACCCCCATGCCTCGTCCCTCACACAGGAGGGCTGGGGACCAGCGCTAGGAACACAAACCCCATCGTGACGCGGACCGCGGCTCCCATGGAGGTGCTCTCGGTAAGCCTGGCCTGCGTCTCATTAGCATGACTTTGCTGCATCCCTGTCTGTCTCTCTCGTTTGCCGCTGGCATCAGCTGCCAAGGCCCAGGCTCCTCCAGAGAGGGCTGTGGAGCCTGCTGAGATCCGGGGACACGGCGTCGGGAGCAAGAGCAGGAGGGGGTGCTGCTGAGGGGAGAAGCCGCCCCCCGACCTCCCCCGGGCGGGTGACCATCAGGATCAACAGCGGCGGGCAGACGCCCTCACCCCCGCCTGCAGCCTCCAGCTCGGCCGCCTCTAACACACGACAGATGGGCGCTGGGCTTTCAAAGGGACAGAATGGAGAGGCGGGGCGGGGAGTCCCGGCTGGCTCCCGGGCAAGGGTAATGAATGCAGCCCCCCGGGACGGGGTGGGGGGCTGCTGTCTGTCTCTGCCCCTCCCCTCCGCTCCCCTCCTTTCAGCCAGCTCCGTCCCTCAGCTTCTCCGAGCCGGCCAGCCCGGCTGCCGTCCGGAAAAGCCACCTGCTACCAGCACATGTGAGCAGGCGCAGGCCGGCCAGAGCCAGGTGGGCCGAGGGGGCAGCTGCAGCCGGGGGATGGGGGTCCAGACAGCCCCCGGCCGTCATCCCCCACCTGCGCTTGGGGTCAGCCCCCACCTCCTGCACCTCAGGCTGAGCCTGCCGCCTCCGCTTCTCATCCTCCGTTCACACTCTGGGTTGTTGGCTTTTGGCGACCCTGGGTTTTGTGGAGCATCGAGAAAACTCACTCATGATGTTTACCTGTAACCCCACCCCGGCTGCTTCCCAGGCACTGGACGTGGGAGGGACCCTACCCAGGAGGGACCCTACCCTGCCAGATGCCGGCCCATCCTGGAGCCAGGATGGTGAATGGACCACGGGAGGCCTTCGGAGCGAGGCCCACCCCAGGCCCCAGGCAGTGAACACTCAGCCAGGCCTCTGAGCCTGCTTTCTTTAAGTTTGATCCCAGCGAAGCCTCCTGAGACCCAGCAGGTGAGGTCTGGGTCACCCACGGGTGAGGCAGGACTCCCCTCCCGCACTGAAGAAGTGACTGCTCAGAAAACTCAGCTTCTGACTCAGTTCAAAAGCGCAGAGTGGGGAGCCCGTGTCCACCTGCAAAGCGGAGGCTGCCTGCCCTCATGCACTCAGCCCATCAGCTTGGGCAGCAGCTGGGGAGGGTGTTTGTTTGAGGCCAGTTCCCGTGAGACCTCCTGGAGTTCCGGTCCACCCTCTGTGACCCGCAGAGCAGGCCTCGCAGGCCCCTGAACTGGGAGGGACCCTGAGCATCCCGTCAGGGGAAGAGGTAAAGGCAGGAGCCAGCACACCCCTTAGGGTGTGAAAGAGCACTTCAAAGCCCTCCCCAGCCTTCCCCCCAAGGAACACAGGGGACCGGGGGCAGAGAGGGTGCAGTGGGGAGCTGGGGGTTGCTGAGTGAAGGAGACAGACAGAGAAACACGCTGTAACAAGGCTGTCTTGCCTTCTCTCAACTGAGATAAGACTCATAGGCAAAACCAGCACCTTCGAGGGAGCCGCTCTGTGGCACTTAGTGTGTTTGTGGTGTGGGACACCTGCCGTCTCTACTTGATTCTGAATCACTGTCATCCCCCAGCTAGGACACCCACCCCTGCCCATTAAGCAATCATGCCCCACCCCCTTTCTCCCGACCACCTGGCAGCTACCAACTTCTGTGCTGTCTCTGCGTTCACCTCTTCTGGGGTGTTTCATACCCATGGAACCATACAGCGTGTGAAATTGGCTCCACTCTGATGGGAAGAGGGAGAAAGGGGGCTGGAGCCCCCGGCAAGCTCTGCCCAAAGCCTCTGCCTACTGGAAAGACCCCGGGCCTGCTTAGAGGAAACTGGCTGGTCACCCGAGCCCCTGGGTGGGGCTTCCTCCACCTGGCTCTCCCGAGCTCCGGGCTTGGTCTCCACGAGGCAACTGACGTGGGCACCCTGGGCATCTCTTCTGTTAAGTGGGAGGTTGAAGGGGTGGGTCCCAATGACTCCTGTACCCCCACCTTCCCCTGTGAGGTCTAGAGGAGAGAAGCTTTGTGTAACAAAGGCAGGCTGGATCAGAGATCCAGTGCGTGCACGCTAAGTCGCTTCCATTGTGTCCGACTCTGTGTGACCTCATGGACCGTAGCCCTCCAGGCTCCTCTGTCCATGGGATTCTCCAGGCAAGAATACTGGAGTGGGTTGCCCTGCCCGCCTCCAGGGGATCTTCCTGACCCAGGGATCAAACCCACATCTCTTATGTCTCCAGCATTGGCAGGTGGTTTCTTTACCACTAGCACCACCTGGGATTCAGAGTCTCTTTCTGAAAGAGGAGGAAAGAGACAGACGGATGACACCTACTCTTGGTCCATCAAGGGCAGCCAGGACTCGGTCCCTGCCAGGCTGGTGGTGGAGGGGGGTGCTTCCTGCTGATGACCGGGGCCTTAGAAGGAGGCCAGGGAAGTGCTCAGGGCAGCCCAGGGTCTGTTTCCCTCCGACTGGGCACGACCCCCGGCGGTGGCGGCAGGCAGGACGCCTGCACGTGTGCTCGTGCAGGTGACTGGGGAGGGGCCACGTGCGCGGCGGGCAGACGCGTGCCGGCCCCCGTGTATCATCCAGCTTGTAAATTGCTCGGGGCCTGTAACCGCTGAAAGGGCCATCGAGCCATGTGGTGTTATTATTTATGATGAAGCGCGGAGGTGCCTGCCAGGGGCTGGAATGGGCTGCACGCTGCACGGGACGGACGGCAAATTGAACTCCAATTTTCTGCTCCGCAGTCTTTGTTACGCGCCACAAAGCGCCGGTGCGCCGGGGTCAGCAGCCTGATGAATGCGTGCTCTTCCCGGCGGCGGCTCCATCTCACAGCCTCTGCGCGGAGGAGGCAGGCTCGGCTTTGCTTTTCCCTCCCCCTCCCGGACCCCGCCGCAGACTCCTTCTCTGGAATCCTGGTGCGGCCTTGCAAGAGGGCAGGTGGTGTGGGTTCAAAACCCGGCTCTGAAGCTTGGGTCACCTGTCTCCTCTGATGAGAGTCATAAAAGGGGCAGGAAGCATAAGCCCCTCCACCCCCAGGTGGCCGTGAGGGTTAAATGAGAAAAGACAGGGAGCTCGGCGTGTGTTAGGCTTGCCACAAACACGTCCTCTTCTCTTCCCTTTTCCCAAGACTGAGCTGCCTCCAGCCCCGGCCTGATCCCAGGGAAGGCGAGGCGGGGAGAAAGCACCGATGGAAGAGCCAATCTGGGAGCAGGGAGGCCAGCTGCCCGGCCCAGCCCTCTCCGCTGTGTGTTAGGAAGTCAGTGCTGATGCTAAGTCAGATTTCCCACCAGCTTCCCTCACTCCCTGTCACCCCTTCCTCAGGCCCAGTGCTCCATCTTCCCTGAGGTCGTGGCTTTTCTCAATGGCAGGAAGCAGGCAGAAAGGGGAATCACCCTTGGGGGGTGTGCCAGCGAAGCTTAGGACCACTGTCCACTGCTCCAAGCCCAGCCCTTCTGCACCCTGTGTCTGGTGGAGGTGTCACTGGCCGCGGAAGATGCGGCTTCCCCAGGCCTGTGGGAGGTGGCTGTTTCTCCATCACCAGAGCGTAGGGGAGCAGGTCAGAGTGGTACCCACGCGATGGAGAGCGCTTACCTGCTAGGGGACCTTAAAGAGAAGCAGCTGGAGGAGTGACCGATGCCAGGTGGGATGAGTGTCTTTTGGGCCTGGCCAGGCAGCTGACCCCTAAACCTGAGTTTTGGCAAGCCCCTCATCCCCACCCTGGGGCAGGGGGCGTTGTCTTAAGTTCCAGCTGTGAAGCAGGAGAATTGCTGCAAGTGAGTCACCTCGGGGTCACCAAGGGGAAGACAAGCGTCCTCCACGTGGCATCACGGAGCTTCTCGGGAGGGATTGCAGGAGTTAGGGAGAATTTTATTCTCACCGTTTTTATAGCTCTAATGAATCTGAATACACTGAAATGATAATAGCACCGTTAGATAAAAGCATTCTAATCAATGGTATAAGTTTAATCTTTGAACCCTGCAGCTGAAATGTATGGCAGGGCTCCCTTCCCCTCTGTTAATTGCAGAATAAACCCATCGGAAATGAGAACCATCTTTTTTCCATGCAAGGCTGGGAATGCTCTGGTGTTATTTACCTGTGTGGTTCCACGGGAGGCCCCCCGACTGTGAGATGGGTTTGCAGAGGTTACACCAAGTAATAATAGGCATAATAGGAGCTCCCCTTGTGTGGGCTCTTCGTGCAGGTACTGGCCAAACTGCTTACCCCTCTCCATAGGCTATGGGGTAGACATTGCTATTATCTCCTTTTTCTGTTGTAGACTCTGAGATGCAGAGGGGTTACAGAGAGACATCCAGGGTCCCATACCTGGAGAGGAGTCAAGCCAGGGGGCTTCCCAAGTGGCTCAGTGGTAAAGAACCCACCTGCCAATGCAGAAGACCCATGTTTGATCCCTGGGTCGGGAAGATCCCCTGGAGGAGGAAATGGCAACCCGCTCCAGTATTCTTGCCTGGAGAATTCCATGGACAGAGGAGCCTAGTGGGCTTCAGTCCATGGGGTCGCAAAGAGTCCGACACAACTGAGTGACTGAACAACAACAAGCTGAGTCAGGACTCAGATCCAGGTAACCCCACGCCAGGGCCCGGCTTGTAACCCACTGTCCAGAACTTGCAGAGTGGGAAGAACATGGAAGAATATCAGCTCTCAAGAGGAGGTGGCCTGGCCAAGTTCAACCGCAAGTTCACGTGTCTGGTTTGTTTTTTTTTTTCATGGCTCTGGGGCCTCCTGAAGGTCAGACTCACCACCCAGCTCTGGGGCCGGGGAGGCGAAGGGGCCCATCCACAGTCTTCCCATGGATGACACACAAGCCTGGACATCACCACGCCTGCAGCTCCTGTCTGTGTCCTACCTGCTGTAAGGGACTAACCCCAGAAGTCTGGGGGCCCTGGCGTTGAACATCAGGAAGAAAGTTACAAAGCCCGTCACTTTGAGCCCTGAAGAGGGAGCAGGCAGGAGGGAGACTCTCTGGCTGATGTACAGTGGGCCGGCCGGCTGGGGAGATGGAGGCGGGGTGCTTGGGACACACAAACTCCCCACCCCCTGCTTTCCCCAGGCTGGGCCCCTCCGCCCTGCTCGCCACTCCCCAGGGCCGTGTCGAGGCTCGGTTGCCCTGGCTGCCCTGGCGGCTGGGCCCCCCCTTAATCAGATTAGATGTGTATTCAAACAAATTGATGATCCGTTCCATTAGATGCTTTTTGAACATGCTTTTCTGAGCGAGAAATCCATTCGGCTGCAGCTGTGGAGGCCGAGGCATAATTGACTGCCGCGCCCTCCCAGGCCCCCGACGTCAGGAGGTACCCGGTTTCCTGAAGGTCACCGGTGAGGATTAGATTAAGGAGGGCGAGGGCCTTCTTTCCTGGCTAATGAAGCACTTGGCATGCAGGCAGCACCGGGCCGAGCTGGGCCAGGCATCTGCTAGGAGACAGGAAAGGGGCATAAATTAGCATCTCATTTGTGGGTGAAGCAGGGAGGGGAAGGGGAGCCGGAGGGGAGAGACTAAGGGGCTGGTGGGGCTGGCAGACCCTGGCTGGGGGGGCAGGAGCAGGCAGGCGTGTCAGGCACGGGGTGCGAGAACAGCTGGGGAGCCTGGCATCCCCTGTCTGCCTGCTAGCATCTGCCTGCTGCGTGTGCACCCCGAACATTTCTTAGGGTGGGCGGGGCTCAAACAGGCTTCTGCATGGCACCCTTCAGGGGCCCCCAGCTCCCTGCTCCTGAGCCCCCGCCGTGGCAGCTCCCAGGCTCAGCACCTCCCTGACCTGGGTTTCAGAGGAAAAGGCATCGCAGGCCTGGTGCAGAAGCTCCAGCTGCTCCTACCCCGGTCCCAAACCTTTGCTCAGGGCCTAACAAGCCATCCCGAAGCCAGACTTGGCTCTTGAGCCAGCTTGAAGGGGCCTCCAGGGAGCTGAATTCTGAAAGCTCAGACTTGGGACATTCAGGAGACAATGGGCTCCGTAAGGGGGTGCGAACAAGTCAGGGGAAAATAGGTGGGATGGTGATATCAGCCCTGGACCCCATTTCCCCATCTCCTCCTCCTGTGATCGCCTCCAGGGGCCTGAAGAGCAAGAAGGAGCATCTGTAGGGGTCAAGCGCTGTGTTCTGAACTTGACATACGTTGGCTCACTTAGTTCTCCCAGGAGCCTCTGGCGCAGAGGTTGGAATCTCTTGCATGAACAGACCAGTAAGGCTGGGGAGGTTACTGTGCTCAAGGTCACACTTTACTTGGCGAAGCAACGGGCATTTAAACCCAGTTTCTTGTCTCCCACTGGGACCTTGAAGCCAGCCCCTTGGGAAAGGGTGCGCCTGGGGGCTTGGGTGGCGAGCAGAGCTGTGAGATGGGGACCCCAGGTCTGCCTTTCCTTCCCAAGAAGCCCCCGGGACTCCAGCCCCTGCCTCATTTTACTTGACCCCTCCCACCCACATCTGTTCATCTTCTGGACCCTTTGAAGTCTTATCCCCAGGCTTCCCTGCCCGCACCACACTAGCCAAGCCCTCCATAACGCTCACCCCTAGTGGACTGCTCTTCCCTGGGCGATCGTGCCCTATGATCCTTCCAGCATCCTCTGGACCCATGCCTGGCCAGCCCACCTGGTTCACCCTCACCCCCAATCTAGACCTGAGCCATGACATTGAAAGCTGGGTAGTAACGCCTCTGCCACACAGCCAGTGTAGCCCCTGCTTGTGACTTCCAATCCCTGAGACAGGCCACCATCCCTCACTTAGCCCCTGTGAGGCCACAGGTCAGGGTGTGAAGAGTGGGGCAGTTCATAGGGAAGCCCCATGTCACCTACAGAAAGATCCCAAACTCTGGAGTCTGCCAGATCTGGGTTTATGTCTATGTGGCTAGGTAGTATGACTGAATGTTCCTGAGTTTCATCTGTAAAATGGGAACAAAATTAGCACTGGCTTTGAGAAGTCCCTGTGACTCCTAACTGAAACGATGGACATAAAGCACTTCACGTGTGGGGAGTTCGAGAGATCATGTGAAATCAAGGGAGCAGTAATAGAAGTGTGGGGAGAGGAGGGGTTTGTGGAGAGGGGCCTTCCAGGGGGCCTCCGCCTCCTCTGACCTGGGCTCCAGCCAGATCCGGGGAGGGCTGTCAGGAGGCCACGAAGGTCAATCCACGACAAAGGTCAATCCAGGACATGGAGATCAGTCTAGCCTAGTGCAGAGCCTAGAGGGTGGTGAGGTGAGAAGTTTGCAGGAATCCCAACCTCCACTCTGTCCCCAAGCTTTCCAGAGAAGTCGAGATGGCTGAGTAGCAGAGGCTGTGGGGCCTTTCAGAGCTGGGGAGGGGTGGTCCAGGCTTGGTGCCCCATGAAGCGGGCTCTGGAGCGCACACAGACCTCTTTTGGCCAATCAGCAGCGTTAGTGGCGGGTCGAGGTCTTCACCCTGGCTGGCACTCCCAGCCGGCAGGGGTCTGGCTCCAGGCGAGGTGGGGTTCCCAGGGCTGAGCTGGCTGGGAGGTCAGATCCCAGGAGACATGGGGGTAGGCTCCGGAGAAATATGGCATTATTGTGCTAGGGGCTGAAGGGAGGGGAGAGGTTAAAGTTGCGATAAGCATCTGTGTGGGACCGTTTTGCCTGGAGCTTGCAGTAGAAGAATGACAATGGGGGTGTTTAGTGGGAATTTGGAGGAACAGGCAGCCAGGGGCCCCTGTTCTGGGGAACTAGGCGGAAGCCCAGGACTGAGGCCGCTTGTTCGCCTCTGTCGGTGGCTCTTCCTTGAGAAGAAGCTTAGGCTCTGGTGATCAGGGACCACCCCCCCCGCCCCAAGCCGTTCCACACCCCTGAGTCCCGGGCACACGGAAGACCTGTCCTCTCCTGCGTGACCAGCAGGACTGCCCGTGACTGTGCACCCTCTCCACTTACAAACGTGTTTGCTTCTATGCGCATACATCTGATTATAAATGAATGCAGAGTGAAAGTCGCTCAGTCGTATCTGACTCTTTGTGACCCCATGGACTATACAGTCCATGGAATTCTCCAGGCCAAAATAGTGGAATGGGTAGCTCTTCCCTTCTCCAGAGGATCTTCCCAACCCAGGGATCGAATCCAGATCTCCCGCATTGCAGGCGGATTCTTTACCAGCTGATTATAAACAAATAATCTATACCTATAGGGCACAGTGGGGCTTCCCTGGTAGCTCAGCGGTAAAGAACCTGCCTGCCGGGAGAGAGAGACTCGGGGATGTGAGTGTGGTCTGGTTGCGACATCCGTCACCCCACTGATCACCAGGGTGACTCGGCTGACCTGGCTGGCTAGGCCCGTGTCCCCCTCCTCCCTCACCGCCCTACATGCGTCCCTCCTGAAGCTGCATGCTCGGTCAAAGAGGACAGCCATCCCCGACAGAGGAGAACCCGTCTTTGGTCAAGTATATGAGTAGCTGTGCTCTCTGTCAGAATCTCCAAGCATGCTCTCAAGAAAGAGACGCAGGTTCAATCCCTGGGTCAGGAAGATCCCCTGGAGGAGGAAATGGCAACCCACCCCAGTATTCTTGCCTGGGAAATCCCAGGGACAGAGAAGCTTGGCGGGCTACAGTCCATGAGGTTGCAAAGAGTTGGACATGACTTAGCGACTAAACAGCAACAGCAATAAAACACTTTCTGAAAGTTACGAAAAGACAGAGAATAAAAGTGTGGGCCCCTCCCTCCCAGCCCTAGCCCCCCAGTTCTCCTCCCCACAGCGTCACTGAGCCCTGTGTCTTATGTGACCCTCTAGAAGAAGCCTGTGCCTGTACAAGCAAATCTATTTTTACCCTTGAAGAAAAAACTGTGCCCAAGTGATAGCCGATTACACAGCCCATTCTACACCTTGCTCTTTTCACTTAACAGTAGGTCTCAGGATTTGTTCCAGAGCCTTTCAGTGCAGAGAATTCTACTGTTTGGAGGTGCAATCATGTCTTTAACCAGCACCCTCTTGACAGACATTCAGGTCATTTCCAAGCTTTCGCTGTTACAAAACACAGCGTTCCCTTGCAATGCTGTCACTTTATCCATGCACGTGTGTGTGTGTGTGTGTGTGTGTGTGTGAAGGAGAAATTCCCTAAAGAGTTGGTGAATGAAGAGGTGCATTTTTAGTTTTCATGGAATTGCCAAGCTGTGTGCATGAAGCCTGGATCTCCACAGGCTGGCCAGCCCCAGGATTTTATCGTGTTTTCAAATCTTGGCCAAAGTGATAGGGAAAAAAAAGTATCTTATTGAGTTTGCCTTGCCTTTCTCTTATCGCAAAGTTCAGCATCTTTGTCTGTGTTTGCAAGTTATTTGTAATGCTTCTCTGTGAACGGTTCATATCCTTTGCCCATTTTTCTGTTGGTTTGTTTCTCTTTTTCTTATTGATCTATGAGAATATTTTTTATATCAGGAAAATGAGCTCTTTGTCCATGATAGAAGCTGCAAATATTTCCCCCCAGTTTGTCATTTGTTGTTTTTTGTTTATGGGTATTTTTTTTCCATCCATGCAAGATTTTTATATAGTTGAAGGTATCAATCTGTTTTTATGACTTTCTGGAGTTTGTGTAGTACTTAGAAAGTACTTGGCAAATTATTTGCTTTGCTGAGATTGTGTATTTTAAGCCCCTGTGATTTTTTTCTAGTTCTTTTAGAATTTCATTTGTTTTTGTTTAAAACATTGATCCATTTAGCATTTATTTTGTGGTTAAGTGTGAGGAATAGATTCAGCTTGATTTTTTCCCCTCAAATGGCATCCTGGTTGCTCCAAGGCCATTTATTGAATAATTGATCTATTCCCCACTGACCTGAGATTCTACTTTAATCCTTTCTCAAATATCCCATATATACTGGGGTCTATTTCTAGACTCTCTGGTTCATCGCTTCATCAGTCCATTTGAAAAAGAACACACTGCTTTAATGATTGCAACTTTGTGATATCGTTCGATATGTGTGCTATCTCTTCTGCTTGCCATTCTTTTTCAGAATTTTCTTGTCTATTCTTTTGTGGTTTTCTTAAGTGTGAACTTTTGAATCATTTTGTCTAAGAAAATGAAGATTAAGAAAAAGAAGATTAAGAAATCTTCCATGTGTAAGTTTTCAAAGTGGGGAAGAGTTGACGAGAATGACATCCGTGGAACGTCGATTCTGTCGACCCTTCTCCATTCTCCCCTCCCCCCTGAGAACGTGGCTAGCGGGGCTGTCAGGTGCGGTAGCCCAGGTTGTGTACTGCACAATCCCAGAGCTAAGGTGAGAGGCTACGGCCCCTGCCGAGAGTGTGTGAGCTCTTCCCGCCAGGGGACCTGCCCCCTGCCTGTATGATCAAGAGGAGTAATAACTGCCTCTCCCATAGCACACACCAGTCACTTTCCTTCCCTAAGCACTTTCTGTTTTTTAATTAAAGCCTCACAATAAACATATCCCCAGTTTACAGCCAAGGACACTGAAGTGCAGAAAGTCAAAGTCATTTGCTCAAGGTCAATGATCTGTGTTACCCACCTGTGCGGTCATGATGCAGAAATCTGTTCCTGCACATAAGCACGTGCGTGCACACACACACACACACACACTCAGACACACAGCTACACATGCAGTCAGAGAGTCATCCAGACACACACGTGAACACACAGACACATACACGTGAATACATACTTACATACATGCAAAGATGCATACAGACGCATGCTCAAAGACATACAGACACACACACACACACACACACAGGCTGTCCCACCAGTATCCTTCTCCCATCAGTCTTTCCTGCGACAGCTCCCACACTCCCAGCCCCCCTGCTTCGGGGCAGGGCCGGCCCATCTAGGAAAACAGGCTGGCAGGACTCACTACCACGCCTGCTCTCAGTTCTGTGTGGGCCTCCCTCCCAGATCCCTGTATCCCAACATGAGTCCCGACATGAGGGGCCTTTCATCTTCGGGAAAAGGAGGTGTGGCCGCGTCTCAGGGTCTTGGGGCAGGGAGCCTTGGCCTCAGCCAGGAGGCCTTGTTAGGATCGCTTGGAACGAGGGAAGCCGTTCTGATCTGGGTACCCAGGAGGTTCTCAGGAAAGGCTAACACCCCACCTCCCCTCTTCCCTCAAATCATTATCTCCAGCAGCCTCTGGAATCAGCCCATCCAAGCAGAAGCCATTTGGCTCCAGACTGGCGCCCCTAGGAGAGCCTGAGGAATGAATTGGCAACTGCGGACGTGGGGGGCACATGATCCGCGAGCCGGGTGGCAGAGGCCGGGGTGTGGGTGCCAGGCGCATGTGCCCGTGTGCGTGTGCAAACACACCCGCCACCCACCACCCCTCCCCCACCGACTCCTCTGGCTCTGAGTCAGCCCACCTCCAAGGGATCTGATCTTTGGGGGCTGGGAGCATTATTGTTTTAAAACAAACGAGGGATGACAGGAGCTAACAGAGGGTTTTTAAGAACGCGATTCAAAGGGCTCTTGAAAGCTGCTGGAGAATATGAATGCGCCTTTGAAGTGCGAATGTGCCCATTTGTTAAACTGAGAGGAGCCGGCTGCCTCCGAGGATGGGGAATCGTTTTTCTTGGCAAATGAGTGCCTGCCTGCCTCTCCGCCCTTCCCCAGCTCCAGAAATACGCAAGGACCCCAGAAATGGGGGACCGGGGGGTGGCAGACACCCCCTCAGGACACACTCTAGGAGAGGCGCCGCTCCAGCGTCTTTAAGGCAGTGTGCTCACATGACCCGTTGTTAAGAGTGATGGGCAGACGGACCAGTGAGCAGCGTCAGCTCCGAGCTGGGAACATCGGCGCCCGCGGAGAGATGCCGAGGGGCAGAGTGGTCCAGAGTGTGCCCCTTGCACGTTTGCACCTGCTCTCCGGCCGCCGTCAGACCACCCCCCAGCCTGCCCTCCAGTGGCCCCCACAGTGAGGGTCTGTAGCAGGGTTGGGGTTCCAGGAAGACTCCCCACAGTCTCTAGTGAAGATGGAGAGACCTTGGGGTTGAGTGGGAATCTCTGCAGCCAGCTGGTGGACCCGGGCCCCAAGCTGACATTCGGCTTGTCCTGAGTTGTTCGTCTGTGCATAAGCTCAGAGTGAGGCTTTGTCACAAATGCAGAAACTTATCTGAAACCCAAGGATGCCCAACCCTGGTTAAATCTGAGGGTGAGGGGGTAGAGCGGGGATCCAGGCCTCCAAGCCCCACTGATCCTCCAAAGATTCCACCTGGGACGCAGGAGGGGCCCTGCTCCCCCAGCTCCTGCACACCGGCCCCGCCCCCAGCCTGCCAGGCCGCAGCTGGGTTCACTCCCTTCCACCCTTGAGTCACTGCCTCCCCGAACCGACAAGTGCCCCTTCTCTTCTCTGGCTTGTCCCATATCGCCCCTTTCTCTTCTCTGGCTTGTCCCATATCTGAGGCCTGAGGAATAGTGCTTATATTTTTCACTGTCTGGCTCCTAGTGCATCATTAACTCTCAGACTGAGGTCTGTCTGGGGCGTCAGCCAGCGCCGAGGGTGATGGAACCCCCTTCCCTGGCAGGAACACCAATTCTCTGATGTTGGAAAAGAAATGAATGTTTGCAGAACATTTACTCCAGGCCAGGCACAAACCTAGTATTTTCACAATTGTTATCTCATTTAACAATGGGCTTCCCTGGTGGCTCAGGTGGCAAAGAATCTGCCTGCAATGCAATGTTCAATCCCTGGGTCGGGAAGATCCCCTGGAAAAGGGCATGGCAACCCACTCCAGTATTCTTGCCTGGAGAATTCCACGGACAGAGGAGCCTGGTGGGCTACAGTCCATGGAGTCGCGAGGAGTTGGACACGACTTAGTGACTAACACTATCTCATTTAACTCTTAAGATATCTCAGCGGCTGTTTCTCTTCCTGTGTCTCCTGATGGAGAAACTGAGACTCAGCTAGATGAATACGTGTCCGCAGCCAGGCAGCTGAGCACAGACAGGGTGTGGTGCCAGGACCCCTCTCCCACAAGGCTTGGAGGTCGGGTGCCCAGTGCCTGATTTGCCAGCAGCTTTCTGGCTTTGTGCACTGCCCACCCCTCGGGCAGGGTGATGGGTGGAAAGTGCTTGGATTTGGGTCTGGCAAGCTCAGAGAGTAAAGCGTCTGCCTACAATGCGGGGCTTCCCTGATGGCTCAGAGGTTAAAGCGTCTGCCTGGAATGCGGGAGACCCGGGTTTGATCCGTGGGTCAGAAAGATCTCCTGGAGAAGGAAATGGCAACCCACTCCAGTACTCTTGCCTGGAGAATCCCATGGACGGAGGAGCCTGGTAGACTACAGTCCACGGGGTGGCAAAGAGTCGGACACGCCTGAGCGACTTCTCTTTCACTTTTCACTTTCAGGCCTAGACCTGACTCCCCCTGGTTGCAGCTCAGGGCTGCAGGTCCGTGGGCCGTACTCCTGAGAGCAGGTGATCAAAGCCCCTGCACAGAGCGTGCTCGCTGGATGAGCTGGTGAACAGTGCTTCCTGGAGCTTGCTTCCTCCATCTCTCAGACGCAAAGGCGTTGAGTCTGCCTGTGGGTGCCTTAAATCCATCTTCCTCTCCATTCACGTTTCACCTTCATGGTCAAGTTCAGGGTTAAGTGCTCAGCCTGCAGGGCTGGCTGCTTGCCTTCCAGCTGTGTGAGCCCAGGCGGGTTTCTAACCCCTCTCTGAAAGGTGGGTTTTGATCCTATCTGCTGTGGGCTTGCGTGTGAGAGGACGTTAAAGCCCCTGGAAGGACCCAGAACCTAGTGGTGCTTTGGTCCCTGTGTTGTTTCCAGTGCGGGCCCCTCCCCCAGCCCAGCCCCTCCCCTAAAACACAGGTCTGCTCAACGATGGGCGTGGAGGCCCTCTCCCCCTCGCTGCGCCTCCCAGTTCTTTTGCCAACCCCTTCGTCTACTTCACTTCTGCCCCTTTTCCAACTGGCCGGAAGACAGAAAGCCTGTGTTTCCACCCAAAGCTTTTGGTCCAAGTGGTCCCCTGAAGCCTGGGGTCCTGCGTGCACTGTCTGTGTCAAGGGGAGCTGCGGGGGGCTCGTGCTTGGCTGGGCTGAGTCGGGTCAAAGGGCTAGGGAAGAGCAGAGCAAGGACTGTACCCAGGCCCACAGCCCAGGCAGCGGCACTTCTTCTGGCCCCACAGCCAACCTGGTGTGAGTGAGGAGGTCGAGGCAGGCTGGCCCACAACCTGGGGTGGAAGATCAAGCAGCCTGGCGGTGGAGGGGTGCCCACTAGAGGTACCCCACCCCAGCGCCTGGAAGGGTTTCCTGCAGCCTTGGGAAGCAGGACTCAGGCCGCCCCTACCACCTGCCACTCCTGCCAGCCCAGGGGTCCTATGCCTGTTTCCTTTGAGATATTTATTTTTTTACTTTTTAAAATTAATTTTTATTGGAGTACAGTTGATTTACAACGTTGTGTTAGCGTCTGCTTCACCGCAAGGTGAATCAGTTATACGTACACATGTATCCAGCCTTTCTGAGATTCGGTTCCCGTGTCAGTCATTGCAGAGTGCTGAGCGGCGTTCCCTGCGCTGTACGGTCGGACCTTATCAGTAGTGTGTGTCAGCTCCGGTCTCCCGGCTTATCCGTGCCCTCTTTCCCCCCTTTTCCATGGGATGTTTATTTTCCCTTTGGCTAAAGTTCAGAAGTGCTCCTCCCACCCTTCTCCTTCTCTGGAAGGAGAAACCAGAAGCAAAGGGTGCAGATGGATGGGGATCCCAAGGAGGAGAGACCACGAGTCCTGGAGCGTCGGGGTGGCAGCCAACGTGGTGGCCCCAGGGGCTTCTGGGAGGAGGCAGGCGGGGAGGACTCGCTCTGCATACGAGCCCTGAAGTCACACTGACCTGAGTGCCAGCCCTTCCCGGGCATGGGACCTTCGCCCGTTCCCCGCTGCGCCTGCCGGGTCTGCCTCCCAGAGGCCGGGCTCCAGGTGAGCGGCTGAAGGCAGGTGAGGAGTGGTAACCGGCGCCTCGGTGTCTCTGTTCCCCGCAGATGACGTGCCCCCCTATTTCAAGACGGAGCCGGCGCGGACACAGGTGCACCTGGAGGGGAACCGCCTCGTGCTCACCTGCATGGCTGAGGGCAGCTGGCCGCTGGAGTTCAAGTGGCTGCACAACGGTCGGGAGCTGACCCGGTTCTCCCTGGAGTACAGGCAAGCACGCCGCCCCTTCCCTCCTGGCTGCTGGCGTCCTGCCGTGGCCTGCAGGGGTACCTGAGTGGGGAGCGGGCTGGGATGGCAGTTCAGGGACGCTCTGGGCCAGGGATACAGGGAGGCTGGGGTGGCGGAAGCTGCAAGAGGTTGGGTGGGGGGAAGTCAAGGCAGCCTTGCCCTGGGGTGAGAAGACCCTGCCAGCTAAGCCAGCAGAGGACGACCGGAGGGTGGGCTGGGGGGCGCTGCCCCGATAGGGTGGTCCAGGCAGCCTTGGACGAACAGAGGTGATGATTAGGGCAGAGGAGCTCAATGCCAGCGTGAGCTGTGACCAGATCCCCACGCCCTCCCTACTAGAAGATGCTGCTGTCTCAGGGGAGCTGTTGGAAAGGCCTGGATCCAACAGAGGGCAGTGGCATGTGACTACCCAGGATCCATAAGTGATGGATAGATTCTATTCGGGAGGGAAATTCAGGGGGAACACATAAGTGGGGCCCCCTGGGCGTGTGGACTTATCTCCGCTTCCTGCTATGTCCCTGCCTGGTGCTGTGGGCTGGCCGGGCCCGCCTCCCCCAGACACTGCCAAGTGGGGAGAAAGGGGAGCACAGAGACAGAGAGAGAGGCCCGGGTCTCAGTGAGGGCAGGTGGAAGAGTAAGCCCGAGGCAGCCACCCCCGAAGCCGGACGGCCTCCAGCCTCTCTCCTGGCTCTCCCTCATTCCTGCTCCTGTCCCCCCATCCCACCCTGTCTGATTGGCTCCCGACCCTGTGCCTGGTAATTAATCCCTAGGCCTGATGTGCATAATCGGTTTTGTTGGGGAAACAAGATTGTCTTGCCCTGGGGATGTTGATACTGATCAGGGACAGGAATGCAAATGAGAGGAGGGGGATTTAATTGCTTGAGGATCTGTCCTTCCCAGGAAACCATCCTTTTCTTCGTGAAGCCAGGAAGCCAGCCTTTGGGGCCACCCTGGTGCCCAGGTTCCCTCTACCCCAACACTGGTCTGGATGGGCTCGGTGGTGATGCCGAAAACTCGGCCTCTGTACACAGGTGCCAGTTTGAATCTCAGAGACAGAGTTTTGAGTGAAGTAGAAAAGAATAGCTTTATTGCTTTGCCAGGCAAATGGGGACACAGCAGGCTCGTGCCTTCAAAAACTGTGTGTCCCAGCCCAGGAGGATGTGGGGAGTTCTATAGCAGTGGTTCAAGGGTGGGGTTGCTGATCAGATTAGGGTGTGCACTCCCTTAATCTGGCGGTCTCCTGAAGAGTTTCTGTGGTTCTTGAGGTTATCAAGCTGTGGCCTTCCTTCTGAAATGAAGAATGCCTCATTAAATACTTCATCTTCCTTTTATTGGGGCTTTTACTTCTGTAAGTGGGCTTTCCAGGTAGCTCAGTGGTAAAGAATCCACCTGCAGTGCAGGAGACCTGGGTTCGATCCCTGGGTTGGGAAGATCCCCTGGAGAAGGAGATAGCAACCCACTCCAGTGTTCTTGCCTGGACTTTGTGTGTGTTTGTCATTCAGTCGAGTCTGACTATTTGGACTGTCCGACCCCATGGACTGTAGCCCTCCAGGCTCCTCTGTCCATGGAATTCTCCAGGCAAGAATACTGGAGTGGGTTTTCATTCTCTTCTCCAGGAGATCTTCCTGATCCAGGGATCAAACCCGGGCCTCCTGCATTGCAGGCAGGTTCTTTACCATCTGAGCCACAAGGGGAGGCCAACACTGCCGCTTAGGTCTGTAAAGAGTTCAAAGATACTGTCCTGTGCCTCCCTCGAGGTGGAGCCGGGACCCCACCCAAGCGTCCATTATTGCTTCTTGGCCACTCCTCCCTCGTCTCTGCAACCCCTTCCTTCCCTGATTAGCAACTCTGGACCTCAGGGAAGGTCATGGAGGCAGAAGGCTGTTTTCTGCATAGGAGAAACGGTCACATAAGGACTTTGGTGCCCAGGAGCCCCACAAGTACCTGCTGGGTTTCAGTGGGAGTGCCCACGTTGGCAAACGAGAGAGCAGGAGGCGCCAGGGCGGGAGGACCACCCTCCCGTCTGTGGGTGGTGAGAGACCTGGGCCCGGATGAAGGCGGCCCTCCAGGGCTGGCCACTCTGGGCTTTGGTTCTCCAGGGAGCCACAAGGAGACCAGAGGGGCCTCCCTGAGCGGCCCTTGTGATGGTTTTCAGTCGGGGTCCCAGAACCATTCCTAAAAGCTCTGTGGCACCCTGGGCAGTTTTAACAGTTTCCATGAAGAGCCCCTGGAGCCTCTTGGATGGTGGACGTGCTTGAGTGGGCACCCCCAGAGCATGCCGATGGCATACCACAGTCTCAGTGGTGTCTTTGCCCTGGATTTCCGCTGGCAGGGAGCTGGAGGCAGGACCCAGGGGGAGGAGAGTTGATTCCTTATCTGCTTCTTCTGGTGCCTGAAGCTGCGAGGACACGGGGGTGGGTGTTACACAGAAGCACATCTCGGCTCTTCAGGTTCAGATTCACCCAGCGATGGAATGAGCTTTCTTTGGACCCCGTCAGCCCCCTGACCCTGGAAGTCGTTGTCAGGGTACAGGTGTTGTTGATGATGGTGTTAAGTGTTAGTCGCTCAGTCGTGCCCGACTCTTTGCGACCCCATGGACTACAGCTCACCAGGCTCCTCTGTCCATGAGATTTTCCAGGCAATGATACTGGAGTGGGTTGCCATTTCCTTCTCCAGGGGATCTTCCCAACCCAGGGATGGAACCCAGGTCTCCTGCACTGCAGGCAGATTCTTTTCTGAGTGAGCTATAAGTAATGATAGTAATAATCATTGGCCACCAAAAAAGAATTTATTTCATGGCTGATGTTATGGTAGGCTCTCTGAGAGTATCTCCTTTAATCCTGTCAGCAGTCCTATGAGTAGGGTCCATTGTTTCTCCTCCATTCTACAGATGAGCAAACTGAGGCTTAGATTAAACAGTCCATGCAAGGTCAAGTTACTGAGTTGGGCTTCAGATATAAGTCAGATGACCACAGGGCTTGAATTCTTTACCGCCACCCACACTGCCTCATATTGAAGAAAGATTGTTGCCATCGCCTCCTCCATGTATATATATCCTAAGCATCTTTCTGCTAACTGTACCCTGCAAGTTCTAGAGAACAAAGATGCATTTCAGGGCTTGGCTGGATGGGAGTTATTCAGCCATAAATGAACTTCCATTTGGGGACCTCAGTCTCTTGCCTCCTCACCGCCAGAAAGGCTTTTTATGCCCAGGACAGCCTTCTTTTCTGCCTTTGTCCAAACTGTCCTGTCTCCTCCGCTTGGAATATTGTCCCTTTCAGAATCTTCTTGCTGTTTCCTCCAAGGTCCCAGCTCTTTGGGAAAGCCTTTGTGGATAGAATACCTGTGTGCTCTCAGTAAATCTCTCAAACACACATGCACGCACGCACACACCCCCCCTCATTTCTGCCTCTCTCTGCCCTTCGTTTCTGTTCCTAATACGTCTCCATATACTTTGCCTTCTAATTATTTACAGAAGACCATGCAAGTAAAGCACGGAATGAAGGAAGAGCTTCAGGTGCCTCGGCAGTTCCAGGAGTCTCAGGACTTATTAATAGAACCAAGAACTGGATAGGGCTCAGGGCTGCTCAGCTGTGCCCGCCTCTGGATTCAGACTTTATTCTCATGCAGGGATTCAGACTTTATTCTCAGGCAATGAGATTCTTGAGAAGTCCAAGAATCCTAGGCTTACAGCCACATGATCTCAGAGTAGAAGGAACTTCCCTGTAGGAGGAGGTCCATGTAGAAAGACCCAGGGAAGGATTCCTATTGGTCCAGCCTGGATCTGCCCCAACCAATCCCTGTGGGGGCAGCAGCACAGAGAGCTGTGATTGGCCAGGTCGTGTCACGTGTCTGCTCCCAGTCCTAGGACTTTGCGCAGCAGCTCCACTCACTAGAGCCCAGAGGTGGAAGTGAAAATGAGAACTCTTAGAAGAAGAAAGGAAAAGGGTGTTGGGCAGACAGAACCTTCCCACCAGTCATTTCACCGCCCCTGCGCCCGGGGAGGGTGTGGCTCACAGCAGGTGCTTTTTCCTTCCTTCCTTTTCTTTTTAATTTTGCAAATTTCCAAATATTGGAAAAAACTATGATGGTACCATCAACACTTGTACCTTTTTCCATTCATTGGTTGTTACTATTTTGTATCATTTGCACTCTCTCTTGCTCTTTCTGTGTACACATATATGCGTTCATGAATTATTTAAGAATTAGTTGGGACTTCCCAGGTAATCTAGTGCTTAAGGCTCTGTGGTCCCAATGCAGAGGGCCCTGGTTCAGTCCCTGCTCAGGGAACTAGATCCCACATGCACAGTTAAGACCTGGTACAGCCAAATAAATAAAAATAAATAATTTTTTAAAAAAGAAATTAGTTGCCAATATTATGTCAGTTCACCCCTAGGTAAAATTGCCTAAGAAGAAGGTGTTTTCCTACAGAACTACCACACAATTTTCACACTCAGGAAATTGCACATTGATATTAATACAATATTACTATCTGACACACGGTCCATATTCAAATTTCTCCATGGGTCCTGATTATACCTTTGTGGATGTTTTTATTATTGTTATTTAATACAGGATCTAATCAAGGACCACATGTTGGGTTTAGTTGTCATGACTCTTTAGACTCTAGAGCCATTCCTCATTTTTCTTTCCTGTCTTTCACAGCACTGACATTTTTGAGAGTTCAGCCAGTTTTGCAAAATGTCCTCCAGTGTGGATTTGCCCAGTTATATTCTCATAATTACGTTCATCTTTTTGGCAGGAATATTCTGTAGATGTTCATCCGTTTCAACACTTCACACTTACATGTACCTGATGTCAGTTTGTCCCATTATCGGCGACGGTAGGTTTTTTCAACTGGTCAAGATGATATTCACAGACTTCTCCCTTGTCAGGGTATCGATGTAATTTCTCCCTTTTGGATGATAAGTTGAGACTGTGTGAATATTCTTCTCCCTAGGAATCTCCCAGCCAGTGGTTTGACATCCATTGATGAGTCTCACCTGAATCAATTATTACCAAGATAGTTGTGATTAGCACCTTTTCCATCCTTTCTTGTATTAGTTGGCATTATTTCATGAAAGAGATCTTTCCCTTCTCACCCCCTTTAAAATAGTGTAACACCTATATGAACTCATGGATAATTTTTCATCTGTGTTTTAATCCATTACCATCATTATTTGCTTGGACATTCATAGTGACCCAGAGTTGGCCAGTGCAGCTTCTTCAGCCCGGCTCTTGAGTCCTTTTGACCTGTCCCCATTGGATTTCTAGCACTTTCTTGTTTTGGGTTAACTGAAAGTTCTGATTTCCCCTTGGGAATAGATGCATACTAAAAACCCCATCATATAAGAGATCAGTCAGCTTCTCATCATGAGTCTCTGACCACTGCTTTCTTCTGAGGTCTTCCTGTCTCTCGCAAACCCTAGGTTTTGAGTTGGGTGATAATATCCAATTTTCAGGCAGAAGGATGGCTGAATTTACTCAGCAAGTAGAGAGAAAATAAAACTGGGAGCGACGTTGTAAATTTAACTGTTTCCCATTCCGTGTTCAAAGGAAGGAGTTAGCATGCACATCCATTCTCCAAGGATCTTTATTCTCAGGGGAATCTGTCCCAGAATGAGCCAGAGATGTGTGGAGTGTGTGTGTGTGGAGAGAGAGAGGCATCCATACGGAGGAAAGCCTCGGCCTCTTTCTGAGCGCCAGGGACCCTGCCAGGTTTGTGGGTCTGAATCCACCCTTGGGGGCGGAACGGAAATGACCTGGATTTGGGGTTATGCGCACCTGAGTACTTTCGTGAGTTTCCCATGACTAGCTCTGTGACTTTGGGCAGGAATACTTAGCCACCCTGAGTTCTTTTCTCACTTTGGAACTGGGCACAGTCATGCCTACTTTAGAGGGTTATAGTGGGGACTCAGTGAGAGTCTATGGGGCAGATGCAGTCAAGGTGCAACAGACATGAAATGAATGGTGGCTGTTAGGTTACGCCAGGTGTCGTCTTAATAGAATAAGGAGACAAATAGCAAACCCACCAGAAATCTCACATGCAGGTGAGAATGTCTCCAGGGGAAATGGCAACCCACTCCAGTACTCTTGTCTGGAAAATCCCACAGACAGAGGGGCCTAGTAGGCTACAGTCCATGAGGTCGGACACAACTTAACAACTAAACAACAGCCGCTGAGGGGTCGTGGTGCTCTGCGTACATGTGATTCCTTAGGTCTCATACATGTGTTTAGTGGTTGCTGCTGCTGCTAAGTCACTTGAGTCTTTTCCAACTCTGTGGGACCCCATAGATGGCAGCTTACCAGGCTCCTCTGTCCATGGGATTTTCCAGGCAAGAGTACTGGAGTGGGGTGCCATCGTCTTCTCCGGTTTAGTGGTTATGAGTTATGAGCATGCAAAGCATAGATGTGTTTGTGTGACATCCTGGCTCTGTGCGGTGGTAACTCACTCCAGGCCCTCTGCGTTGCCCTGGAGCCTGCTGTGCCAGTTTGCTCTCGCATACCTCGCACCCTCCCCTCCCATGGGGCATCGGGGGGCATCTCTCCAGGTTGGATCAGGTCAGGCTCTGTTGGTGTCTGTGTCACCAGCCAGGGCTGCGTGGATGGGGACTCTCCCACCAGCTGAAGAAACGGCAGGTGAGGCAGTGGCCGTGGGGAGGGTGGAGGAGAGACCTCACCCTCCCGTCCTTGTGACCACATCCTGGCAGAGCCGTCAACTGCATCATTTTGTCCCGCCCGGTAGCGCCTCCTCCTGTAAGTATTCTCACACCTAAATAGGCAAGACTTTCCTGATGGTCCAGTGGTTAAGAATCTTCCTGCCAATGCAGGGGACACCAGTTCAATCCCCAGTCTCGGACGATCCCGCATACTGTGGGGCAGTGAAGCCCGTGCACTGCAACTGAGCCTGAGCACCCTAGAACCCATTCTCCGCAACAAGAGAAGCCACAGTGAGCCTCCAGACTGTGCTCTGCAACCAGAGTAGCCTCCGCTCAACGCAACTAGAGCGAGCCTGCACGCAGCCGCGAAGACCCAAGGCAGCCAAAAAAATAAAATAAAAATAAATTTTTTAAATCACATAGGAAAAACAAATCAGCAAGGCAGACCACACACACACACACACACACACACACACACACACACACACACAGATTCCCACGCATAGTCAGGCACATGGATCCAAAGAAGAACTACTGTTTATTCAGGCTCACTCGGTTTCAAGAACTTAATATACATCATTTCACAGCAACACTGGGAGGTGTTCTTACCCTCCTTCCGCGGAAGCTCGCAGAAGTTCCGGAACGTGGCTGGGCTCATCCAGGGAGCAAGTGGCCAGTCCAGGAGGCCTGTCACCTGAGGGTTTTGCCCTTTCTGCACCGACGCACACAGGTCCCTGATGGGGCTCCTTTGGCCCCACTCGTCATTGTGTTGTTCTTCTGGCCCCAGGAGCGAGAAGCTGGGGGCCTCTCAGACCCTCTAGGGTGCAAGGGTGAAGGCATGAGACCAGTTGAGGCTGGGCCTTGCTGGGTGTGGGTGTTGGGGGGCAGGGAGGCTCAGGTGAGCCAGGCCTGGCGTCTGGCTGGCCCCCACTGGGTCCTCAGCCCCACCGCCAGCCCGACATCCTTTGTGGGCAGGAGGGGTGTGCACTGCATCGGGGAGCTGCCCGGCTCGGGGGTGGAGAGAAGGCAGAGACCCCCGCGAGTGACAGCCCTGCTGTGGCCACAGAGCAGGGGACTCCTGCAGAGCGGCTGCCGCTTTTGAAACCCTTCAGAGGAGAGGATGAAAGGGAGCCCCTGGGGCCAGCTGCGGTGACCCCGTCCCCTCCGCCGGCCTCCCCGTAGATGCGAGGGCAGGCAGCAGAGGCCAGGGAGGCAGAGGCTGGCGGGCTTCCCAGAGGGCACACGCCACGTGGGGGCCAGGAACTGAGACAGGCTCTTCCCGGCAGCGGTTCTGGGAGGCCGGTGCCATTATTATTATCTCTGCCCCGAAGTTAGGACTCACCGTTAGGAGAGGCCCAGCGACTTGCTCAAGGTCACACAGTCAGACCTGGAAAGCCAGGTTTCACCCAGGATCTCTGGGACCCTGAGCCCGTGCCCCCGCTCTGAGCTTTCTCAACCTGTTTGCCCTCCCCTAGGGCAGGGGCACTGCCAGGGCACAGCCCCAGCTAGCCTAAATCACCACGGAGGAACCAGTCACGGCTGATACGTGGAGCATAGCGTGGACCCAGCCCTGCTCTAAGTGCTTCTCACACATTAACTCTTTTTTTAATTGTTTTTTTATTTGGCTGCACCAAGTCTACTAGCAGCACACAGGATCTACGTCTTCATTGCAGCAAACGGAATCTTCTAGTTGCAGCGTGCATGTGTGCTAAGATACTTCAGTCATGTCCAACTCTTTGTGACCCTATGGACTGTAGCCTGCCAGGCTCCTCTGTCCATGGGATTCTCTAGGAAAGAATAGTGGAGTGGGTTGCTGTGTCCTCCTCCAGGGGATCTTCCCAACCCAGAGATCGAACTCACGTCTCTTAGGTTTTCTGCATTGACAGATGAGTTCTTTATCACCAGCGCCACCAGGGAAGCCCAGGTGCAGCCTGCGAGATCTTTCAGTTGAGGCATGTGACCTCGTAGTTATGAATATGGGTTTTAGTTCCCCCACCAGGTATCAAACCTGGGCCGCCTGCATTGGGAGCACAGAATCTTAGCCTCTGGATCACCAGGGATGTCCCTAACTCTTGATGACGAACACTCTAGATGGCCGTCCACCCCCTGCTTTGTCCTGCGCTGGCCATGCTCACCTCAGTTCTCGTTCTCAGTCCTTGCACATCGCCAGCTCCTAAAGGAAGCCATCTCCGTACACGAGGGACGTGTCTTCCTGGTTCAGCTCCCTGGCCAAAGCTCAAAGTCACAGAACTAAGGTGAGCGAGGACTCCTTCCTCCAAGCCTGATGAAGGAACATCAGGAGATGCTCATTGGCTCACCTGGTGGAGAATTAGGACCTTCTGTCCACCTGGCCCAGAGCTCGGCGAGGAGGATCAGCCCAAAGGCAATGCCAGCCCCACCTCCCACTCCCTTCCTGCTGATCTTTGGAGATGGTGATTCCAGCCCAGGGGCCCGTATGTGCTCGGTGTCTGGACCGCCTCTCTCCCCACCATACTCATTCTGCCCCCGCCTCGTTCCCACCCTCCTGGGAAGTCTGGACCCCTTCTTCCTCAACCAGACCCTGTCTGCGTGTTACCAGCCTCTTTGGAGATTTACTCCAGTTCGACCATGAGTTTGGACATCTTGTCTGAATGTTGAAGGCTGCTGGTGAGAAAGCTGAAGTGCAGGAATTAGTTATGATGGGCATAAATTGAATTTTAATAGAGATGTACGTGGCATGGAGCCAGTGTACTCAGGCAGAGGGAAGGTAGTAATTAAAAGTTAACGAGTTTAGAAATGTCGGAATCCTTCGGGAGGGATGGGGGAGGCGGGCGAGGAGGAGTACGACACCCCCCAGCCAAGCAGGCTGTCCGGCCCCTGACCCTGAGGCCCCTCTTCCCGCCCCTGAGGATCCTGATTGGGAGGGAGGCTGCTGGGAGGTACCCAGCTCACCCCACCTGTGCATCCGGGGGGGCCCTGGCAACGGGGTGGGAGCCAAGTGTGAGGGGCCCTCCGTGGATGGCAGTGAGGAGAGGAGGGTTTCTCTACCTGGGCGTTCTTAATGTTTGCAGGGGCGGTTGGGGGCAGCCATTCTTTGTTGTGAGGGGCTGCCCCGTGCCCACTTCATGCTGGGAGCCGCCTCCCCTAAATGTGACAACCAAAAAGTTCTCCAGATCTTGCCAAAGGTACCCTGGTGGGGGCTACCTACCCACCCTGCCTTTGAGAAGCAGAGAAGCAGAGCCGGGCACCGGCACACACAGACTCTCCCCGCTGGAGCCAGGCTTGGGGGCCTGGCATGGGAGGGGGAGGGCGGAGAGGGCTGGCCCCCTCCGGCCCCTCTTGGGGGGATCTCTCCGCCCCAAGCTGTCTGTACTTCTGTGGCACAGAGTTGCTTTCATCAACGCCGCGTTTGGTCCTTGGAGTGGGATGAGCAAGGCAGGTGTGACATCCGTTGCCCAGACCCAGGCAGAGCCTCTGAGACTCTGAGAGCCTGGCCGGAGCTCATCTGCCCTGTGACTGGGAGGTGCCAGCTCCACAGTGTCAGTACTGTCCGTGCCCTGGTCTCCGCTGGGCAGTCTCGCTTTTTAAAGCCGTGGTGGAAGTTGAGGCCATTGGTGGGAGGGGTCTCTATTATCCATAGCATCCCTGACCTAATCCCCACAGAGGCCCCAGAACGCCTCCTGACACTGTTCTGAGGCCCCAAAAGCCTGGCCCATCCCGCACCCTGGGGTGGAGTCCTCCCCATGCTTGAGGACAGGTCCTTCTTGGGCCCCAGGGGACCAGCCACGGCCACGGCCTCGGGGTTGGCTGGTGAGTGACAGGAGAAGCCAGGAGAGGGGCAGGCAGGAGGCAGAGAGACCCCGCAGGGCTAGGGCCAGGGGTGGGCAGCGAGGGGCACGGCTGGCTCCCCCGCCTCAGGGTGCCGTTGCAATAATTATGCCAATTAAGACGAGTAAGTTCAAAATGTGAGGGGAAAGAGAGAGGCGGGGGGGAGGGAAAGAAGCGAGAGTCTCTAAAACACTGGCTGTCTCGGTTTCCATAGCAACCAGTTTCCTCACTCTCTCACTAATGGGTCCTGGCTTGGAGAGGCGGGTGGGCCCCCCACTGCCGAGGAAGCCAGGGATAGATGGTAGGTGTTGCCTTGCTGGACTCAAGCTCGGGGCGGAGGGGACCCAGGGACACGTGCCCGGGGCCAGGGGAGAGCCACGACCGCAGATGGCTCCCTGGCCGTGGGGCCAAGCCTGCCGCCTGTCTTGGGACACCGTGACCTGAGAGGCGGGCAACTTGCCCCGGAGATGTCAGGGTTAGAATCGAAGCCCAGGCCCCCCCATTCAGCACTGCTCCGATTTCACCAGGGTACAAGTACAGGAGAAGGCGGACTCCCCGATCCAGTGAGATCGGGGGGTTTTCCTTCGGCAGGTTGAGCATCTCAGGATGTAGGAAGACAGGTTGTGCTGGGGGTGAGAGTCGTGGCCAGGCCCTGGGTCACAGGCTCTGTCTGCTCCTTTCTCTCCCCTTGGGTACCCACTGAGCCCTCGCGTGTCCCCGTGGTTCAGCGTGTGGCTCCAAGGCATTACAGTCCTGAGAACCCTTGGGGGTGGGCAGGGAGACCACCTCCCTGAGGCTGTGGGTTTCCCCTGCGGGGGCAGGCAGGGAGTGGCCACTCCAGTGTCCTCAGCTCACTGACACTTGTGTGGCTGGCGCAGCTTGGGGGGCCCATCCACAGGCCACGCGTGGGTACCTGGTGTGACCAGACACCCGGGTGCATATGTGAGCCCTCCTGAGTGCATTTAATGCTCACTGGGGGCCGGAGGAGGATGTTATCAGGCTTCCCATTTTACAGAAGGAGAATCTGAGAGCCGGGGGTAAAGGGACGCATCCAAGGTCTTGATGCAAATCAGGGGCGGAGTGAAGGACGTGGACCCACTGGCAGCCCCGCTGCCCAGAACAGTCTAGACCACACAGGTGTGCACACAGGAGCCACACCCTCTCTCCGTGCTCCTCTCCTACTTTCCGATCCGGGCAGCCCTAGGGGCAGGTGGCCATGTCCACCCAGACTCTCCAGAGGGCAGACCGATAGCACAGAGGAGGCATCCGCTGCTTTATGAAAGGCTCCCAAGGAAAGCTCTTCTCGGTCGAACCGAGGCTATTTATTTCTACCACTAGGAAACTTAACATGCAAATTAGGGTGGGTTTGATCATCCATCACCTGAAATTGACGTATTTGGATTTGGCCTGAATCCCTGGTAACCAGTGCAGGAGACGGGCATCAAGCAGTGGTCACGTGGTGCCCGAGGTCCTCCGGGAGGGATGGGAAGGGCGTTCCCAGCAGAGGCACATATGTTTTTCATCAGGGCTGTTTCAATGCATGGAAATGAGATGTTCATTCCTCCTCCCCACACAGCTGGGCTGGAGACCCCAGGCTGCCCTGAGAGCCTCTCTCTTGACTCCCCCCTCCCCAGATCTTCCCGGGGGTGCCCCCTCCCACCTTGGCTCTCAGCCAGGACACAGAAACTAATTAGATCTTGCCTCAGTTCTGTGCTCAGGCCGGCAAATGGGCTAGACAGATGCCTGGGGAGTTGGTAATGACCCCTGCTTCCTGGGGGCTGCCTTGGTGCCTGACTCCCCCCTCTCCCCACCTGTACCCCTCAGAGACCCATCAGACCTGTTCGTGGGATTTCTCAGTGTGGGAGGATTCAGGTGGTCCCTCCCCTGGGTCTTCATTCCCCCAAAAGGAGTCTCTGCTGCGACCCACTTTCTGCTTTCTGACTGAGGGGTTGCTGGGGGAGTTTGTGATTTTGAACTTCCCATCCTGGCCAAGGAAGAGACTGGCTCCCAGCTGATTGCCCAAGTGCTCTGGGACTTCCCTGGTGGTCAGGTGGTGAAGAATCTGCCTTGCAATTCAGGGGACGTGGGTTCCATCCCTGGCTGGGGAACTGAGATCCCACATGTCCCAGAGCCACGGAAGCCCTGCACTCTGGAGCGCCTATACCACAGCTGCAGAGTTGCGTGCCTCACCAAAGACCCTGCATGCTGCAACGAAGACCCAACACAGCCAAAAGAATAAATAAATATTTTTTTTAAGCCTACCTCCTGGGGGTGGGCTTGGAGGAGGGGTGGGGTTGAAAGCAGTGTTTACGGCTCCAACCGGCAGCCCTTGGGGGCTGGAAAATGCCCGAGAGTTCCCCGGCTCAGTGTGAGCAGGCAGCAGGTGGGAGCTTCCTGCCTGCAGAACAAGTAGTAACCAAGAAAGACAGCCTCCCCAAAAGAGATCGGGTGCAGTCCCTGGAGGTCAGCGCACAGTTGGCCTCATCCAGAAGCTCAGCTGCTGCAGCTGCTCCTTGACCTTCGACCCCTGGGGAACAGACAGAGCGAGGACCCCGCCCACAGGTGCACACCCGGCCTGGCCGCGGCCACAGCTCCTGGTCAGTTGCCTCCAAACCTTAGCCACTCAGCCGTGGTTTGCTGTTTCTGGGCTGGTCCCTCCTGCATGCTCTCATGACGTTGCGTTTAGCGGGCGGTCAGCGGGGCTGGCAGGTCATGGCGGGGACAGCTGGGCTGCTGGTCTCTCTTCCTGTGGTTTACCAGCCTTCGTGCCATGGTGGTCTGGGCCAGCGGTCTGGGAGGGTGAACATGGAAGCTGCAAGGCTCTTGAGCCCTGGCTTTGTAGTGTTCCACCAGGTTCTGCGGGTGAAGTCCTGAGGCCAGGCCAGATTTAGGGAGCAGGGGCGGGGGTAGCTGCCACATCCCTCCTGGAGTGGCTGCAAAGCTTTGAAGCGGCTGCCCATCCAAAGAGAATGAGTAGTGGGTGGAGGCAAGTCAGGCTGCACCCAGGCCAGAACCATCATGGCTGGTGGGAGGCTTTGTGGGGCCAGCTGCCCAGGCTCTGAGCAGATGTTGGGAAGCGCAGGAGGTGGGGGCTCAGCTCTGGGCCCTGGGGCTCAGGGCAGCCGCCATCCTAGCTCCGACGCTGGATGGCATGGCAGCGGAAGCTCGGACACTGCTCCTGGGGCTGGCAAGCGGACAGGAGCATTGTGCCAGGTGTTAGGAGACTGTTAGAGGGGCTGAGGGCAGAGCTCCTTTCTCCCAGGACACAGTGAGTGAATAACAGTAACATGAGTAATCCCAGTGGCAGCTAGCTCTCAGCATGTGCTTGCCACACGCCTCATGCCAGGCCCTGTCCTACTAAGCACGACGGTGTGACGTCATGTCACCCTCGCGCCGTGCCTTCAGGTAGGGACCGTGGTGTCGTGGTGAAGAGCACGGAGTCGAAGGCCTGCTGGCTGTGTGATCTTGGGCAAGTTGCTTAATCTCTCTGTGCCTTGGTGTCCTCATCTTTTTCACCTGCCGAATGTGGATAAGATGAATTCTGATCTCATAGGATAGTTAAAGGGGAGTACATGCATTATTCTGTATGTAAAGTGTGTAGAACTGCCTGGTTTGCTTGCGATAATTATTATTATTACCCTTGTTTTATAGCTGAGGAAATGGAGGCACAGAGAGATTTGGCAATCTGCCCAAGGTCACACAGCAAGTAATACTCACAGACAGTCCAAAACCCTCCTTCTTCACCTGTGCCCACCACCCCCGAGAGATTTTGCCCCCCAGTCCCCGGCCCAGCTCTGGACACTAGGAGTTGTTTGAGCCTGTTTTCTGACTTCAGTGGCAGTCTGGCCAAGACTCTCCCAAAAGGAGGTATAACCCAAAGAGCCGGGAGCTAGGGGAGGGCTCGGGGTGGGGAGCCTCGGGACTCAGAGAAGAGAGACACAGGGCCCTCTGAAGCCTCACCCCAGGTAGACAGGAAGAGCATCCATCCTGACCCTGAGCCTGGTCTGGGCGGGAAAGAAGTGGGCAGCTCACCAGGCACCCCTACCCTGCCCGAGCTGCCAACTGCAGGCATGGCAGGATGTCCAGGGACGCCTCTGCCCAGCACCCCCCACCTGACCTGGCCCAGCAAGCTGGAGGAACCCCAGGAGGACAGTGGTTCATCCTCCAGCCTCATCAGCATTCATTAATCCCCCCAAAAACTGTCCTGGGGAAATCAGGAGCCTGGTGGAGACCAGGGAGCAGAACTCAGCCATGCAGGAAGCACGGGCTGGTCGGGCAGAGCATCCTCCACACTCTGTGCCCATAGGAGTCTCCCGCTTCAGCGAATGTTTCTACCATGCACATTGGCCCAGCCCTCCTTAGTATTAATTACCCATCATCCCTTGTGCCAATTAAAGCAGCCACGACAAAGTCACTTCTGCTGTAAGAGGAGCAAGTCCTTGTTCCGTCTCTCCCCTGAGATCCTGAGATGTCCAAGGGATGGCAGTGGCAGATGGTCGTGGGGCTGGGGAACAGGGCCTTGCTAAGCAGGGTATGGTAGCAGGAGCAACATTTCATCTAAACTAAGGAGCTGGGGGGGCCCCAATACCAGGAGGACTATGGTTGTGCTGTTACTGTGGTCGTCGTTATTACTGCTGACACCCAGAGCCTAACACAGTGCCCGGAACTTTGTAGACTCTCCAGTCTGGGTCAAATGATGAGTGGCAATGGCAAACTCATAAAGACACGTTTCTCAAGTGCTTACCAAATGTCAGACACTGAGTTTAGAGCTTTGCAGCCAGTTCTGCTAAAATGAGATAGAAACAATGGCAGAAGTCACCACACTGCAAAATCATGCAGTTAAAAACCGCAGGGCTAGTAGGGGAAGTGGGGTGAGAGCCACACTCAAAACGTCATTGTCCTTGTTTACTCGCTAAGTCGTGTCCGACTCTTTTGTGACCCCACGGACTGTAGCCCACCAGGCTGGGATTTCCCAGGCAAGAATACTGGAGTGGGTTGCCATTTTGTTCTCCAGGGGATCTTCCCGACCCAGGGATCAAACCCTTGTCTCTTGCTTGGCAGGCGGATTCTTTACCACTGAGACACCTGGGAAGCCCACCCAGAACTTCATTAGGGACACATGGGGGAAAAAAAGGCATGTGATGAGGGTGATTACTCACACCCCCGAACATTCAGTGGGTAAGAAATGCATAAAGGCCGCAATCAATGTACTCGGCTTTCGAAAGGGCCTGAAATCTGCTCGTGGAAGTGGGCGTCGGTGGGTTGCAGCTGTTGAGTTATCATGAAGGGTGCAAGGAGGGTTGTCTGCAATGGAAAGAGGATTGTAAGGCCAGATGTGGGCGGGTGAGCTCATAACACACCCATGAGCTGAGACCCCCAAGGTGTGCGTGTCACGGGAACTATGTGGCTCCATTCAGCTGCAGGCAGGTGTCTGGATTCACCGAGTGTTTCTTGCAGTCAAAAGCTCACACAGCAAATGCAAAGCTCAAGTTATGTTCCGATTGTCCCCTAATGTGTCTATGGCATCGCCGCAAATGCATGGTTTCAAAACAAGCCGCAGAACACAACTACCTTCACTCATATTTTCTTTTATTTTTTTAACATTTCTTTCTTTCTGTGCCTGCACCGGGTCTTGGCTGTGGCACTCAGGATCTCTGATCTTCATTGCGGCCTGCCGGATCTAGTTCCCTAACCAGGGATCGAACCTGGGCCCCCTGCATTGGGAATGTGGAGTCTTAGCCACTGGACACCAGGGTAGTCCTGCTCGCCTTTTTTATAAAGCAGCCACCCTTATGTTGCCAGTTACACAGGTGGAGTGCCCCAGCTTAAGAAGGTTCAGCCCGTTATCTAAGGTCCCTTGCTTAACAAGTGATACAGTTAGGATTATAGTGAAAATCTGAGGCCACAGCGGGATTCGTCCAATCTGTCACTCTTTGGGACTGCGTCAGACTCACTATCAGACTGTGATTAGAGTCGGAGTCATCTCACAGATGAGGAGACAGGACTAACGAGCCCTTTTGTCCTCGCCGGGATGGTCCTTTGTGAAATCTTACATTCAGACCTTCCGCGCTGTGGCCACCCGCCCTCACCTCCCTCCCTTCGCCCCCTACACGGGCCATGACTGTCTTTGGGGGCACGATTTGGCCTTCTGCGCTGGCCATCTCATTCACTCACCCTTCACTCACCCAGGGAGTGTTCACTGAACATGTGCTGTTCCAGGCGTGACGCTTGGGGAGCACGGGGGCTGTGGAGACTCACATACAAGTACACGGCTCGTTAAACTAAATGGTGAACCATGCACCAGGCAGAGCCCCGTGGCAGCCCAGGGGACGTTCAGGAAGGCTTCCTGGAGGCAACTTCCTAGCTGAAGGCCGAGGGGTTCCCCACGAGCTGGAGAGTAGCGTGTGCAGAGGTGACGGTGGTTGTATTCTTTAGACACAGCTGGAAGTTTGATAGAATTGGGGCCAGAGGGGAGCTCTGGGCTCTGGGGGCAGAGTGTCTACGAGCCCAGTGCTCACTGTTTCCGGACGCTGTGAGCGCTGCAGACACCTGTGTGTGCGAGCGAGCCCTGGGCCCCCGCCCCTCTGCTCACCTGCGCCGTGGCCATCCTGTCCGCCTGCGCGGGGGCGAGCTGAGGCCAGAAAAGAGGGATGCAGAGACCGGCATCTTGGACCCAGCATCCCTTTATCCCCCATGTTCTGTGGTCAGAGGCAGGGGCCTCTCCCGCTTCCATCCACTGCGGCCCCACCTGCATCCACCCTGGAGGTGGGTCCCACCCAAAACCCAGGGACTGAACCTGGGTCGTCTGCACTGCAGGCAGGTTCTTTACCATCTGGGTGTACATGACTACATTTGTGTGATGCATAGACACATGTGTATATGTGTGTGTGCGGGTGAGGGTTGTACACGTGTGTGTATATACACAACACGTGAGTGCATGTGGGTGTGTGTAACTGTGTGTGTACACACGTGTGTGCTGTGCACACGCACTGTCCCCCCGCGTGAGCACCACGCATGCATCTCTGGCGTCTGATTTATTAACGAGGACAACACAAGGAGAGCGGGCCTATTATTTCTGGTGTCCGCATCAGCTCCTGACAGCTTTGTGGGATTGAAATATCTTATTTAATGTGAGTAAGAACATTTTGAATATCAACTGTGACACTCAAGGACTCGAACCAAAAAGGACACTGTGCATTTCCCCGTGTGCTGGAGGAGATACCACGTGCTTTAGACAGGTGTTTTCTCCGCTGTCCGTCTTGTGTCTCTAAAAATCCAGTCGTCCATCCCGGCTCCTGTCTGGGTTGTCGCCATGCGCCCTCCACCCCGAGCCCAGCCTTTCGTCTTGGAGGAGAGAGCTTCGTGACCAGGGTCCCTCAGGTTAAATTGGGGCCCTCCGTGACGGGGCAAAGCAGACAGGGCAGGTTCTGTGTGTGTCTCTCTTTCCACCCCCGCCCCCCAGGCTCTCTCTGCACCGCCTGCTCCTTTTAACCAAGCTTCTCCCATCCAGGAGATTCCTTACCTTATGAGGAATTTACTTGTGTTTGCCTAATAATTCTGAAAAGATGCTCAAGAGACTAGCAGTGGTTTCGAGTATGTGCGTGTGTGTGTGTGTGTGTGTGTGTGTGTGTGTGTATTAGGAGCTGAGAATAACCATGAACCCGGGGACAGGGATGGGAGAGAGGTGTACTGTGTCTTTTTCTTTTATTCTTTGAATTTTAAACCCCAGGAATATATTTCCTATAATAAATTAATAAATAAGTGGTCCTTTGCGGGGGCCTAGAGACAGGTAAATGCAGGGGTCCCCACACCCCTGCAGCTGTTCCTCATTGGATGGAGAGTGAGGTGACAGACGAGCCAGGAGGAGGGTATAAACAGATGACCAAGGGGCTCGGGGGGCAGCCTTTGGAAAGGGTGGAGTCATTCCTTTGCTGTCCCCACTGTCCTTGAAGAAGGAGGGCAAGGGGACAGGGTCTGCCAGAAGCTGAGGACCGATACAAAACCCTTCTACCAGTAGGAAGGATGAGAAGGGACTTCCCTGGTGGTCCAGTGGCTAAGACTCCAAGCTCCCAAGGCAGGGGCCCAGGGTTCGATTCCTGGTCAGGGAACTAGATCCTTCATGATGCAACTAACTCCCAAGACCCGACACAGCCACATAAATAAATAATAAAAATTTTGAATTTTTTTTTTTAAAAAAGGGTGAGGAAGCCAACAGGCATGGCAGATCCTCTGTGGGTGGCTGAGACAGTTGGGGTTCACGTCCACGGGGAAGCCAACACATTTTCCAGGGAACCCGGGCTCTCCTGATGCTTGGCTTGGCTCTCTTACTGTGTCCTCACTCAGGTAGGGAGCAGGGTCCTTCCGTACCCTCCCCACCCTCCCCTCTGGCCCTCTGCACCTCACCCCAGCGCTCTCCACCCCCTGCCAGTGACTCATCCATTTGTACCCTCGTGTGACAGGCATAGGTGTGGCACCTGCCGTGTGCAAGGCGCGTGAGTCCAGGGCTTACATTAGAGACAGCCATTATCAAAGCCACCTAAGTGTCCATCAGCAGTGAGCGGATAAAGGAGATGTGGTATAGACATGCAATGGGATACTACTTGGCCATGAAAAAGAGTGAAAATTTTGCCATTGGCAGAAACATGGATGGACTTGGAGGGCATTGTGCTGAGTGAAACAAATCTGAGAAAGGCAAATACTATATGATATTACTTATATATTAAATCTAAAAATAGTGACTATAAGTAAACTGCTATGTCATTTCAGTCATGTCCGACTCTGTGCGACCCCATAGACGGCAGCCCACCAGGCTCCCCTGTCCCTGGGATTCTCCAGGCAAGAACACTGGAGTGGGTTGCCATTTCCTTCTCCAATGCATGAAAGTGAAAAGTGAAAGTGAAGTCGCTCAGTCGTGTCCGACTCTTAGTGACCCCATGGACTGCAACCCACCAGGCTCCTCCGTCCATGGGATTTTCCAGGCAAGAACACTGGAGTGGGTTGCCATTTCCTTCTCCAATGCATGAAAGTGAAAAGGGAAAGTGAAGTCGCTCAGTTGTGTCTGACTCTTAGCGACCCCATGGACTGTAGCCCACCAGGCTCCCCCGTCCATGGGATTCTCCAGGCAAGAGCACTGGAGTGGGGTGCCATTGCCTTCTCCGATAAGTAAACTAGTGAGTATAATTTAAAAAGAAACAGGCTCACAGCTCTAGAGACCAGTTACCAGTGGGAGAGGAAAGTGGGGAGGGGCAGCAAAGGGGTAGAGGAAAAGGGACGAACTATTAGGTAAAAAATAAGCTACAAAGTGGGGCTTCCCTGGCGGTCCAGTGGTTAAGGCTTCATCTTTCAGTGCGTAGGGTTCAGGTTCGATCCCTGGTCAGACTGCTAAGACCCCACATACCTCATGGCCGAAAAACCAAAACAGAAAACAGAAGCAATATTGTAACACATTCAATAAAGACTTTAAAATGGTTCACATCAAAAAAACAAATCTTTAAAACAAGCTATAAGGATATACTGTACAACACAGGGGATATAGCCAATATTTTATAATAACTATAAATGGAGTACAACCATTATTTTTTTTACCTTTTATTTTGTGTTGGGATATAGTCGATTAACAATGTTGTGGAGTTTCAGGTGGACAGTGAAGGGACTCAGCCACACAGGTGCATGTACCCATTCTCCCCCAAACAGAGTACAACCTCTAGAAACTGGATCACTATATTGTGCGCCTGTAACTTCTATAATGTTGTACAGCAGCTATACTTCAATTTTTTAAAAAAAAATAGCCATTTTAAGCTTTTTAGTTTGTATTGGAGTATAGCCAGTTAACAGTGTAGAGATAGTTTCAAATGAACAGCAAAGGGACTCAGCCATACAGATACATGTACACGATAACCATTATTGTCCCCATTTTACAGATGGGAAAACTGAGGTTTGTGCATTTCCATCACTTGCCCAGGTCAAACCCCTAAAAAGTGCAGAAGCAGATGTCAGGCCTAGTTTTCTCAACATCAGAAGCCCCAGAGCCCCCTCCAGCGCCAGGCTCCATCATGGACAATCACGTGTGCGCCCTCCTCACAAAGCATTTCAACCATCCCCCTGCCCCTGGAAGGGACCTCGACAGGACTGGGCTCCTCCAGTTCCCTGCCAGGCCGGCAGCTGCAGGTGGGTGGAGCAGATAGGGCTGTGGGCATCCTGGGGCCCAGGAGGGAGCCCTGTGGGGGATGAGGAGTTGTCAGGGTCATTATCTTGGATGCTCCGATGCTGTGATGCCACCAGCCGCTCTGGATTTGCAAATCGAGATGCTGGCCAGCTGCCTCTTCCACCCACCGGGGAGGCGGTCTGGGTGAAGCAAAGCGGGTTTCCCTGGTAGGAAAGGCAGTGGGCGGCGCTGTTACTTTAAATAATATTGCCTACAAGCCAGAAATAGTTCTCCCAGGCAGGGAGGGGAGCGCCAGGGACAGCTCGGGAGAGGGGCTCCACCCAACACCGAGGGCGACCGCAGATGCCGGAGTGAGGATGCCCGCCCCCTCCCACAGACGTGGCCGAGGGGGGCCCAGAGCCAGCTCTCCTCTGCTGTCTCGGGGGAGGGGCAGACCCGCACCCACTGCTCTTCCTTGAGGCCCCAGGTGGGGCCTGAAGCTTCCTGGCTGAGCAAAGGAACTCGTACTTTACGCCGAAATCAACTTTTATTAAAGTTTAAATTTCACTACGCATCACTAGTATCAGCAGACAAACCCCAGATCCAATGAGTCCCTGGTGTCTTTTTTATAATGTATACTGACATTATATGCTCAAAGTGCATTTTTTAATTTTATTTTTAAAATAAAAGCAATATATGCACACCATAAAGAACATTCTGATGGTGCAGAAAGACATAAACTCCAGAGGTAGGAGTTTACCTTCCTCTGAGTCCTCAATACTTCTCCCAAAAGGCACGATGTAAAGAATCCTGAAAAATGTTTATGTCCAAGCCGGAATGGGTACGTGATTATTGTTGCTGTTTAATCTCTAAGTCGTGTCTGCAACCCCATGGACTGTAGCCCACCAGGCTCCTCCCCCCAAGGGATTTTCCAGGCAGAAATACTGGAGTGGGTTGCCATTTCCTTCTCCAGGGGATCTTCCCGACCCAGGGATTGAACCTGCATCTCCTGCATTGGCAGGCAGATTCTTTACCACTGAGCCACCAGCGAAGCCCATATATGTGATTGTGTGTGTGCAAATATATACAAATACATACTATTCCAGTTTAACTACATGTTATACCATTTACACTGTTCCTTGACTTTTTTTGGCTCACAAACTCAAAATTCTTTTTATGATCCTAAACATTAGACTAAGGGTTTGGCAGCCTGTATCAATAAATAACTTATCAAGAGATAATACATTCTCTCATGTCCCTAACACTCAGCTGTGATATTATTTAGCTTTTTACTTTCTCGTGTTTTTATTTCCATAAATATCCCCCGTCTCCAGCTTCGACTTCCTTCCCGTGCTTTGTATGTCTTGGAGGCTGTTCTGTCTCATCCCATAGAGGTGTTCTTCGTTCATTCTATGGCTATGGCATTATTAATCGATTCGATTCCATTTTTGATGGGTGTTTATGCTGCTTCTGGTTTTCATTTGTCTCTGCTGTTACAAGCAAACCGCAGTGAACATCCTTATTCCTGGTTTTTGCCACATTTTTGTAAGTACGGAATAAAGGCCAGCTCCCTGGAGTCTAGCCTCAGGGTCAGAAGACTTGAATATTCTGATTTGGATCGATTCTGCCCCAAAGGTTGGACCAACTTACTCTTTGATCAGCGGATCTGTGGTCAGCCTCACTTCCGCCTCACTCTAGCCGTGGGTGTAATCATACAAGAAAATTTGGTGCCATCTGAATATTGTCTTCTTTTGATTGGACTTTCTTTCATTGTGACAGTGGCCGAGCATCTTCTTTGTGAGTTTGGTCATTTCTGTTCATTTTTCTCTCCCTGGTGCTTTTTAGTAGTATCTGATTCCGTTTTTAAAGATAGAGAGCTTTTCCAGTCAATCTCTCCTTCTATCTTCCCTGCCAGGTCACCTCATCGCTTTTAAGACCCAGACGGTTTATCCAAAGCTGCCTTTCCCCTCCCCCAGGGAGCCATGGGCCTGTGATGGGCCTGAGGGTGGGTTGCGGGGTTGTGGAGAACGGGAGATTTGCCAGAGCCTGGGTACCCGCTATCTTCCCAACATCACGCTGAGCACAGGAGTGAGGGACAGATAAGAGCTGTCACCAGGGGCAGAGATAAGAGACTCGGCCGGCCAGGAGGTTCTGGGTGATACTGCTGCAGAGCCAGAGCAGGCTTAGCACACACCCACCTGTGAGTCTGGGGCTCATGCCATCCCAGGACCGAACGTGGGGTCCTGTGTGGTTGGATGTCAGTGCTGAGGGCTTCCTGGGTGGCTCAGCTGTAAAGAACCTGCCTGTAATACAGGAGACCCAGAAAACGTGGGCTCTAATCCCTGGGTCAGGAAGATCCCCCTGAAGGAAGGAATGGCAGCCCACTGCAGTATTCTGGCCTGGAGAATCCCATAGACAGAGGAGCATGGCAGGCTACAGTTCCTGGGGTCGCAAGGACTCGGACATGACTGAGCAACTAAGCATCCATGCATGCACGTCAGTGTTGAGCTGGTTAGCAATTGGGCTTGGAGTCAGAAAGGTTCTACGGGTCCCTGGCCCTGCTTCTTACTGCCTCAGAAACCACAGGTCAATGATGGGTATTTCTGAACCTTAATTTCCTCACCTCTAAAATGGGGGTTAGTAGCGCGATTAGGTAAAAAGACTCTCCAATTCAGACCTACGACCCTCTGCCCCGTCCGCATAAAATGAAGAAAGTGAAGCTAGTGTAGTGGGCAAGGCACAGAATTTCAGATTAAAATGTGTTAAAATGGCTCAAGTGTTACTGGTCCATGAGGCCCAGTAGTGTGGGAACTGCTGTGTGAGGTGAACAAATGAATGGAGAGATCCCTGGAGGTCCAGGGGTTAAGACTGTGCCTTCATTGCCAAGGGTCCAGGTTTCACACCTGGTTGGGGAACTGAGATCCCAGAAGCTGCACAGCAAAAAAAGAGAGAGAGAGAAATGAATGAAAAGCACTTAATACAGCATCTGAAGCATAGGTGGTGCTCAGAGAGTGGCAACTGTTTCATCATCATGATAAGCTGATGCTGATGGTGGTGATGGTGCTGATGGTGATGATGGTAATGACAGTGGTGATGGTGTTGATGGTGGTGGTGATGGTGCTGATGGTGGTGGTAATGGTGATGATGGTGCTGATGCCATAGTGATGATGGTGATGATGGTGGTGGTGATGGTGGTGTTGATGGTGAAGATGGTGGTGATGGTGGTGATGATGGTGAAGATGGTGGTGATGGTGGTGATGATGGTGATGATGATGGTGCTGATGGTGGTGCTGATGGTGAAGATGGTGCTGATGGTGGTGCTGATGGTGGTGGTGATGGTGGTGGTGATGGTGATGATGGTGGTAGTGGTGATGATGATGGTGCTGATGGTGGTGGTGATGGTGGTGATGGTGATGGTGGTGATGGTGGTGGTGATGGTGGTGGTGATGGTGGTGATGATGGTGGTGATGGTGGTGGTGATGGTGGTGCTGATGGTGGTGATGGTGATGGTGGTGATGGTGATGGTGGTGCTGATGGTGGTGATGGTGGTGGTGATGATGGTGATGATGGTGCTGATGGTGATGATGGTGCTGATGGTGGTGATGGTGATGGTGGTGATGATGGTGGTGCTGATGGTGGTGGTGGTGATGGTGGTGATGGTGATGGTGGTGATGATGGTGGTGATGATGGTGGTGCTGATGGTGGTGATGGTGATGGTGGTGGTGATGATGGTGCTGATGGTGGTGGTGGTGATGATGATGGTGCTGATGGTGGTGATGGTGGTGCTGATAGTGATGGTGGTGGTGATGATGGTGATGACAGTGGTGATGGTGGTGCTGATGGTGATGACGGTGGTGATGACGGTGATGATGGTGGTGATGATGGTGGTGATGGTGGTGATAGTGGTGATGGTGATGGTGGTGGTGGTGGTGGTGGTGATGATGATGGTGCTGATGGTGGTGATGGTGATGGTGGTGGTGATGGTGGTGATGGTGCTGATGGTGATGATGGTGGTGGTGGTGATGGTGATGATAATGGTGCTGATGGTGGTGATGATGCTGATGGTGGTGATGATGGTGATGACAGTGGTGATGATGGTGATGGTGGTGCTGATGGTGGTGGTGGTGATGGTGGTGATGATGGTGCTGATGGTGATGGTGGTGATGATGGTGGTGATGGTGATGGTGGTGGTGATGGTGGTGATGGTGGTGGTGATGGTGGTGATGATGATGGTGCTGATGGTGGTGATGGTGGTGCTGATAGTGATGGTGGTGGTGATGATGGTGATGACGGTGGTGATGATGGTGATGACGGTGGTGATGGTGATGACGGTGGTGATGGTGGTGATGATGGTGGTGATGATGGTGGTGATGATGGTGGTGATGGTGATGGTGGTGATGGTGATGGTAATGGTGATGATGGTGGTGATGGCGCTGAGGGTGGTGATGATGGTGCTGATGGTGGTGATGATGGTGATGACAGTGGTGATGATGGTGATGGTGGTGGTGGTGATGGTGGTGCTGATGGTGGTGATGGTGGTGATGATGGTGGTGGTGATGGTGGTGGTGGTGATGATGGTGGTGGTGCTGATGATGGTGATGATGGTGGTGATGGTGGTGGTGATGGTGGTGGTGGTGATGATGATGGTGCTGATGGTGGTGATGGTGGTGCTGATAGTGATGGTGGTGGTGATGATGGTGATGATGGTGGTGATGGTGGTGCTGATGGTGGTGATGGTGGTGCTGATGGTGATGACGGTGGTGATGACGGTGATGACAGTGGTGATGATGGTGCTGATGGTGGTGATGATGGTGGTGATGGTGATGGTGGTGATGGTGATGGGCTCATGTGAGAACTTAGGCAAAAGAAAACTTGGCGATGCCTACAAATAAGGTTGCTCTGTTCCAAGGCTGGCATAGCCTGGGGGCAGGCCTGCAGTGAGCTTGTTCCCCAAGTCAATTGGGTAAGCCCGAGAACACCCAAGAGTAGGAGAGGCATCCTAGGCACCAGCCCCTGGTCACTGCCCAGATCAGCAGGGAGATCATGGGGTGGGGGCCAGGGGAACTAGCCCCTCCATACCCAAGAGCACCCACCACCTGCCACGTCTCGCTGCCAGAAGCTCTTCACAGACCGAGCCTGGCCTCCTCCCTGCCCCCAGCCGGGTGAGTGCACCGCACAGCTGCTCTCCAGCTGCCCTCCCCCCAGGACCAGACTCTGCAGCTCTGGGGCCAGTGAGGTGCTCCCCGAGAGCATCCCCAGGGGCCCCCTTGGGTTCATGCACTCTGGCCGTGGGGCCACAAGTACAGAAAGCCATACAGCCTGCCCAGATGGTATCTGGAGTACAGGCCCGCTCCCGGGCACCTGAGCCAGAGCCTTTGGAAGGGATCTTCTTATAGGTCCTTTCTGTGACCCCCATGGTACAACTGAGGGCTCCCTGGTGTGCTTGGTCATGAAAGAGGGTGATGTGGCAACCTCTGATCCCCAGTTTGACCCCTGAGTCCCCGTGGCTGCCTGACTTGCTCACCGGCTGTCTCGTTTGCCCCCAGGTACATGATCACCAGCCTGGACCGCACCCACGCCGGCTTCTACCGCTGCATCGTGCGTAACCGGATGGGCGCTCTGCTGCAGCGACAGACGGAGGTCCAGGTGGCCTGTGAGTACCGCGTGGGGCCAGGGAGAGGGGGGCCATGAAGTGGAGAGGGTCTGCAGGGTCTTTGCCCACCGGCCACACACTGGGAAGAGCTGAACGCCAGCCGTGGCCTTCTGTTCTGGTGGGTGCTCGTGGCAGCCCTTCCCGCCATCCGGGCCGGTGCCGTCCACTTACAGCGGATGGAACCAAGGCCCGGGCTCTCAAAGCCACACTGCCGACACATGACACATCTCTGCTGGCTGTGAGTCCAGCACTCCTTTTTTTATTTTTAATAGCTGCGCCAAACGTGGGATCCTAGTACCCCACCCAGGGATCAAACCTGTGCCCCCTGTGTTGGAAGTGCAGTCTTAATCACTGGGCGGCCAGGAAAGCCCCCAGCACTCTTTAGATGGGACTGCTTGCTTCCTTTTTGAAAAGGAGGCCTGCCATCTGCTTTGAGGGTCTCCTCTGGGCTTGGTCTCCAACTTGGGAAATCTTCATAATGGCAGACTTCCCCAGGGTCTTCTTGGCAGATTTCCCAGGATCCCCCCTCCCCACCATGACCTTCCCAGGTGGTGCTGGTGGTAAAGAAGCCGCCTGCCAATGCAGGAGACAGAAGAGATGCAGGTTCAACCCCTGGGTCAGGAAGATCCCTTGGAGGAGGACATGGCAACCAACTCCAGTATTCTTATTTGGAGAATCCAATGAACAGAGCAGCCTGGAGGGCTACAGTCCATGGGGTCCCAAAGAGTCGGACACGACTGAGATGTAGCATGCACGCACCCCACAACCTGGAATTTTCCATCCTCCAGCTTGCCTAGCCCTGGAGCAGTAAGAGCTTGGAGGCCCCCACAGTCTCGGGAAGCACTGTGAGACGCCTCGTGGTGGGTCTCAGCTCTAAAGGGAGAGGGGAGGTGAGCAGCCAGAGTTCCTGGAGGGAGCAGAGGGTAAAGGAATAGACCCTTGCTGAGCCTTTCGGGTGACAGCCTCCCCTCATTGCCACCAGGACCCAGAAGAGCGTCCTCAGATGGGGGATGAGAGAGAAGCCTCCGGAGAACCCATTGCACCAATCAGCTCCACCCACACCCCCCACCATGACTCAGTATCCCCTTCGCAGACCCCACAGACCCTGTATGCTAGAAATAAGCCTCAGTATGGGCCGTTTCATTCTGGGGTTTTTAGGGGGAGACATCTAAGGTTGCCCAATGGGCCATGAGAGTGTGGGAAACCTTAATGAGCCCTGATTTTTTTTTTTTTACAAAGAGGACCCCCTTGAGACTTCCCTGGCGATCCAGTGGTTAGGCGTCTGAGTTTCCAATGCAGGAGGGGCACAGGTTCAGTCCTTGGTTAGGGAACTAAGATCCCTCATGGCGTGGGGCATGGCCAAAAATAAAATTTAAAAATAATAAAAATTTAAAAAGAAAGTAGCTTGCCTTCCAAAAAAGAAAAAAACTAGACACCCTCTCATGCAGGGCTCACTAGGGCTTGACTCGGATTTTACACAAAAGAGAGCTTATTACTTTGGAGAGAAGCATGGGAGAGAAGTCAAGAAGAAAGCCTCAAGTGAGGCGAAGAGTGTTTACAATAACTATGGAGAGCAGCCGTAATCAGAAGCGGAGGACCAATTGTCCCATAAATCAACGCTAAGGAGAACTCGGCTTCCTCAGAGGAGAGGGAAAGCCCTGAATTAAAATGACGGGTCAGGACCGCAGTTACCGGCTGGAGGGCTCACACGGAGCTCTGTTTAGCGGGTTCCCAGAGCCTCGTGGTGCGGGGGCGGCCATGAGTCGGGCCGCAGAGAGCCCAGGAGTATGTCTGTGCGTGCTCAAGGGTGGGTGTGGGTTCATGCATGTGAGTGTCCAGATGTGCTTCTGGATTGGTCTGCCTCTTTGTTCACCTGTGTGCAGCTGAGGGCTGTGCCTGGTTTTCGTTGCAGCACGTGGGATCTTCAGTTGCAGCATACAAGGTTTTAGTTTCCCGACCAGGATTCGAACCCCGGTCCCCTGCATTGGGACCAGCAGACAAAAAATGCTGACAGCAGGCTTCAGGGTTCTTCACGTGCCAGGTCATGACCCTCATGGGGATGGGCAGAGAAAGCATGGGTTCCAGCCCTGATCCAGTCGCTGACTAGCTTAGGGCTCTGAGCACCTGGGGAGTGGAGGGGTTACAGGTGGGAAAGGAACCACAGCCTCCATCCCCCTGGAAAGGTGAGCACACACCCAAGACCCTGCAAAACAATCAGAGCCACAGGTGCAAGCTGGACAGCGCGTCCCTAAGGAGATGCCCAGGAAGACAGAAGAGCCCCCCAAACCCCCCGCCCTCCAGTGTCACTGTGCAAATGTCGTCCCTTCATGGGTCCCTGGGGGCAGGTCTCCAAGGTAGGAAGGCGTGTCCCGGGAGCTACATCTTGAGATGGGGAAACTGAGCCTCAGAAAGGTCAGAGGACTGGACTTCCCTGGTGGTCCAGTGGTTAAGACTCTGCCTTGCAAGGCAGGGGACGTGGGGTCAATCTCTGCTCGGGGAACTAAGAGCCCACGTGCTGCCCACGTCACAGGTAGGGAATACATGCACTGCAACAAAAGATTCCACCCGATCAAGGAAGGTCCCACGTGCCACAACTGAGAGCCGATGTGGCCGAATAAATTAAAAAAAAAAAAAATGTGATCTGGAAACAACCCAAGGTCCCACAGCTGGTATTTCTACCATCTTCCTCCTCCTTCCTCCCCTAATCAACCAAAGACTGGAGCTGTGGACCCAGCCATGGAACCAGCCATGAACAAACGTTGAGCTCAAATTCCCCTCACCTATCCCTTGGCTTCCCTGGTAGCTCAGAGGTAAAGAATCCACCTGCCAATGCAGGAGACCCCGGTTCCATCACTGGGTTAGGAAGATCCCCTGGCGAGGGCCATGGCAACCCACTCCAGTATTCTTTGCTGGAGAATCCCACAGACAGAGGAGCCTGCAGGCTATAGCCCATAGGGTCGCAAAGAGTTGGACACGGCAGAAGCGACTGAGCAAGCAAGCATGCACTTATCCCTGGCTGTGTGACCCTGGGCAAGTTACTTAACTTCTCTGTGCCTTCATTTCCTTATTGTAAAAAAGGAATGCTACCTTAGTGCCTACCTAGCTGGGCTGTCATAATGAGTAATCAATCAGTGCATACAAGGGACTTCCCTGGCAGTCAAGTGGTTAAAGACTCCTTCTAATCAGAGGGTGTGGGTTTGATCCTTGGTCGGGAGCTAAGATCCCACACTCCTGGAGGCCAAAAGACCAAAACATAAAACAGGAGCAATGTTGTAACAAAATTCAATAAAGATTTTAAGCAATCAGTGCACACAAACCATCATGAAAGGCCCTCAGCCGGGGGTGGACGAGTACACTTTCTTCTCTGCCAGGCCAACCAGGGAAGGCTTCCTGGAATAGACATTCACAGCCTTTCTCATTCTCTCTGATGGTACCTTGGGAGGTACCATCCTCTGCTGTCCAGGGCTGGTGCTAGGGTGGGGCGAGGAGAATGGGAAATTGAAGGAGGCACTCCCTCTCAGGGACTCACCGTCTGCTTGCAGGACCCTGACAGCGGGTGCCACCTTAAATCGTTCCCCTCCCCCACCCCTCGCAGTCCTGGGGCTCTCCCAGGCTTTTGTGCCCCGCACACCGCCTGCATCTGTCTGTCCCTCCGTCTGTTTACACTGTCACTCAGGTGCTTGCCGTTCTGAGGATGGGTAGGGTACGGATGCTTCTCCAGACCCCGCATCTCCCCTTCTTGCCAGTTCTGCCCCCCAGGGTGGGAGGGTTTTGTCCTGGGGGTTCAGCAGCGGGGTTGGGTCAGATCGGGCCGGCAGGCCCCACCCCTGGCTCCCACCCCCCACTTTCCAAAGAAGGGCTGTGAATCGGGTTCTAATGGTAAATTAATAAGGCAGCTGTGCTAACCACTAATGACGATGGCACAGTCGTTACAAAAAGCTTCTTTATGTGTTTTTAATTACAGCAATTAAAGAGAAGTCAATAAAACATCACCCCCACCCCTAGCTCCCTTCTTGGCCCCACCCTGAGTCTCTCTGTTTTTGTGAAGCTGCCATAAATTTCTGGCATGCAGCAAGTGGGTTAAATGGCTGAGAGGGTTGGGAGAACCTTCTGGAGTCAGCATCCAGCTTCCATAGGCTCCTCTTAGTCCTCCTCACCTCAGCAATGTCCCCGACGGTATCCCAGCCTCACTTGGTGGGCGATGGCTCAGACTTGGAATCCCCAGCCCCGGCATCAAGCCCCGCCCACCCATCACGGGGCCAGGGGCTCCTGCTCCCTGTTCTCCGAGGCAGCTTAGCAGCCCCCTGTGCAACATGAGAGCTGACGGCATCAGCCCCACTGTCCTTTGCGCTGGGGTTGATGTCCAGAATGCCAGGGGTGGGCCCATTCTTCTTGATCCTCAGCCTGAGTGGAGTATTAAATGTGGAAGAAGGGAGAAGGAGATACGGCTGAGGAGGTGGGGCACCGGGGACAGAGGGTGACGTTCTCAGACGCAGTTGGATGGTTTGATGTCACTTAGGATGCAGTGGAAGTCGTGGATGGTTGGAGGCAGAGCCTCAGCTGGATGGAGAAATAGCATCCTCATAAGAAACAGTCACAACCACAATTAAGTACCATCCCATGTCCACCAGACGGGCAAAAACCAAAGAGTCTAGCAAGACCAGGTGTTAATAGAAACTCCCACCACTGCCGACGGGAGTATGAATTGGCAAATTGATGCAAATCAGGAAAACAGCTTGGTGTTACCTCATAAGATCAACGTGTGCACAGCCTACAACCCTTCCACCTTTAGGCACATCCTCTTGAGATTCTCTCAGCGACAAGTGCTAGCAGGCCTACACGAGACTGTCCTTAGCAGGACAGCAGAACACCGATAACAAGCCCGCCTGCGACAGCACTGCTCTGTCTTGGTACACGGACACCCAGGCGGCTCTGAGGATGACCAAGCCAAGTACAGGACACAGGTGGAGCTCCCAACAAACACGTAGCACAAACAAAGCCAATTAGAGCAGATGACATACAAGATAATCCAGAGAGCTTAGAAACAGGCTGAATTAACCATAAACTGTTCAAGGATGCATCTACACGGAGGGAAACTTGAAAGAAAGAGAAAAAGCAATGATATGATGAACACAACATCCAAGATGGCGATTAGACCTCTGGGGGGCGCGGCGGCGATGAGCAGGAGGTTGTCGGGGAGGGAGGTGAGGTTGGTTCGTCTTCTGTTCCTTAAACTGGGTGGTGGGTTGTTGTTGCTGTTATTGTTCAGTCGCTACGTCGTGTCTGACACTTTGCGACCCTAGGGACTGCCGCACGCCAGGCTTCCCTGTCCTTCACCATCTCCTGGAGTTTGCTCAAACTCATGTCCATTGAGCCATCCAACCATCTCATCTTCCGTTGCCCTCTTCTCTTGCCCTCAGCCTTTCCCAGTGGTGGGTGTGTGAGCATTTATTCTTCTTCTTTGAACTATTCATAAAATTATATTCACTCTTTTTTTAATGCATGACACATTTCATTATAAAAACGTTTTAAAAGTGGGACCTCCCTGGTGGTCCAGTGGTTAGGGCTCCACGCCTCCCCTGTAGGGGGCACGGGTTCGATCCCTGGTTGAGGAACTTAAGATCCCACATGCTGCGTGGCGTGGCCAAAAGAAGAAAAAAAAAAGTTTTAAAAATAACTAAAAACGGTAAATATACTCTGAAGTGGAATGCATGCTTTACAAGACCTTTTAAGATAGAACAAAGACATGAGGAATAATTTTTAGGCCCCGTCTAGCTGGGCCCCAGCCCTACACTTCTTTGCTCTCAGGGGAATTCCTAGGGCGTTAGATCAGTTCTGCAAGGCACGGTATGGTATGTTCACCAGCTTGCATTGCCGAGAGGAAGTGCAGTAAATAAGTCCGTGTGTTTCCACCTCAGTGGGAGTGAGTTTCCCTAGGAGATCCTGGACCCCCAGCCCCACCCTCGTGCACTTCTCTGCAGCCTTTCCCCGGCAGTGGCTGACTAAGCAGCCCCCTTGCAGCTGGTGTTTGGGACATACACGCCTGTGCCCTGGGTCCCATGAGCAGAGACAAGGGGCTCCCTGGGCAGACCTAGCAAGCCCATTTGGCAAGGTGAGTGGAGAGAATCAGGAGGGTTCTGGGGGTCTCAGAGCCACAGTGAGGGGAGATTGTGAGATGGAACGGTGGATGGGAGCAGCAGCGGCAAGACTTGGACCAAGGTCAGCTCTGCCCGCCCTTCACCTGTCCATCCTGCCGTATGTACATACAGTCACCCATGTCTCCATCCCTCACTTCCTCCGTCCATCCACTCATCCATTTTTCCATCATCCACCCATGGCACAAACCCACCAGCCGACCCCACAGGCGTTTTTTAAATTCTCTGTAACTAGCCCTTCTCTCCTGCCTCCTAGTCTTCACACATTCTCCTCCTCTGGACTTTTACTACTGCCAACCACACACACACACACACACACACACACACGCGTGCACGTGCGTGCGTGCGGCTAACACCTACCCTTTATATAGCTCTGCTTTAAAAAGCCTCGCCCCAGCTGCCTTGGTGGCTCAGTAGTAAAGGATACACCTGCACGGCGCAGGGGACACAGGTTCAATCCCTGCTCCAGGAGGACCCCACGTGCCGCGGAGCAACTAAGACCGGGAGCCTCAACTGCTGGAGCCCACACGCCCTAGGGTCCCTGCTCCTCAACAAGAGGAGCCGCTGCCACGGGGAGCACCCATGCCACAGCCGGAGAGGAGCTCCCGCTCGCTGCAGCTAGAGAAAAGCCCAGCCCGCAACGAAGACCCAGCACCGCCAAAAACAACACATAAATCATTTTCTTTTTAAAAGCCTCACCCCACCTCCCAGTCTGAAGTAGATAAAGGAGATTTTCTCTGATGCCTCCTCTCATAGAGACACCTTGTTTCTCCGTCCTAACTGTTGTCGCAATATGTCGCTGCATGGCTGTCGGTTGCTTTTCTTGTTCCCTTAACCCTGCCATAAGTTCCACAAGGGCAGGAACCAGGGCTTTCTTCAGCACCTATCGCAGAACCTGCCTGACCCACAGAGGGGACTCAATAATGAATCATTGCTTGACAGTACTGGGTGACTTTTTAAATACGTATTTATTTGACTGCACTGGATCTTAGTTACAACCTATGGGACCTTTACTTGCAGCATGTGCAATCTAGTTCCCTGACCAGGGATTGAACCTGGGCCCCCTGCTTTGGGAGCCAGGAGTCTTAGCCACTGGACCACCAGGGAAGTCCCGGTATTTGATGAGTTTAGAGAGAAACTACTGTGTGTGTGCAGAGTATGGGGCCAGGTATCTTAGAGGGATTTCCTCATGAATGTAATTAAATAGAACTGCCCCATGAAGAGTTCAGTGCAGCAGAAAGAGATAAAGAAGGTGTATGAAGAAGTTGAATGCAGGGGCTAAGTCGTGGAGGAGGCGAGGGCATGCAAAGAGAGGGGCAAATCTGGATGCTTGCTGGACGCTGGCCGGCCCCGCCCTAACTGCTCAAGCTGGATAAGCCACTCTATCTCCATGAGCTTTAATTTCCTCACTGACGAAATGGAGCTAATAAAACCCGAGAGAGAAGAAAGAAACACTATTACCATGAAATTGCTTTAAATTGTTCAAATATATCTTCAGAGTTCTGTGAAAAGTTTTTTAAATAGATAAAATTATTGTGAGGACTGAAATCAATGTGATTTATTGATGCAATTTTTTTATAGACAAAGCCAAGTAATAGAAATTAGTAAACAACTAAATGATGCATATTTAGGAAAATTGAGCTTTGTCGTATTATTCCGCAGATGGAATGAAACAATCCTTGTGAAGTCCAACTAGAAAGAAACCTGACGTAGGGTCAGCAACTATTTGGGTGGCGGGGGTAATCTTCGTTGGAGAGGTTGATGTTAAAACTGTGAAAAATGCATAGGATTCCAATATTTTGATACAATGAATATTAGATACAGTTTTAGCACTTTAATATACTCTTCCTGTCTCTATGGCTACATAACAAATTAACCCCAAACATCATGCATTGCTCAGTCACTCAGTCATGTCCAACTCTTTGCCACCCCATGGACTACAGTCTGCCAGGCTCCTCTGTCCATGGGATTGTCCAGGCAAGTATACTGGAGGGGTTTGCCATTTCCCCCTCCAGGGGGTGGACTGCAATCATTTGTCTTGCTCACAGATTCTGTGAGTCTGGACAGAGCATGATGGGAACAACTTATCTCTGCTCTTTGATGACTGAGGTCTCAACTAGAAGACCCAAAGGCTAGGGGCTGAAATTACCTGAGGGCTCACATGTCCAGGGTTGATGCTGGCTGTGTCTGGGACTTCGGATCCTCTGCACAAAAGCTGTGTCTGTGTGGGCTAGACTGAGTTCCCTTACAACACGGCAGCAGGATTCCAAGCAGGAGTGTCCAGAGAGCCAGGTGGAAGCTACATCCTTCTGATGACCTAGCCTGGAAGTTACTTAGCATCACTTCCAGCATATTCTACAGGCGTACTCACAGATCCCTCAGATTCAAGGGGAGGGGACATGGCCCCCATCTCTCGGTGGGGGGGGGGGGGTGTCAGTCACAGTGTAAGAGGGGCATGTTCAGTTCAGTTCAGTCGCTCAGTTGTGTCCGACTCTTTGTGACCCCATGAATCGCAGCACACCAGGCCTCCCTGTCCATCACCAACTCCCGGAGTTCACTCAGACTCCCGTCCATCGAGTCAGTGATGCCATCCAACCATCTCATCCTCTGTCGTCCCCTTCTCCTCCTGCCCCCAATCCCTCCCAGCATCAGAGTCTTTTCCAATGAGTCAACTCTTCACATGAGGTGGCCAAAGTACTGGAGTTTCAGCTTAAGCATCATTCCTTTCAAAGAAATCCCAGGGCTGATCTCCTTCAGAATGGACTGGTTGGATGGGGGTAAATACTGATGCAGCCAGCTTTTTTTAATTGAAGTATAATTGGCGCACAGTTTAACTGTGTTAATTTCAGGTGTACAGCAAAGTGCTTCAGTTATATATGCATGTGTATGTGTGGGCTTCCCTGGTGGCTCAGCTGGTAAAGACTCTGTAATGCAGGAGACCCTGGTTCAATTCCTGGGTTGGGAAGACCCCCTGGAGAAGAGCGTGGCAACTCACTCCAGTATTCTTGCCTGGAGAATCCTATGGACAGAGGAGTCTGGTGGGCTACAGTCCACAGGGTCGAGGAGAGCTGGACATGACTGAGCAACTAAGCACAGCACAGCTGTGTGTATGTATACATATATAAGGCTTCCAGATGGCTCAGCGGTAAAAAAACCCACCTGCCAACGTAGGAGATGCAGTGCAGGTTCAGTCCTGGGTCAGGAAGGTCCCAAGGAGAAGGAAATGGCAACCCACTCCAGTATTCTTGCCTGGGAAATCCCATGGACAGAGGAGCCTGGCGGGCTACAGTCCTTGGGGTCGCAAAGAGTGAGACATGACTTAGTAGCTGAGGACAAGCACAACATAAATATACATATTCTTTTTGAAATAAATAAGCCTCTGTTGTTAGAGTCGAAGCCCACCCTGACCCCAGCAGGCAGGTGGGCAGTCAAAGCCTTCCCACCACATCTCCGCTGCTCTTCTCTGGGCTGATGGAACGTCAGAGCTGGGACCCGTGGCCCCCTCTCTGTCTGCCGATGGGGTGGACATGCTTCTAAAGGAGCAACATGGTGTTGTGTTGACACGTCTGTGCAGGCTCACACACAAGGGCCAGGAAGCTGGCCCCCAGAAGTGCCTTTCACCCCACACCTAAACCCCTGCCGCAGTACAGGGCAGGGGGCCAGGGACAGACCCCAGGTCTGAGTTCAGATCCTGCCTCTGCCCCATCCCAGCCACGTACGTGCTACTGGACACGTCAACCAGCCTGTTTCAGAAGGTGTTTATTTTTTTCCATTGTAAACTCTTTGAAATAATGACTGACGTCTCCTGGTTATTGAATGAATCCATTGATTCATGGACATACAGGCGTAAGTGGATATAAAGGCCAAAAGCAGCGAGCGGAGCACGCCGTCGTGAGGGAGGGGGTGATGGGGCCGCGTGAGGCGGTCCAAACGCGGCGGCTGTTCCCGGTGGCCACCCTGTGTCTGCCCCGCGATTTCCTTGCGCTCCCACCGCTCCCCACCCAGGAGCGGGCAGTCTGGGTTGCTGACCTCCGGTCGCTGACCCCTACGTGTGCTCTTCCCTCCCGCAGACATGGGGAGCTTCGAGGAGGGCGAGAAGCAGCAGAGCGTCTCCCACGGAGAGGCCGCCGTCATCCGCGCCCCGCGCATCTCCAGCTTCCCGCGGCCGCAGGTGACCTGGTTTCGGGATGGCCGCAAGATCCCGCCCAGCAGCCGCATGTGAGTGTCCCCCCCACCCCACCCCTGGGGGCGGGTGTGAGAAACCAGCCCCGCCCGGGGCCACACGGAGCCTCCAGACGCGGAGGACGAAGGGTCTTTTCCACTCTGGGGTGGAGCCAGGTGGGGGACATCCCCAGGGAGGGCAGCCAGGTTCCCAGGGGGCCTTTCTGGGAAACCCTGGGCCAAGACTTGGAACTAGGACAGCTCTCAGCCTTCCTGGGGAATCCCAGGGTGTTGGCCTCTGTCTGTCAGCTGGAGAATAATTCTGCCTCTCGGAGCACTCCAAAAGCTCAAGTTGGCACAGACAGAGGCTCTGGCCCCGTGGCTCCAGGCCAGGATTCGGGGCGCACAGGCAGGCGCTGGCATCTCCCGGGCAGGGTGGACAGCACTGGGTGTTTCTGCTGGGCAGGCGGGTGTGTCTGGGTGTCCATCAGTGTGCGCGGCTGTGTGTTCTGGCCGCGGGGAGGAGGGGAGGCCTGGCAGGGAGAGGAACACACCGTCCTTTCAGCGCTAACAAGGGCCCTTCTGTGTAGCCCAGGTCAGGGGTGGTGGCCGCCGGGCTTATGGGCAGAGGGATGGAGCCGACACCTCCCCGGAGGGTGGGCAAGGGGTCAAGGGTGGGACACAGCAGCCCTCCTGACCCCCCAGGAGACAGCCCGCGGAGGCGTTCCTCTTTAAGACTCCCACTGTCCCCTGCTCCCAGCAGAGGAGGAAGCCCACCCTTGTCCTGGTCCACGTGGGCCACAGGTCCGCTGTGGGTGGAGCCTGTCCGGTCTCTGTAGGAAGCGCCAACCGAGATGGCCAATTCTTGCCTTTGGGGAGCATGAGGTTCCATGAGAGATGTTATAATCGTGTAACATAGTAACATCCTGGCAACAGCCATGGCGGTACGGAGCACCTGTCGTCTCTGGCCTCTGCTCCGCATACCGCACGTCACCCTCTGCTCCAGGACAGACATGCGCCTCCCAGTGAGAAGTGCTCTGTCTCCTTGACTTTTCCATCGCCGGAGTGCACGTTCAGGAAATATTTGTTGAATGAATGACCCTCACGAGAACCTTACAACGCTGCTGATTTTATCCCCGTTTTACAGATGGTAAAGTGAAGGCCCCCAGTGCTTAACTGCTCTGCCAAATCTCACGCAACTGGTTCCAGGCTTGCCGACGACTCCAGAGTCAGGGCCTTTTTTTGTATAATGGTTTCAGTGTCTTTTTTAAACTATGTATGTGAAGTGAAAGTCGCTCAGTCGTGTCCGACTCTTTGTGACCCCATGGACTATATAGCCCATGGAATTCTCCAGGCCAGAATACTGGAGTGGGTTGCCTGTCCCTTCTCAAGGGATCTTTCCAACCCAGGGATTGAACCCAGGTCTCCCACATTGCAGGTGGATTCTTTACAAGCTGAGCCACAAGGGAAGCCCAAGAACAGTGGAGTGGGTAGCCTATCCCTTCTCCAGTGGGTCTTCCTCCAATGGCGTCTCCTCCACTGCAGGCAGATTCTTTACCAACTGAGCTGTGAGGGAAGCCCAGATATGTATGTATTTGTGTATTTGGGGCTGTGCTGGGTCTTCATCGCTACACACAGGTTTTCTCTAGTTGCAGGGAATGGGGCTACTCTCTGGTTCCGGTGAGAGGGCTTCCCATTGCGATGGCTTCTCTTGTTGCCGAGCACGGGCCCTAAAGGCACCGTCTTCAGTCGTTACAGCTCACGGGCTCAGAGGCTGTGGCGCACAGGCTTAGTTGCTCCGTGGCATGGGGCATCTTCCCAGACCAGGGACTGAGCCCGTCTCTCCCGCATTGGCAGGCACACTCTTAACCAGTGGGCCACCAGAATCAGGATCTTTAATTCTCTTTTGTGTGGAAATTATTTGAGAGCAGGGACAAAGACATGGAGGCTAAACAGGATAAAGTGATTGCACTTGTGGAAAATTGATCTGGTGATTCTCAACCTGGCTACCATCTGAGATCATTTGGCACCATTTAAAATACATTGATCTTTCAATTCTGCCCCTCACATGCTCTGATTGCATTGAAACAGTGTGTGTATGCACCTAGACATCGGGATTTTTGAAAGCTCCCCAGTGATTCCAGCACGCAGCCACAGTTGAGGACCACTGTCCTGGAATGTGTCCGTTACCTCCAGATACCATAGTGCTGCATAACAAGTGGTCCCAACGGCCTGATGCGATAAGCATGCATTTATCATTCACGTCAGCAGAATGGTGAGCTTGGCCTGGCTCTCTCGTTTGTTCGGGGCTGGCTGATTAGAATTTCTGGGTGAGTCCCTTCTGATCTGCTGTCCCAGGCTCCAGCCAGCCGGCCCTAACATCTCCTCCTGGCAGTTGCAGAACAAGCAAAGTCAAGGTTCTGCTGACATCCCATTGGTCAAGGCAAGTCACGTGGTAGAAGTCAGCCTCAAGACGCAGGGAAATTAACTCTGCTCTTGAGAGAACTAGAGTCACCTGGCGGAGGTGCTGCTACAGAGCAGGTGATGGTTGGGGGTGGGGGGCGGGTACCGCAGGTTCACAGATGGACCCGTGCTGTGTGTGAGGATCCCTTAGGCCTAATGAAAGTTCAATAAAAGCAGCGAGTGAGGACCATTAACGCAGACGAGGTTGAGTCGCAGAAGGGGATCGCCCTGCCACGCAGGTGCTGAGACGGGCAGCAAGTCCCGGCTGCTTCCCAACTCCCTTTTCTGAGCCGATCTCAAGGCCCTCCAACCGACTGGGAGTGGCTGCAGGAATACTGTGCTGAGGAGGACTCCAAGGGCTCAGACTCGGTGGGAAGAGCGCCAGCATGGATGAACCACATGTGCCATGGCCGCCCGAGGGGCCAAGTGGACATCTGTCTCCGGGGTTTGCCGCATTAGACGCAGCTCTTTCTGCAACCTCACTCCCATCACCCCTTTCCTGACAGCTTCCCACCTCCTCTGGCCGTTCCTGGCCTCTGCCATCACCGCCCCCACCCTTTTTCATTCCCAATAGCCACTGTCACTAGAACAGAATGCCCTCAGGTTGCGTGCACACACACGCACACACACCTTCCTGGTCACGCCCACCCCCTCCAGCCCTCCTCCCAAACACACTTGAGAACACAGGGCATTTTTATCTCAGCAATTACAGCAGATTAATATTCGTAACCCAGAGGAAAGGTCCCTGGAAACAAATCCTCTGGTGTCTGTTTGCCGGAGATACGCATCTGATGAGTGCCATCAGCCGTTGGGGCACAGGGGCTGCGCTATCTACAGAGAACCGCTGTCCCTCCCGGGGCGGAAGCAGAGATTAGCAGCCACCCCCCACCCCCACCCCCACCCCTTCCTTGATACTCATTGTTGAAAAGGAGACAAGATTCCTAACAAAGATGCACGCTGAGGGTTTGGGGGCAGGTTCTAGGGTGGTTTATTTTACTCTTAATTAAATGATCAATTGCCTCCCACCCCCAGAGCTGAGAAAAAAGGGCTGGCTTCATTGGAGGGAATGGAAGGGCCAATCAGAGAAGCGAGACAGACCTAAGAAATTGAAACCAGAGGAGTGTGGCTGAAGAACGTAACCCAGCCTCTGCTGATAGGGGAGTCCTGACGTCCACTCCCTGCAAGAATCCTGGCAGCCTCCTTCAGCGTGGGTGCCCCTGGGCAAGCCGACTGGAAGCCCTCCTGAGTGTCGTGCGCTTTGGAAGTGAGGGACAGGGTCATGCCGGAACCATCTATCAAGGGGATGGTCATCCTGCTGAAGGCTGTAAGCCCGGGGACCTTTCTCATTAGCCTCCTACTGGGGACAGATGGAGGGCAGGTCAACAGGCCGCTGGCCCTTCGCTGCCCTCTGCTCACTCCGCTCACTGGGAACTCGAACCCAGGCCCCGGGGGTCCCGGACACAGGGACCTGCCTCCAGAGGCAGGCAGAGCCACTCTGGCCGCATCACAGAGACCCCCAAACCCAGGGACTTTGTGCCATGGAAGTTTATTTCCTGCCAACTTAAAGAGCTTTAGGGCTTCCCTAGTGGCTCAGACGGTAAAGAATCTGCCTTCGATGCAGGAGACCCAGGCTCAGTCCCGGGGTTGGGAAGATCCCCTGGAGAAGGGCATGGCAACCCACTCCAGTATTCTTGCCTGGAGAATCCCATGGACAGATGAGCCTGGTGGGTTACAGTCCATGGGGTCGAAAAGAGTTGGACATGACTGAGCAACTAACACTGTCACTTCCTTTTTTCACCCTAAGAGGGAGCTGAGGGGGACATGTGAACTCCAGAAGGCTGTGTCAGAGGCAGGCTCTGTCAGAGGCAGGCTGTGGCTTTTGAATCAACCTAAACAGACTCGGGATTAGGCAGCTTCCCTCCCCCACAGCCTTCACCCACCTCCACAAGCTGCACTGGAGGACCAGGGTCCCTGCAGTGGATTCCCTGCACTTCGCTGAGGAGTCTGGGCAGGTTCGTGGGGACGTGGTCACCATCCCTGTCCCACTGTGTTAACTTTAAAATATTTTCGCCTGGCGCTGTCCTCACTCCCATCACCTCATTTGTTGTTGTTCAGTCACTCAGTCGTGTCCGACTCTTTGTGACCCCATGGACTGCAGCACGCCAGGCTCTCCTGTCCTTCACTGTCTCCCAGAGCTTGCTCAAACTCATGTCCATTGAGTGGACGATGCCATCCAACCATCTCATCCTCTGTCGTCCCCTTCTCCTCCTGCCCTCAATCTTTCCCAGCATCAGGGTCTTTTCCAGTAAGGGCTCTTCGCATCAGGTGGTCAAAGTATTGGAGCTTCCGCTTCAGCATCAGTCCTTCCAATGAGTATTCAGGGTTGAGTTCCTTTAGAATTACTACTACTACTACTAAGTCACTTTAGTCGTGTCCGACTCTGCGACCCCATGGACTGCAGCCTACAGGCTCCCCCGGTCCCTGGGATTCTCCAGGCAAGAACACTGGAGTGGGTTGCCATTTCCTTCTCCAATGCATGAAAGTGGAAAGTGAAAGTGAAGTCGCTCAGTCATGTCAGACTCTTAGCGACCCCATGGACTGCAGCCCACCAGGCTCTTCCATCCATGGGATTTTCCAGGCAAGAGTACTGGAGTGGGGTGGATTAGCTGGAGGTTAAAAGACTTCTTCAGGAAAAAAAAAAAAAAAGGACACCATTAGGGTTCCCAGGAATTGGAGAGGAAGGCTTTGTCTTCTTGGAGCTCAGGGCAATATAAGACCCAGCACTGGAACCCCAAAAGCCAGAATAAAGGGGGACCCTGGCCCAGCCAGGCTGGGAGAGACCAAGCTGGAGAGGCGTTGACGGGGATGTTTATTTGAGAACCCGTTTAAAAGTCTGTCACATTCACCTAATGGGAGGATTTGAAAAGAATTCAACTGGATTTGTCCTTGTTAAACTAACATTAAGGATGTTTAACAGCTGTCTCGGGCATATCACATTAAAATCTGGAGATAGACTCGACGAACTAACGCTGTTGCTCGTCATCAGGAGGATGGGGGAGAGGAGGTGCTGGGCAGAGCCGGCCCGGGCAGGGCTCCTGCCCCCACACCCGTAGGGCGCCCAGCTTCCGCCTGGACAAGCCCTTCGCCTGACCCGTGGATGTAGGGGCTGAGGGGCTACGTGACAGGATCCCAGGAACCAGATCAACAGCAAACCTCCTACGTCTGTGCCCCCCTGCCCAGCCGGTTTCCCTTTTCCCTCTTAACCAGCCCTGACAGCCCCTCTTATTGGCTGGATTCAGGGAAAAGGAAAAGGAGGTGCTTCCCTGGTGGCTCAGATAGTAAAGAATCTGCCTCGATGCCGAAGACCCAGGTTTGACCCCTGGGTCAGGAAGATTCCCCTGGAGAAGGGAATGGCAACCCACTCCAGTATTCTTGCCTGGAGAATTCTGTGGACAGAGAAGCCTGATGGGCTACAGTCCATGGGGGTCTCAAAGAGTCAGACACGACTGAGCAACTAACACTTTCACTTCCTTTTTGCACCCTAAGAGGGGGCTGAGGGGGACATGTAAACCCCAGAAGGCTGTGTCACAGGCAGGCTGTGGCTTTTGAATCAACCTAAACAGATTCAGGGGGAGAAGGCAATGGCACCCCACTCCAGTACTGTTGCCTGGAAAATCCCGTGGATGGAGGAGCCTGGTAGGCTGCAGTCCATGGGGTCACTAAGAGTCGGACACGACTGAGCGACTTAGCAGCAGCAGCAGCAAACAGATTCAGGATTAGGCTAAGGCAGTGATTCTGGAATGGGTCTACTCATCTCTAAATGTATTATCATCTCTCATCATTTATTCATTCTGGGGAGTGAATTTCTTTAGTTCTGGATCCTCCTGGTGCAGAAATGACCAGAAAGAGTAGAATTCTGGGGGAGCTCCGGCCCCCAGCCAGGCCTGGGGTGGACACAGAGCAGCGTCACTTGGCCAGTCTCAGACCCCTGGACATGCTCTGTATCTGGTCCCCAGCGCTGGCGAAGTATTGGGATTCTCTGCAAACTAATTGTGCCTGGAGTTCAGGCAGTCCGTGGTTCCAGGGGGTGGCCTGGAGGAGGGGCTGTTGGGCGCCTGGCTTCATGTGCCTGCTCGCCTCGCATCCCTGGAGGCCCACCTGTCAGCCGAGTCCTTTTCTGCTTCCCAGAGCCATCACCCTGGAGAACACCCTTGTCATCCTGTCGACCGTGGCACCCGACGCGGGTCGCTACTACGTGCAGGCGGTAAACGACAAGAACGGGGACAACAAGACGAGCCAGCCCATCACTCTCGCCGTGGAGAGTAAGTCAGCGTGTCATTAAATCTTGGGAACGGGGCTCCCGGGGCTCGTGGGGAAGATGGAATGGCGTGGAGTGGGGAGGCTGGGAAAGGGCAGGGGAGGAGCCGTCCCGAGGAGGAGGAGGAGTCCCAGCTGCGGTGGAAGCGGGAGCCAGGGAACCAGGAGGGTGCTGAACTCTGGACTCCATCCCCATGAGTCTGAAATAGTTTCAGGAGCAGGGACAGTTAGCTTGGCCGTCAGCCGGCCCCCTAGAGACCCAGGGGAGACATGAAATGTTGGGAAAAGTGTGTGCATGAGAGGATTACAGCCACCCCCGGGGCTCAGGTGCTGGTGGTGAGAGCCCACCAGGAGCTGAGAAGCTCGTTGTTAAAGAAGTGTGCTGACTGCCTGCACTCACCTGGCACATAAGAGACACCACTTGCAGTCAGAGCCAAGCCATCCTCGCTGATGGAACACAGGCTCTCTGCCCAGCTCCTGCCTCAAAGTACCCCTGTCCATCGCCAGAGACTGCCCCCAACCCTGCAGGAGAGAGGCAAGCCTCTCCTCAGCGGCAGAGTGCAGAGGGGAGCAAACGGAAAGGGTGACTCCTTGAGTCTCCTCAACGGAGAAGCGTTTGTCCGGCCGAGACCAAAGGCAGGTTTCCCACCCCTGATGGAGATGCCAGGGGTAGGGGGTGGGGGTGGGCGTTCTCCTCGGCCCCACTTGCCCCGCTCCACGCACCATCCCCGGGAGGCAGTGGAGGTGGGGAGTCGCCGAGTCCGTGGGACGGAGCCAGAGCTTCCTGCAGCGGCCAAGCGCCACGCCGCCTGCGGGAGCCAGATGTTCACATCCTTCACATCTGCACAACTGCTGCTCCACAAGCCAGCTCATTTATCATCCACGGTCCCTCGGGGACGTCCCTGCCAGCAGCACAAGAAGGGTGCCAGCCGGCACAGGACCTTCCTGTGTCCTTCCTCTGATCCCAGCCTCTGTCTTCCAGGGCCCAGAAAGCCCAGTTGTTGATGAGTCACTAGGACATGTGTTTTGCGACCACAAGGACTGTAGCCTGCCAGACTCCTCTGTCCGTGGGAGGCTCCAGGCAAGGATACTGGAGTGGGTTGCCATTTCCTCCTCCAGGGCACCTTCTTGACCCAGGGAGAGAACCCACGTCTCCTGCACTGGCAGGTGGATTCTTTACCACGGAGCCACTTGGGAAGCTGCAGAAAGCTCAAAACATTCCCCAGTCCCGACCTGCCCTTGCCTGGGCCTTTTGGCACCTGCAGAACCCCTTCCCATATCTGCAGTGACCCCCTCCCCGAGACCAGGCTCCTGTCTGCCGAGAAAGAGACCTGGATGCAAGGAGCAGAGTTCCAGTCTGCATGCTGACCCATGAGGGTCACAGGTGTGACCTCTGACATTGATTTGAGCCAGGGTCTCACTCATCCTGGCATCCTGGGGGCCCAGCCCACAGTCTGGGGCTGCTGTTTCTATGGGAAAAGGAGCTATCAGAGGGGGTGTTTTCCTCCATGTATTTTCCAGTGTTTTGAATACCTGGAGTCTAATGGAATCGAGTCATTTGGTCCGAATCAAGGTCAGGCATCTTCCTGGGTGACTCAGTTGACCCTGAGCCCGAGGTTGGAACCTCCCCCCCTCCGACTCTGCTCTGCCTTCCTCCTCCCGGCCAGCCCAGGTGGTGGTGGGGGCCGGGGGTCGTTCACTCTCTGCCCCCTCCCCCAGCCCTCCAGCAGGCCCACAGAAACAGGCAGGGTTCCCTCAGCGCCCCCATGTCTGCCTGAGCCTACCCCACACCACTGTCTGTTTCCTCCCACCCCGTTGCCCCTCACCCCCTGCTCTCAGGATTTGTGCTGGATTGAGAGCAGAATCAGCTGATTTTCAGCTAATTTCTCCTCCTACGAGTGACTGCACTTCAAATCCTGGTGCTTGTCGCTGACACAAATCCCCCAGCTGCCGGCCTGCCAGCCAATTTCCTGGGAGCGATTGCGACTTCGCCCACCGCCAGCAGCGTCTCCCTCATCTGTCTCATCCTCTGCTCCCCACCCCCGCCCCCTCAGCCCCTCTCTGCTCAGGGCAGGCAGCCTCTTTGCATCCCTCATCCCTCGGGAAACATCCATGCTCTTCAGAGATGGAGACGGAGAGAGCAAAGACCAGTGACCCCCAGAGTTGCCCTCTGCCCAGGTGTCAGCCAGGTGACCTCATTCAGACCACCACAGCTCTTGACAAGTTCGTACCTGGCTGGTGGTCCCACTGGGTCCTGATCAGAGCTGCACCGTGCAAACGAATTATAATATGAGCCACATATGCAATTTAAAATTTGCCAGTAGCTCACTGTTTCAGAAGGAAAAAGGAATTGGCAAAATTAATTACACTTTATTTAACCCAACATATCCAAAATATTATCAACTGAACATACAATCAAGATAGAAAATATTAATGAGATACTTTACACTGTTTTCTTTTTTTTAAGTCTTTGAAAATCCGTGTGTATTTTACACTTAAAGCACATCTCCTCAAATTTGGATGCTGGATTTTCATCTGGAATACGTGATCTGTATTTAGATTTCATAAAATGTACAGCTGGAAAGGTGGGATCGGAAGCCCAAGTTGTTCTTTACATACGTAGAGTGTTCTAATAACTGACTTGGGGATCTGCTTTTAATTAAGTGTAAATTAGATAAAATTCAATCCCCTTCCATAGGGACATCGGTCACTCAAGAGCTCATGGCCACCTGTGGTGCTCCCCCCACCCCACGCCCCGTGTTGGGTGGGGCAGGTCGGCCCTGGGCTTGTGGGCAGCTGGAAGCCGGCCCAGGGCAGGGGGCAGCTTGTCTCCCTGCCCTCCACCCGCTTGACCTGTGGTCCAGTCGCATGGTCCCCGAGCCACAGTTTCCTCATCTGTAACGGGACGCCTGTGGCAAAGCATGGGCTTCCCCGATGGCTCAGCGGGTAAAGAACCCGCCTGCAATGCAGGAGACAGAAGAGACCTGGGTTCGATCCCTGGGTTGGGAAGATCCCCTGGAGGAGGAAATAGCAGCCTGCTGTATTATTCTTGCCTGGAAAATCCCACCGACAGAGGAGCCTGGTGGGCTACAGTCCACGGGATCACAAAGAGTCGGACACGACTCAGCGACTAAGCACACACACACACGCACTCAACACGATGCCTGTGGCAAAGCAGAGTGGGTGCCCCCCACCATACCTATTATCAAAACTGTCCTGGGGCAGCTGGGAGAGACCCAGCTTCACGCCTGAGTGGGGACCCCCAAGCTTCCTCCTGTCCCAGGGCCCCACCCACATCACAAGCTCACCTGGGAGATGCTGGCGCTGGCTCTGCTTTGCCTGCAGCTTTCCCAGGGGATCCTTGGGGCCCCGTTCACTCCATTGTCCAGAACTGATGGCCTGCGTCCTGTGCCTGCCCCCTCCCCCTGGCCGGCCTCCCGGAGACCCGGAGTCAGCCCAGCTCCCATGCCTGGCAGAGAGCCCCTGGCAGTCAGGTGTGCCCTCCCAGGGCGAGTCCACCCGGGCGGGCCCTCTGCTTTCCTGTCACACCGAGAGCCTTCCTTTCCACCACTCCCGTGGGCCGGGCACCATCCAGGCACCACTGTTCCGTCATTAACAGCAGTCCCTGGAGGCAGGCTGTTAATCCCCTCCACGAGTTACAGATGAGCAAGCTGAGGAAACAGGTGACGAGGTGAAGCAATTTACTTCCCGGGGACATTCACTAATGATGCACAAGGCCGATAATGGGACCAGGTTTCCCTGCCTGCAACACCAGGCCGATGGCCACTCCCTGGATGTCTAGAGGTGCACACATCCCCCCTTTTTGGCGAGAGGCACCTGCTGTTGGCTCCTTTGACTCTGCAGAAGTCACACAGCCCCCCGGTCTTCAGTCCCAGTCCTGGCCCCCTCCCGCTCCCCTGCTTTCTCAGGCCCCATCCCTGACGACCTCCCGGTTAGAAACCCACTTCCTCCACCCTGGTTCTCCGTGATGCTCAGGGCTCAGCCCCACTGACCCCATCCCTGGCACCTTGTAACCTGAGCTTCTAGAGTCCTCCCTGTCTCACCCAGGTCTCCAGCCTCCTGCTTCCTTCTCCCCCGGATGATGCCTGGTTCTCAGCTCTTTGTCCCCCCTCCACTGCCTCACTCCTGGTCCCTGGGCTTCCCTGAACCCCCCTTCCTATCTTCTCCGGGCACATCGCCCCCCACCCCCGGGGAACTCCAGCCTCCTGTTCCTGAAGGCCCCCCTTGAGTATCTTCACTCTGACCTCCCGCCACCGTCTCCAACCCACCTCCCTTCTTTGAAAACGGGGAGCCCGCAGCACAAGCAAGGAATGCAGGAGTGTTTAAGGCCGAGCCTTGAGACCATGGGCTGTGTGGCCTTGGGGAAGCCCCTTCACTACTCTGAGCCTCAACTGCCTTTTCCCTAGAAAGGACACTATAATACACATATCTCCCAGGGCTGGGGATAAGAATTTTAGGATTTAAGAGTGTTTTCCTCTTGGGCTTAGCATTTCTCTGTAAAGAGGCCCCAGATCGAGACACTTCATCCTCACGCCTGCCGGCTGCTCTGTGACCACATACTCGCCTGGGGCCGACTCCCAGCTCCTAGCCCAGTTTGTAAATTCTCAGTAATCTGGCCCTGATCCGACCTCCCCCAGTCAAATCTGCCCTGCCTCCCCCTGGCAGGGATGGAAACGGCGCTCACCTTGCCGTCTGCTCCAATCTGCCGTGTGCTGTCTTTGCTGTTTAGTTGCTCAGTCATGTCCGGCTCTTTGCAACCCCATGGACTGTACCAAGGCGCCTCTGTCCGTGGGATTTCGCAGGCAAGAGTACTGGATTGGGTTGCCATTTCCTTCTCCAGGGCACCTTCCCAACCCAGGGGTCAAATTCACATCTCCTGGATTGGCAGGCAGATTCTTTACGACTGAGTCACCTGGGAAGCCCGTTGGCAGAGAAGCCTGGCGGGCTGCAGTCCATGGGGTCGCAAAGAGTCGGACACAACTTGGCAACTGAACGACCACAAGAACCAATCCGCTGTTGGCAGTGGGTTAAGAAGGATTCTGAGGACATGACGGGCTCAGCCAAGAGATGCCCTGACGGGTCAGGAGAGGGGGCTGGGGGCAGGGTGGCACGTGAGCCAGGACCCTCACGTCTGCAGGGGGCGCTCTGAGGCCACCTGGGCTTGGCACCCACCTTTACCTCCAGCTCCCCAGTTCGTCTCACCAGCACCCACACAGGGCCCCCGTTCCGGAATGCTCTTCTCCCTCTGGCTCCCTGAGTCCCGCTCCCGTCCCCCAGGCCCTGGAGGCTTTGCTGACCTCCTGAAGCCCCTAGTGCCCGTGTATTCTCTCCCTCGGTCAAACAGCTCCTGAGAGTCATGACTTCACCTCCTGGTGGCCTCTGGCTCTGTCACTTGGTCCAGGCTGAGCTGGGGGTCGGGGAAGAAGCAAAAAAACCCCACCCCCACCCCAAGCACAGCAGGCAACTCCCTGGAGGAGGGGGCTGTCACCTGGTGAGCACCTACTTGGGGCCAGGCACTCTGCACCAGCCCCTGACCAACTTGGCCACGCCCCAGGACCCTCCCTCCAGGCGCCTGTGGCGGGTACCTTTAATCTCATGAACATCTAAGAGCTGATCTGACTTCTCCCCAGACTGCACGTCAGGGGGACAGAGCCCTGCCCCTCTCCCCTGATAGGGGAATCCCTGTGCCTGGCACACAGCCTGGCGCATACTGAGCCCTTGGCCAGAGAAGGTTTGTTGAGCCAGGGGCTGAATCCCCACAACCCTGAGAGGCAGTGACTTCTAACCCCCATTTTGCAGCTGAGAAAACAGACTTGGGGGGTGAGGAGAGCAGCCAGAGTTGTGCCCAGGATGCCCGGGGTGGATGCGGGGGAAACAAGGTTCTGGACCAGGTCTTCCTGAGCCCCAGGACCTCCTTTGCTGAATCCGGGGGGGCCCCTTCCCTCAAGCCGTGCCAGCTGCCACCTGGGCCTGGACAAGACCCCAAGACCCTCGAGGGGGTGTCAGTCTCCTCTTTAACCTCCTGAAACCAACAAGGCAGCCGCAAGGTCTGGCAGGGCGGGGTGGGGCACCCTCGTATTTTTAAACTCCAAGGGCTCTGTTTACCCATCAGGGCCGTGGGGCTCTGACTGTCTGTCTCCTCTGTGAGCCCCATTAATCTGGGCCTCGGAACCTGTGCGGCCCGGCGTGTCATAAACAACGTGGAGCACACTTTTATGGATTCGGCTATATCAGCAGCTTTCAATCCGATCGCTCTTTATGGCACCTACATGAGGCTTTTATATTGTTGCAATTATTTTGGTTTATACGCTTCCTTTCTTTCCCCCTTCATTTTACTTTATTTTTTACATTTTATTCCCATTCTGTCGGGGCCTTTCGCAGCAAGGCCTGGGAGGCCCGGGCAGGAAAACCTTTTCCCGGGGGCTGACCGGGCAGCCTGACTTCCCCATAAAGGATGTAGAATTGCCACTGCCCTGGGCCGTGCGAGTCGTTATGGCCTGCCACCTCCGGAGCCTCCTGGACAGGGGCCAACTGGATGGATTTGTAATGAGAGAAAAAGTCCTCCGGGCTTGTATTTTCAGGAGCCAGGGAGCAGGTGTACAGGATGTAGTGGAGTTTCTGCCAGTACGGGGCTTGGGCCGACCACGAAGAGAAGAGCCTGGCCCCTTCTCAAAAGACTCAAAGAAGAAAGCAGGAAAGTCTCCCGCCTGTACTGGGCTTCCCTGATGGCTCAGCGGGTAAAGAATCCGCCTGTCAATGCAGGAGACACAGGAGATGCGGGTTTGATCCTTGGATCAGGAAGATCCCCTGGAGGAGAAAATGGTAACCCACTCCAGTCTTCCTGCCTGGGGAACCCCGTGGACAGAGGAGCCTGGCGGGCTACAGTCCATGGGGTCACAAAGAGTTGGGCACGACTGAGCGACTGACACTTTTATTTCTTGTTGTTTTTAATTAATTTTTCTTGGAGTTTATGGTTGCTTTCCAGTCTTACGTTAGTTTCTTCTGTACACCAAGGTGACTCAGCCCTACGTATACATTCTCCCCCCTTCTTCGGATTTCCTTCCCGTTCAGGTGGCCACAGGCCACCGAGCTGTTCGTACAGCAGGTCCTCGGTCGTCATCTGTTTTCTCGTGCTGGACTTTGGGCTCACCCTGACACAGCAGGACCTCCTCTTAACTTGACCGCACTTGCAAAGCCCCTCTCTGCAATAAGGGGACATTCAGAGCTGTCATGGACATGAACTTGAGGGACAGTATTCAGCCCAGTGTGGGGAGTTTGCATTCTGGTGGAAGAGGTGGCGCGTGAAGAAGCAAGCTGACGAGATGTTGTCGGCTTACTGACAACGTATTGTCCTTGTCAAGGCATTTCTGCAGCTGGAAGGAAGGATTCTGAAGGCCAAAAAAATCCAGGACAGGGGATGAGGAGGAGGGCCTGGCTGCATTATGGGGGGACGTGGGTTGCATCCTGAGGTCTCCCGTGGGCTCTCCCTGGACACTGTGCAGAGACCCACCAGCAGGGGAGGATGGAAGTGGGGAGGGTCCCCCAGGGTCAGCGTCTGGAGGTTCAGCTCTGGGGCTGTGGGGCATCTGCCCACCCCCCCTAATAAGGACAAAGGTCTCCCGCAGCGTCCCTCTGGCGGGGTTTGGGCTCAGATGGGATTCCCAGCGTCTGTTCCTCTCCCCAGATGTCAGCGGCCCTGCAGATCCCATCGCTCCAGCCATCATCATTCCTCCCAAGAACACCAGCGTGGTGGCCGGGAGCTCGGAGGTGACCATGGAGTGTGTGGCCAATGCCAGGTGGGTCCTGCCTCCGCCCCCCCCCCCAACTTTAGCCCCAGCGGGCACTTCTGACCTGCAGGTTCCGAGGAGACCAGGTGCAATTCACAAAGGTCCAGAAATGTCCCGTGAGGACCCACGAAAGAAGATGGGGTATTTAGCCTGGAGGAGGGTCGATGGTCAGAGAGCTGTCAGACACAAGCAGGGCCCACCCGAGAGGAGCGGATCCCGGCCCAGGACATCTGGGGTTGGTGGAGGGTCCACTCACTTCTGACATCCAGAGCAGCCTGGGGAGCAGCCATTTGCCTCTGTCGCCCCGGCCTCCTTGTATGAAGGCGCGAGCAAGAGGAAAGCTGGACTTTCCTGCTGATCCAGTGGTTAAGACTCTGCACTCCCAAAGCAGGGGGCTTAGGTTCAATCCCTGGTCAGGGAACTAGACCCCACATGCTGCAACTAAAGTTTCCTGCATGCTGCAGCTGAGACCCCAGACGTGCACTTCAGGACTTCCACACTTTCCCATCCACTGACTTACGCTGGACAGGGCACGGCACACGGGGCAGAGCAGAGGCAGAGAGACGTGTGGAAGGGCCACGTTCCTGCTCTCGAGAGCCCTCGAGCATGACTTATCATGGGCCAGGTCTCCCCTCACCACAACCCCCAGGGGGCAGGGCATAGTTGTCCCCATTGTACAGACGTGGAAACTGAGGCCCACAGCCCTGACAGACTAGCCCACACAACGGCCTGCACCTAGGAAGTGGCAGGGGCAGGGCAAACTCAGGCACCTGGCACCCGGCACCTGGCTGCCTCACCACACTCTGCCCTGCCTCCCGAGCCCCTGGGAGGCCCTGTAGCTGACCGCCTCGTCCCTCGGCCCATCCAGGCCTCTGATCAAGTTGCACATCATTTGGAAGAAGGATGGGGTGCTGCTGTCCAGCGGCATCAGCGACTACAACCGCCGGCTCACCATCCCCAACCCCGCGGCCAGCGACGCCGGCTACTATGAGTGTGAGGCCGTCCTGCGTAGCAGCAGCGTCCCCTCCGTCGTCCGCGGCGCCTACCTGTCCGTGCTGGGTGAGACAGGGTGGGAATGCTGGAATCCCCCCGACGTGAAGGGGCAGCACGGGTGACCCGATCAGCGGCCGTATCAACAAGAGCATGGCTCTGATCCCCTCCCCTTGGTCCTTCCTCCTGCAGAACCACCTCAGTTTGTCAAGGAGCCAGAGAGACACATCACAGCGGAGATGGAGAAGGTGGTGGACATCCCCTGTCGGGCCAAAGGTAACCCGGTGGGCTGGTTGGAGGGGGTCGAGGTCTCTCCAGACCTTCAACCTCTCCCCTCCCTGACGCGGACTGTTCTAAAGTCCGCCACCCTCTCACCATTGAGCAGAGAGTCAGTCTGGCTATAAGCAGACACCCTAGGAAGCAAACAGGAAAAATTACCGTAATCTCAGGGCTGGAAATCAACCCTGTGTTACCGTAACTTGAAGGTTACAAATGAATCCAAATTACCGTAATTTCAGGACAGGTGACAGACTCAAATTGCCCATAATGTGAGAGTTGCGGACAATGCCATATTGTCGTAATGTCAGAACTGCTAGAACTTGGACGTGTCTCTGCCTGGTTTCTGGGCCATTCTGCTTCGTCTCCTGCGACCACTTCTACTTAACCCCCAGCCCCTCTCAGAGTTCCTGCACCCTGACCGCTTTTCCCATCCTTCTCCTTTGAGTTCAGCTGAGCTAAAAGACACCCCAAAACCAGGGTGCAATCTGGGATAATGGGATGACAGGATGAGCAGAGAGAAGACTGTAACCCTGGCAGGAGGGAGGGCCCTGTGGAGGAGGAGGGGGCACACTGACCCCCGTCCTGAGATCACACGCGGGGAAGACAGTGATTTATTGGACACACATTTGGTGGGGGGTGGGCTTACCACGATCCCTGGGTCGGGAAGACCCCCTGGAGGAGGGCATGGCAGCCCACTGCAGTATTCTTGCCTAGAGAATCCCATGGACAGAGGAGCCAGGAGGGGTGCAGTCCATGGGGGTCCTAAAGACTCGGACATGACTGAGTATCTGACACTTTTGGCAACGTGTGCCCAGACTGTTCTCGGGGCTGGAGAGGCACAGAATGAACCCAAGAGCCAGATCCCTGCTATTCCAGAACTGTGCGTTCTCATGAGGGGAGGCAGACAAACCAATAAACAAATAAAGATACCTTATTTCATTTCATCTAAAATGCCATGGGTTGTATGTAAGATGCCCCATTATTTTATGCGCCACTAAGAAAGAAAAAAGGCTGCCAATTAAATTATGACATGCTGTCGGTTGTAAGACACGTCCTCATCTCAGAGACATTACGACGCGAACAAAGGCGTAGCTGGGAGTTGGTGAGACATGGGCGTCGGGGTTGAAAAGTGCGGGGAAAGGAGAAGCAGGCTGACGGGCTCGGCGCCGGAGGGCGGCCATTGAACAGAGCCTGGGGAGCTTTTCTGTGGAAGTCACGTTTGAGCAGAGATGCAGAGGGAGAGACGGGAGGGCCCAGGGATGTGGGGAAAGGGTGCCAGGCTGGGGACACAGCTCGGGCAAGGCTGAGGGGTTAGCAGGAGCCCCCATGCTCCTCTCTGTGTGGGCGGGGCAGGACGGGGCTTCCGAAGAAACCCCCGTCCCACCTTCGAGCCCCTGGATGTGGGGCTGTGCGCTCACCTGGGTTTGGAAAGGCTGGCTGGAGGTTCCCAGAGCATACAAAAGACTCCGCTAAATATGCCAGAATAAAATACAGTATGTCCAGCCTTCCCAAGCTGAACTAACCCCAGGAACTTGTAAATTTGCTTGGAATGCCTACTCTATGAGCATTTGAGAATCTAAGAACAACTTTCCCCACTTCCAAGACCAGTAGTGGCCCCTCTGGGAAGGGTTGGGCTTCCCCGGTGGCTCCGTGGGTAAAGAATCCGCCTGCAAGGCTGGAGCCACAGGAGACACAGGTTCGATCCCTGGGTCGGGAAGCTCCCCTGGAGGAGAGTATGGCAACCCACTCCAGTATTCTTGCCTGGAGAATCCCCATGGACAGAGGAGCCTGGCGGGCTACAGTCCATGGGGTCGCAAAAAGTCAGACAAGACTGAAGCGACTTAGCACGCTAAATGCACTGAGAAGTTTCTAGAAACCAGAACACACCAGGATCCCCACCCCCCCAATCTTGAGGACTTGCAGCCGCAGCCTACGGGGCTGGAGCATCCCTCAGAGGCGGCTAACGGTAGGCGCTCGACCCCCAGGTGTGCCGCCGCCCTCCATCACCTGGTACAAGGACGCGGCCTTGGTGGAGGTGGGGAGGCTGAGCCGCTTCCGGCAGCGAGGCGACGGGGGCCTGCAGATCAGCGGGCTGGTGCCTGACGACACTGGCATGCTCCAGTGCTTTGCCCGCAACGCGGCTGGCGAGGCGCAGACCTCCACCTACCTGGCCGTCACCAGTGAGTCCCCTTCGCTGTCCTGCCTGAGTCCCCCCCCTTCCCCTCCTCCTCCCGCCCCCACCCCCAGGACACAGCTTTCCTCCAAGCCAGGGGCCTCTTGAGAATAGGCTGCTGAGATGCAGAAATAGGATCCCAGAAGGCTTTCCCCCTGGAGCGGGCGACTCTGGCCGGTCACGCTGCCGCTTCTGTGGTGATTCTGGCCGGTCACGCCGCTGCTTCTGTGGCCAGTACTGTTTTTTTTTCTTTTACAAACCAGAGCCTCGATTTCATGTTTAATGAAAGGTGAATCCCGTGTACCCTGTCATGGAGGGTGTCAGCTACCCTTGGGAGCCCTCAGTTTCCGCCAGATGGAGGCTTGAGAATCGAGGCAGGGCAGGGACTGGCGTCACCAGGGTCCTTCCACGGGGCAGGTGGTGAGGGGGCACTCGTGGGCACTCTGGTTCTTCCTGACACGGGGTCCTACCAGAACACTTGCAGCCTTCCCTGAAGAGGGACCCTCACCAATGGGAGTGGCAGGGCAGGACAGGACCGGATGTGGCTAAGACGCCCCACTGTCTCCCTTTGCAGGCATCGCCCCCAACATCACCAGGGGCCCCCTGGACAGCACGGTGATCGACGGCATGTCAGTGGTGCTGGCCTGTGAGACTTCGGGGGCACCCCGGCCGGCCATCACTTGGCAAAAAGGTACTTGAGACTGATTGACTTTAGAGGGTGACCAAAAGCCTCAGGCAGCCCTGGGGCTCAGTTCCGGAGCCAGCCAGGTGGGGTTTCCCATGCACAGTTGGGAAGGTTGTGCACTGCACAACCCCAGAGGGCTTCTTTTACACCACGGAACGCAACGTGTGCTGCCCTATCCGGCTCCAGGCTCCAGAGGCTCTGCCTCTGGTGGGATCCATGACTTTGGGTGAGTTATTTACTCACTCGGAGCCTTAACGTTCCCATCTATAAACTGGGGGGCGGTGGGATACATCCCTGGGAGCAGCATGGAAACCAGATGAGCGGGTGCCTGTGAAGGGCCTGCACCGTGTCTGGGAAGCAGGAGACCAGCCCGTGCTGGCTGACATAGTGCCGTGGTGGAGGTTGCTAGTACAGGGAGGGGGGCCCCACCCCCCCAGGCAAAGCCAGCAAAGCCCAAGCTGTCCCTCTAGTCCACCCACCCCGAGCCTCCTCCACGCCTCTGCATTGTACACTCAGGTCCACAACCCTCCCCAGGGACACACACATGTACACACACACACACGGGTACACACTGTCACTCACACCCCCAGCCTCTGCCCACGTGAACCTCCTCTCACCCACACCCTCCCTCTTCCCCCTTCCTGCTCTGTCTCCCCACCTTCTAATACACAAGGTCATCGGCATATTCAGTCTGCTGATTACCCCGCCTCCCACCATTCCAGGCTTTCAGTTTTGTCCCCTGCCGTCTCCCCGGGGCTTAGAACAGAGTGACCCACAGAGGATGCTTCGTTAGTATTGGTGGGTTGTGCGCCCAGACCCAGAAATAAACACTCCAACCTGATGCACTTCCCAGTTCAGTATTCCCACACACGTGTGCAAAGGGACCCACTCACCCACAAGCTTGCACATGGACAATCCCCTCTGTACAAGCAGGTGGGATTTTCTTTTAAAAACAGGCATGGTCACCAATACCACACTGTCAGACACACTCTGACACAAGGGTTTCCCTCCCTCTCTCCTTCCAGCCATCAGAGACCCAGGTCCCCAGTGGGAGGTCTGTCCCCATGAGGGCTGCCCCCCTCTGCACCCCAACACTGGCTATTCCCGCTTGCCGCTCCCCTGCACTCCCCTGAAGGTGACTCCAGAAGCATCCTTCTGCAGGCGGCCCGTCACCACCCTGTCGCAGCTGTCTGTCCCCTCCCCCCAGCCCAGGTGCCAGCTGCCTCCGAGGGCTGTGCCCGCCAGCGGGAGGCAGCGCTGATCTTCCCTGCTGAAGGGCGAATAGCGTGGTGGGAGGAGAGACAGCAGGAGCCCCGGGCTCCGTCCGGGCCCCCTGCTCTGGGACCGTGCGTCCTGTGTCTGTCCCCAGGTCAGAAACCAGACTGGTCTGCAGCCCTGCCACCCTTGCCATGCCCCCTTCAGGGGCGCCTGCAGTTGGCCTTCCTAAAGTTGGGAGCCTACCCTGGGGCAGGGGACGGGAGTGGTGAGGTGTGGTCCAGGCCTCTGGTGATGGCCGAGTGCCAGGGGGTGGCCAGGGGGCAGCGGGCCGGCAGCCTGAGCCCACCCGAGCCCATGTCCCCCAGGGGAGCGCATTCTGGCCAGCGGCTCGGTCCAGCTGCCGCGTTTCACGCTCCTGGAGTCGGGCAGTCTGCTCGTCAGCCCCACGCACATCTCCGACGCCGGCACCTACACCTGTCTGGCCACCAACTCGCGGGGGGCGGACGAAGCCTCAGCCGACCTGGTGGTGTGGGGTGAGTGCCCGGGCCAGGCGGGGGTCCTTTCCACACCTGTGCATGAGCGTCTGCTGAGCATGTGAGAGCCCCGGCAGCCCCACGTCCGCCTGTCTGTCCAGCCCACATGTCCTGAGACCTGGACAGAGGAGCTCAGAGGAGGGGGCGGGAAGGTCACGATCCCCAGGGCGGTGCTGGGTGGGTGGGGCTCTTGCCACACCGTCCAAGCCTAGGGCAGAGATCCGCACACTTCTGCTGGAAAGGGCCAGAGAGGAAGCGTTTCAGGCCCTGGGGGCCAGACGGTCTCTGTCACAGCTCCACAAACTCTTCCGTCTCATCAAGAAAGCAGCCGTAGGCAGTGCTGAATGCACCCGGCATGGCTGGGTGCCAACACGGAGGGATTTACCCAGACGGGCCCCCGGTCGGACGTGAACCCCGGGTTATGGTTTGCTGGCCCCTGCTCCGGGGGAGCCTCCCAAGCCCCTTCCCGCCCCTTGGGGTCTGGCACCACACGGAGGGGTGGGCCGCCCTCCTAGCCTGAGTGCCAGGGGCCTGGCGGGCGACGGCTTAGACCCAGAGGCAGAGGGTCCTATTTTTACCCCAGCTGGACCCCTGGGAACACGGCCATGATCACCCCCAGGTTTCTATTTCTTTGTCCATCCCGTGGGCACAAAATTAAAAGGGCCCCCGCTATGAGCGTCACTTCCCGGAATTCACGTGCCATGGAAACACGTGGCTGTTAGTGTCCTGGGACGCGCGCCATGGTGGACCAGTCCGCCGTAGAGCTCAGCCGCACGACACGGCTCACCGGAAGGACCCCTCCCCCACACCTGCGTCTCACCTGTCCGTCTGGGGCCCACCTGTCCCCCTTCCCACCAGGCCACCTCCCTGCTGTCTTTCAGCCCGGACCCGCATCACCAGGCCCCCACAGGACCAGAGCGTCATCAAGGGCACCCAGGCCTCCATGGTGTGCGGAGTGACCCACGACCCCCGAGTGACTGTCAGGTACTCCTGCGGCCGAAGCCCCTTGGAGGCAAGAGGGGAGGGGCAGCTTTCGGGGGTCGCTGGTTGCTGGCTGAGTGTCCATGCCAGGGAGGTAAGTGCGGCCCGTGGGGGTCAGGGAACAGCCACGTACAGACTTACTGCAGGACTGAGACTTGGGGACCCTAGGGACAAAAGAGACCCTAATGCTGGGAAAGATTGAGGCAAAAGGCGAAGGGGGCAGCAGAGATGAGAGGATTGAAAGCATGTCCATCCGAGTCAATGGACCTGAATCCGAGCAAACTCCAGGGGACAATGGAGGACAGGGAAGCCTGGCATGCTGCGGTCCATGGGGTTGCAAAGAGTCAGACACGACTGAGCGACTGGACAGCAATGGTACTTGTCTGGGGACTGAGCCAGCTTGAGTTGAAGGGGCGCCTGGGGTGGAGGGAGGGGATGAAAGCTGGAGGAACGTAGGAAAGAGGGTGGGGGGCCTTAGGGAGGGGGAGAGAAAGAAGCCTCTGTCTGGGGAGACGTGGAAGCCCTGAGATGCTCGGGACCCCACTGCTAGCACTCGCCCACAGATCTTAGACCCTCTGCCCACCCGTGGACAGCAGACGGGTCTGGTGAAGAGGCGTGGGAGTCCTGACATGTCTGGGCCAGTGGAGGGCCTCCAGTGAGATGCACGTGAGGGGCCCAGGGCCGAAAGGGGCCACCCCTGCCGTCCTCCACGGGAGCCCAGACCTCGCAAGCCTGGAGGGAGCCAGGTCCAACCGAGAAAGCCCCTGGGGAGGCCTGGGAGCGCAGGGAGCAGCCAAAACAGGCCTACAAGCTGGGAACCCGCCAGGCAGGGCACAGAGACACTTCCTGGGCCATCTCTGGGCAAGGTTTCCGAGCCAGAACTGGGAGAAAATAGCCCCTTCAAACTCTTGAGCTTTGGATGCTGAGTTTAAAAAAAAAAAAAGTAACTGCTTCCTTAGAAATAAATACTCCCTCGTGCTGCTTCTATTCTGTGGGCAACGTCACCGCTGAAGCCCCTGGCAGGGAGCTGGCCAGCCCGGCGGTGAGGGACACCCCTTGGAGTCACGGCCAAGCCCGTGGGACCCAAGTGCGTCCTGGGGCGCCACCTGGTGGCCACTAGGCGTATGGCCGTAGGGCTGTGCCAGGTGGGACCCCAGGAAGCCAAGTGTACTAGGCTTTATTTCTTGATATTTATATTTGCCTCATTTTCCTTTATTTTATTTTTACTGAAGCACGGTTGATTCAGAGTGTTGCGTTAACTTCTGGTGCACAGCAGTGATTCAGTTCTATGCATATATACGCATTCTTCTCTTAAAAAAATATTCTTTTCCGTTATGGTTTATTACAGGATTTTGAATACAGTTCTCTGTGCTATACGGTGGACTTGTTGCTTATCCATTCTGTGTATAAAAGCGTATGTCTGCTCATCGCAGCCTCCCACTCCATTCCTCCCCCAGCCACCCCGCTCCTTGGCAGCCAGTCTACCCGGCTATGCCTGAGTCTGTGCCTGTTTCATAGACAGGTTCATTCGTGCTGTGCTTTAGATTCCACATCTAAGTGACATCGTGTGATACTTGTCTTTGTCTTTCTGACTTACTTCACTTAGTATGATCACCTCTAATCGCATCCATGTTGCTGTAAACGGCACCGTCTCGTTCTTTCTAGTGGCCGAGCGGTGTCCCCACGTACCGCGGCTTCCTTATCCATTCCTGTTGATGGACACATAGGTCGCTTCCGTGTCTCGGCTGTTGTAAACGATGCTGCCGTGAGCACTGGGGCGCGTGCATCTTTTGAAGCAGAGTTTTGTCTGGATCTGCGCCCAGGAGTGGAATTGCTGGCGCATGTGCCAGTTCTATTTTTAGTTTCCTAGGGAACCTCCCTACTGGTTTCCCAGGTGGCTGCACCAGCGGCCGTTCAAGGAGACTAGACTTTTAGCCCCACACCCCTTCTCAGAGGCTCTGTCTCAGGCCCCACTTAAAGAAACGCCTCATTAAACAGTGAACGTCGGCCCTTTGGACAGTCATCGTGTGGTACCACACAAACGCAGACGTGAGCCCTGAAATCACGTAGCTGTGGTTAGAACGTGGCCATCAAATAATCCAGAACCTGCTTATCCCAGTGTTTATCAGAGTGTTGTTAAACATTAATATGCCAACTGTAAAAATGTCTTCCAAGAGAACCCACACATTACCCCCATAGAACACAGCCGTGGGTCTCAGACACTTACAGAAATAGTCACTATCATCTTAGCATCCGTCAGTTGAAAATTTTTATCATAACAAAAAGCTCTGTTAATTAAGGAACACTTTGGTGTTTTATTTATTAAAATGTTATCTACAAATACTTGGGAAGCGCTGGCACATTTTATTAGTACTCTGGACAATTCCTGTGAACAAAGAGATTCAGGGACCCCTTGCAGTATATCTGTAGGCCCACCTTCCAGGTCCCCCAGCGAACTACGGATGAGAAGTCATGCTTCCAGTTTACTGGAGGGGACCTCGCCTTAGGATGGACTTAGCCATCTAGGATGATCTGTTCTAGATGGGGAGACAGCAGAGTCGGTCCCTCATCCCCCTAAATTGGCAAAAGTCTGTGATCAAGTCCACTTCCGCATCTCCCGCCCTCGTCTGCCTTCCATCGCCTAGGTGAGGGGAGGGGAGTCTTGACGGGGGGACAGGCCCCCAGACTTAAGTAATTTTAGAAGTCCCCGAGGCGTCTCGGATGTGCGGCCAGATTTAGAGTCCCTATCTGGCTGCAGGAAACATACCAGGGGCTCCCTGAGCAGACAGACTGGAAAGGATTTGAATGACCGGATCAGACTAGAGTGGTAGCCGCTTAATCCTGGTTATGTGTCCTCAGAATAAATAGCGGGCCCAGGGGAGGCAGGCTGGGCAGATGCAGGTACCAGCATGAAAAGCCTCCAGAATTGCTTCCAGCTGGTGTCTGAACCCAGATCTAGACGGAATCTGGACAGTCCACTTTTTTTATTTTATATTGGAATGTAGCCAACTGACAGTGTTGCGATAGTTTCAGATGGACAGCAAAGGGACTCGGCCACACACACACATGTATCCATTCTCCCCCAAACTCCCCTCCCATCCAGGTTGCCCCATAACATTGAGTCAGAGCTCTCTATGCCATAGAGTAGGTCGTTGTTGGTTATGCATTTTAAATATAGCAGAGTGTACCTGTCCATCCCAAACTCCCTAACTATCCCTCCTACCCTTCCCCCTGGCAACTGTAAGTTCGTTCATTAAGTCTGTGCATCTGTGTTTTGTACATAAGATGAGCAGCCCGTTCTTAATATTAATCAATATTGTTACTATATTTTATTATACAGCTACCCAAAATGGATATTAGCAGATATCCATTTTGGGGGGAGGATACAAAAAATGCAGATAAGCCAGAGAAAATAGGGAGGGTGAGAGAGAAGAAGTAGAAAAGTAGATTGATCTGTGTTTCCTTCCATTGGGCCTCACTGGTAGTTCAGACCTGAGTTCGATCCCTGGGTCAAGATTCCCTGGAGGAGGGCACGGCAACCCACTCCAGTGTCCTTGCCTGGAGAATCCCATGGACAGAGGAGCCTGGGGGGCTGCAGTTCATGGGGTCACAGAGAGTCAGACACGACTGAGCAACTCACACTTTCACTTTCCTTCCATTAGCGACAGGAATATTTGAATGCCATTTGAAGAACTAAAAACACTGCGTTCTACTCTGCTTTTTCCCCGAAGAACCTCTTACGAACATCTTGTTCTGTCAATAAATATTTTTGAGTAAACTCAATTATATGACTATTCCATCCTCCACTGTGTGGACGCCCCATAATTTATCTTACCAATTCCCTAACACTGGGTAATTTGATTATTTCTGAATTGTTACTAATATTAAGAAATATCATTCTGAATGCCCTTGTAACTAAATATTTTTGCACATCTTCTGTTGCCTGAGGACTATCTAATATTATTTAAAGCTAAAAACCACTCATCAAAATTGCTCAATAGCCAGCTATATCTTTATGGATTATTTGGGGGAAAATGTCCCCTGAGTTAAAAGGACTGATGGGTTCTTTTTTTAACATCCTCTTATGAAAGTTTTAAAACATACCCCAAAGGAGAGAATTGGATCCTCAGTCCTTCTGAACTACCTCTCAGCCTCAACAATCATCTGCATTTGCTCATCTTGTTTAGTGAATCTTCCCCAGGCTTTTTTTTTTTTTTTAACTGCAAATCTCTTTTAAAAGCAAATTTCAAAATGCAGTTTCACCCTTAGGTATGTCTATGTGTGTTTCTTACTAAAAAGGACTTTTCTTTAAACATAACAGCCATGTCAGCTCTCACACCTGAGACAGTGAACAATTCCTTGGCTTCTTCTGACACCACCCCGTGTTTCAGCCACCATGAGTGTCTCAAAGAGCCTTTGTGCACAGAGTTAGTTTAACTCAGGGTTTAAACAGGATCCACCCATTGCGTTTAGTTGCTGCATCTCTTTTATTCTACATAGTTCCCTTTCTTTTTATTCTTGTCTTTATTTTGGTTTTCATTTTTGTCTTGTTTTCATGCACTTAATACGTTGGAGAAACCAGGTTCTACAGGAGAAACAGCCTCAAAAGTTTTCAGTAAAGAGCCAGAGAGTAAATATTTTAGGCTTTGAAGGCCATATAGTCTTTGTCACAGCTTCTCATGTCTGTGTCTGCAGTTCAAAAGCAGTCATAAGCAATCTGGAAACAAATGGGTGTGTTTCTGTGTGTGTGTTCCAATAAAACTTTATTTACACAAACAGGCAGTGGGCCATAATTTGCAGAATATCCTTATTGTAGAATAGCCCACATCTGGATTTGGCTAGCAGCTTTTTCATGCTGTGGTTCACTTCTTCTTCTATCCCTTGTATTTCTGATTAGATTTAAGTAATTGATCATGGGGGCTTCTCTGGTGGCTCAGCAGTAAAGAATCTGCCTGTGATGCAGGAGGCGTGGGTTCAATCCCTGGGCTGGGAAGATGCCTTGGAGTTAGGAAATGGCAACCCACTCCAGTGTTCTTGCCTGGGAGATCTCATGGAAGGAGGAGCCTGGCGGGCTACAGTCCACGGGGTTGCAAAGAGTCAGACATGACTTAGCGACTAAAGAACAAGCCCATCTTTAGGTTCAGGCTGTTGTTTTGCAGGCAGTGATAGGTGCTTCCTAAGGCATGGTGTCTTGGACAGAGCGTGTCTGCTTGTCATGGGTTGTTTTGTAAGCAGGCATTACCCTCTGCAGCTAGATTCGCTTTTAAGTAAAATTCTACCTATCCCATCAGTGCCCGTGAAGATGATCCTTCTCTAGACAAAGAAATGAACTGACAGTGATCACTTTTGGTGATTTGCAAAATATGTACAAAACACCTTAACATTTAACTCAGATTTACTGCTGAGAATTTATACCCGAGGAAGTGATTTAAAATGTGGCAAATATTTTCCCATAGAGGTGTTCATCACAGCATTAGCTGTAAGATCAGAAAACAAGGAGCTAGGGACTTCTCTGACTGTCCTGTGGTTGAGACTCCCTGCCTCCAGTGCAGAGGATTCAGGTTCGATACTTGGCTGGGGACTAAGGTCCCACGGGCTGTGTGATGTGGCCAAAAAAATTTTATTTAAAAAAAAAAAGAAAACAAGGAGGTAAATTGGATGCCCATCATTACAGGATCAATTACAGAGGAATGATTATTTGAAGTACTCTGCAGCCAAGTGAACCATGGTGAAGAAATGTCACATTAAATGGAATTTATGATATCGTCTTGGGTGGAAACGGCAGCTTTAAAATCAGGATGGATGAATAGCTAGGTATTGTTTTTTTTTTTTTATTGGAGTATAATTGCTTTACAATGTTGTGTTGGCTTCTGCTGTACAACAAAGTGAATCAGCCATACATCTACATATACCCCATCCCTCTTGGAATGCCTACTCACCCACCCTAGTCCCACCCCTCTAGGTCACCACAGAGCACCGAGCTGAGCTCCCTGTGCTATACAGCAGCAGCTAGGTACTATTCATACTCAAAATATACTGTATCAGTAAACATATATCATAACTTCTATCAATCACCGTGTTTCCAGTGCTACTCCAATATTTTATACTAACTCACACAGTCCTTACAGCAACCCTGTGGGCTGGATGGTATTTCTTCCGTCATATGACAAATAAGAAAGGTGAGGCATGCCGTATTTGATAAACGTCCCCAGGACCACACCACCAGTAAGTAGCCAGGGGACATTCAAGCCCAGAACGTAGTAGCACTGTGGTAACTACCCAGGGGGCCCGGAGAGAAGCGTCTGGAAGGTTTACCTTCAAATGCCAGCCCTGAATAGCCATCAGAAGGACTGTTGCTGAAGCTGAAGCTCCAATACTTTGACCATCTAATGTGAAGAACCAACTCATTGGAAAAGACCCTGATGCTGGGAAAGATTGAAGGTGGGAGGAGAAGGGGATGACAGAGGATGAGATGGTTGGATGGCATCACCGACTCAACGGACATGAGTTTGAGCAGACTCTGGGAGTTGGTGATGGGCAGGAGGCCTGGCGTGCTGCAGTCCACGGAGCCACAAAGAGTCAGACATGACTAAGCAACTGAACAACAATAGGGGAAAACCGTTGAATTTTCTCTCCTTTTTTTCTACTCTTTTCTCATCTGTACTTGCTACTTTTCTGACTTTTTTTTTTTAACTTTAAGTTAAAAATAGTACAGACTCATTCTCTCTAGCCATCTCACCCTCCCTAAACCCAGAGAGTTCTAGGGCTGTATAGATAGTCCCTGCCCCCACACTAAGTCATTGATGGCTTATTTGCAAAGTGCCCCAGCCCAGCCCCTGCCCTGGTTGCTCTGATCCACCTTCCCTGGGGGGCAGCCGCCCTGCATCCTCCCAGGAGCTGGCACCCTGTGTGTGTTGATGACAATTATTGTGTCTCCTCCAGAACAAATCCAGAGCAGGCATCTCTCATTGTCAGGCGCGGGTGTGTGTGTAATTTCTCAAGTCCCCCTTTGTACTGACTGACCAAAGCTAAAGTGATTTTTTTTTTTTTTTGGACACTAAGGTCAATTTGTCACAGTGATGCATTGATGTGATGGTTCTCTTCATAAAACTAATCCCCAAATGTAGTCTAGGCGGAAGCGTTCATCCTTTTTCCAGCCGTTATCTTTTAACCTCTTTGGGAGAATAACTTGTGCCCACTCTGGGCGGCTTGGCGGTGGCTTCGGGTCAGAAGCAACCAGGCTGGGACCTGGACCTGAACTGAAGGTGTGAACGCTGGATGCTGACTCGACGTGGGTCGGCTCCTGGCCCGAGCCGCGCCCCGCCACCCCCGCCGCAGGCGTGATGGTGGGTGTCCCCGCCCTGGCCTGGTGCTCGCCCCCCGCCCGCCTCTGGAGCTCCCTGCTCCAGACCTGCCCTGGGCTGAGCCCACCCCGGCAGCCCCCGCCCCACCTCGCCGGCGTCTCTTTGCTGAGCAGCTCTTCCCCCTCTCAGGCACGTCTGGGAGAAAGACGGCGTCGCGCTGAGCACGGAGGGCAACCCCCGCGTGCGCCTGGACGGGAGCGGCTCCCTGCGCATCTCGCAGACCTGGTCCGGGGACATCGGCACCTACACCTGCCGGGTGCTCTCGGCCGGCGGCAACGACTCCCGCAGCGCCCACCTGCGCGTGAGGTGAGGGGACGCGGAGGCGCGGGAGCGAGGGGCCGGGCGGCCTGAGCCCGCCCGCCGCGCGCCAGCACCCCCGCCCCGGGCCTCCCAGCTCAGGGAGGCCGCCGTCCAGGGCGGGGAGCCTGGGTTGGAGCCTGGGCGGGCTCCAAAGCCGGCACGCAGTCTCTAGGTAGAGGGCCGAAGGCTTGGCTGGGGCTGAGGGCTAGACGTCTGGGGGCTCAGACCGAGTCCTGGCGCCCCCTGACTCGAGACCTTCCGAGGGGGCCCACCGCGTCTGTCTCCTCCAGGCAGCTGCCTCATGCCCCCGAGCACCCCGTGGCGACCCTCAGTACCTCGGAGAGGAGGGCCATCAACCTGACGTGGGGCAAGCCCTTCGACGGCAACAGCCCGCTGATCCGCTACGTCCTGGAGATGTCCGAGAACAGTAAGGGTCCGCGCCCGCCCCCCGCACCCACCAAAGGCAGGGCGGCCCGCTCCCCAGTGCGGAGCGCGGGGTCCGCCTCCCTGCGGCCTGTGAGAGGGAGCCGGGTGAGGCATTTGCTGGTCCCGGAACCCCGCACCCAGAGGATTCCCAGACGCCGGTCATTAGTTTTCTTATTTCTCCTTATCCTCCACCCCCAAGCTGTGAGCTCCCAAATTAGCAGGCATCACTTGAAGGGTGTTTTAAATACAGTTTGCTCATCAATTTGAGGGGGAAATAAAGACTTAAAAAAGCCAAGTGCATCTCAGTTCCTGTGAGCCCGGCTCCGTCCCCAGTCAGTACCCTCCAACCCTGGGACACGAGGGCTAAGAGGACCCAGAAAAGTGACACGGCCAGTCTCTACTGGACCAAGCTGGGCGGGAGGTATTAAGTACGAGGCTGGAGCGCTGCAGGGAGTGGGAGCAGGAGGAAGCATGCCCCCCAAGATGCCCACCTCTGCCTCCACCCTCTGTCCCGGCAGATGCCCCCTGGACGGTGCTCCTGGCCAGCGTGGACCCTGAAGCTACTTCCGTGATGGTCAAGGGCTTGGTCCCCGCACGGTCCTACCAGTTCCGCCTTTGTGCTGTCAACGACGTGGGGAAGGGACAGTTCAGCAAGGACACGGAGAGGTAGGGGCGCAAGGCGGGCGTCGGGGGCTCCAGTGGCAGGTGGGGGCCAGGCGGGGCCACCTGCTGCCACAACCACTGTGGTGGGGGGTCCCGGCTGCCAGGCGCGTCCTGGTGGCTCCTCTCGGACCCCCTGAAGCCTCAGTCTGTGCATCTGCAGGATGGGGGTAACTGTACTCACGCCAGTCTCTGGGAGGCAGAAAAAATTCAGGCGTACGAGTGAAGGGCTGTGAGCAGCACCTGGCAAGGGATACGCACTAATCCGGTTGAGCTGTGCGTCTCTCTGTGAGCCATGCAAGTTCCAGCACTCACCCCATTCTGCTCCATATCCCCATCGCTAAGTGTACGTGAAGTTCCAGAGTCACCGAGGATCTCCTTGGATCTCTGTGTGCAATGCTTGGCTCAGACCCCATGAAGCCTTCAACAGGCCTTCTTTTTTTAATGATGACAGTTGAACAGCAGCATAGTTCATCCACTCCAATACCTACGTACATGTAGGAGGCACGTTCTACCCACCCAGATCCCCATAGGGCAAGCAGCGTCCTCTAGTGAGAAAGGAAACATCCGGTCAGAATGACAGTGACCCCCAGTCCCATGCCTGTGTGCTTTGCTCTTTTTTTTTTATGTTTATATTTTTGCAGATGGATTGAGATATCATGGGCATGAAACACGGTGTAAGTTTGAGACATGCAGTGTGGTTTGACACACTCCTGTATGGCAAAATGGTTACCCCTGTGGTGTTAGCTGACACCCCCGTCCTGTCACATAATTACCGTTTCTTTTTTGTCGTGAGAACATTTAAAATCCCCTCTCTTAGCAACCTCCAAGGGTGTAATACAGTGTCATTAGCTATAATCACCAGGCGTGCATTCTCTCCCCAGAACTGGTTACTCTTACCACTGCACGTTTATACCTTCTGAACAGCAGCTCCCCATTCCCTCCACCCCCAGCCCCTATTAATCACCACTCTCCTCTGTTTCTCCGAGCTCGGCTCGTCCAGATTGCACGTAGCAGTGAGGTCACGCGGTGTTTGTCTTTCTCTGCTGACTGCCTTCGTTGAGCACGTTGCCCCCGGCCCATCCGTATTGTTGCAGATGGCAGAGCTTCTTTCTCATGGCTGGAAAATACTTCATTGTGTAGCTCTGTTACATCTTCCTTAACCATTCATTCCTTGATGGGCATTTAAGTTGGTTTCACCTCTTGGTTGCTGTGAACTGTGCTGCAGTGACTATGTCGGTGCAGATGCGTTTTTGAGATCCTATGGATGGCTGGATTGTATGGTAGGACTGCTTCTAATTTGGGGCGGAAGGAACCTCTGTGCTGTTTTCATAGTCTCTAGACCAATTTATCTTCCCACCAGCAGTGCTTAAAGGGTTCCTTTTAGCCACATCCTTGCCAACATTTGTTATCTCTTGTCTTTTGGATAATAGCCACTCCGTCGGGTATAAGGTGATTCCTCACTGTAGTTTTCATTTGCATTTCCCTGTTGATTTGTGGTGTTGAGCATGTTTTCATGGACCTGTTGGTCATTCATTTGTCTTCCTTGGAAAAAATGTGCAGCCCACTTGTGCATTTTTTTTTATCAGATGTCTAGTTTTTGGCTACTGAGTTGTATGAGTTCTTTATATATTTTGGATATTAACGCCTTATCAGATATATGGTTTGCAAATATGTTCTCCCATTCTGTAGGTTGCCTTTTCATCTTGTTTCTTTTGCTATGCAGATGCTTTTTAGTTTGATATAATCCTGCTTATTTGTTTTTCTTTTGTTACTTGTGTTTTTGGTACCATATCCAGGAAATTGCTGCTACGATTGATGCCAAGGATATTTTCCCCTATGTTTTAGTCTAGGAGTTTTATAGTTTCAGGTCTTAAGTTTGTCTTTAATCCATTTCAAGTTAAAAAAATTTTTTTGTGAGTGGTGTAAGATAGGGGTCCAGTTACCTTCTTCTGCATGTGGTTTTCCAATTTTCCCAACATCATTTATTGAAGAGACTGTCCTTTCCCCATTAAGAAGGGTTCATATTGTTAAAATGTCCATATCACCCTAAGCCATCTATTGAGTCAATCCCGTCCCTATCACAATTCCAATGGCATTTTTCACAGAAACAGAAAAAACAATCCTGAAATTTGTATACAGCCACGAAAAAAACCCCAAATACCCAAAACAATCCTGAGAACAAAGCAGAGAGTCAGAGGCATCGTACTTCTTGATTCCAAACTATACTACAAAGCTATAGTCACCAAAGCAGTATGCCAGTCTTCCAAAACGAGACGCACAGGGCGTTCCCTGAGAGGTTAGGACTCACACTTTCACTGCCATGGCCTGGCTTCAATCCCTGTTCAGGGAACTCAAATCCTACAAGCCGGCGGCACAGCCACAAAAAAAAGAAAAAAAAATAGACACGCAGATGAGTGGAGCAGAACGGAGAGCCCAGAAATAAGCAGCCATAATATTTGCTAAGGGAGCCGCGAATGCACTTTGCTCTTAGATGTGAACCCAGACCTCTCCCCACACCCAGGTTAAATCAATCATTGTGGCTTCCCTACAGTTCCCGTGCGCTTGAGTCCTTCTGGCTTTTACGAGCCAGACGCCGTTGAGGCATGACACTCTAGCAGGAGCAAGAAGTGGCAGATAACGGCCTGGCATGGAGAATTTCGTCATCCACCGTTTTTGTTTTTGTTTTTGTTTTGTTTGCAATTATTCTTTTCATTTTCTTGGTATAGCAGGCCTTGGCTGTGGCCCTGGGATCTCTCCTTGCAGTCCTCAGGCTTCTCTCTAGTTGTCGCATGTGGGCTCCAGAGCACACGGGCTCAGTGGTTGTGGCTCGTGGGCCTGGTTGCCCCGAGGCATGTGGGATCTTAGTTCCCTGACCAGGGATCGAACCTGCATCCCCTGCATTGGAAGGTAGATTCGTAACCACTGAACCACCAGGGAGGGCCCTCATTCACCGTTTATTGAGCATCTACTCTGGGCCAGGCCGTGTTTGGACCATGAGAGGTGGTGCAGAGAACAAAATCAATCCCGACCCAACCTTCCAGAGCTACGAACTCCCAATAACAAGAAGCCCCGAAGTGTAGGGAAACCATCCTATAACTTCTCCAGTCATTCAGGCTTCCCTTTGTAACACTGATTCATCTTCCTACTGAATCTGCATCCTAACAGCCCTGAGTCACACGGGAAAAGCTTGAATTACCCTCACTCCGGGCTGCACGAAGACATGGGAGGGTGCGGTACATTTTAGAAAAGCTATCCACCAGGGAACAAAAGCATAAACAGAGAGGGAAAGGCATCATCAGAAATAATTAACTCTTATTGTTCATGGATGCCTGTCAGTTATGTGAAAAATCCACGGAGGTGGAATGCTGCGTCGCCTGGCCATGCCAGAGAAAGAAATGTAGTAGCCCCGGGCTTCAGGGTATGGGGTCGGAGGAGGGCTCAAACTCTCACCCCACCGGGCCTGCCCCGCCCTGGTCAAGGCCCAGCCTGTTTCGAGTTCACCACCAGCTGGTAACGGGGAGGTGAGTGTTTTAAACACTTCTGCTTCTAAAATTTTCGAACACTCATGACCTCCACCAGACCCGACGGCAACTTCTTTGACAAATGGGAAACCGAGGCCTGGGTCCCTCGACCACACAGAAAGTACACTCATCTGATGCTCTCCAGGGACTTCCCTTGTGGCTCAGTGATAAAGAACCCACCTGCCAATGTAGGAGACACAGGTTCAATCCTGGGTCGGGAAGATACCCTGGAGGAGGAAATGGCAACCCACTCCAGGATTCTTGCCTGGAGAACCCCGTGGAGCCTGGCAGGCTATAGTCCATGGGATCGCCAAGGGTCTGCCGTGACTTAGCGACTGAACAATTTGCCAACAGGGAGTGTTTTGAAAAGACATTGCATCATTCGCGCTTCAACCACTTTTATAAAGCAGACAAATGGCGCTTTATTGTACTGCTTTTTCAGATAAAGAAACAAGCTCAGAGAGGTTAAGTGACTTGCCCAAAGGCACACAGCAATTGCGCAGAGTCTGCAGGGACAGAGTAGGGGTGGGACCTCTTCATATCCCTTTAAACTTCCGTGTTTGCCATCAAGACAAGGCGTGAAAAGACCTGTCCGTCCTTGGTATTTTCCAGGGTCTCCCTTCCTGAAGAGCCCCCCACAGCCCCTCCACAGAACGTCATCGCCAGTGGCCGGACCAACCAGTCCATCATGATCCAGTGGCAGCCGCCTCCTGAGAACCACCAGAATGGCATCCTCAAGGGCTACGTCATCAGGTAGGCATCCACCCCAGGGACAGCAGGGAAGAGAAGGGGACAGAGATGGGGAGGGGTGGGAGTGGGTTGTTCCCAGATTCCTGGCAGGTCCTTCTCTATCTAACGAGGACCAGACAAGAAATGCCTACCCTACACTAGGAAGGATTGAGGCTAGACGTCCAGAAGAACTTCCAGCGGTGAGAGCCTTGGAATGCAATAGGAATGGTGAGAGAGGAGATACAGTGAAGTCTCCTTAAGGCTGTATGGATGGGCAAGTCTGTCAGACATCAGGGCTCCAGGGAGACAGGTAACTCTCTGCGTCCAGGTTTCCCCAGTGGGTAAACTACTTGGCCAAGAATGGTTAAAAAGTGGAAATCTGGGGACTTCCTTGGCGATCCAGTGGTTAAGACTCTGTGCTTCTACAGCAGGGACCATGGATTTGATTCCCGGTCAGGGAATTAAGACCCAACATGCTTCATGGCACAGCCAAAAAAAAAAAAAGGAGCATTCCTTTCTTTGGTCTTTATGGAAAAATGAAGCCCAGTTTTATAGCCTTTTATTTTTCAGTTTGACTGTGGACACTTTGAAAAAATGAAGGTATTAGTCATTCAGTCGTGTCTGACTCTTTGCAACTCCATGGGCTGTAGCCACCAGGCTCCTTATTGGTAACCTAAAAGCATATTATTAAGTTGTAACTAAAATTTGGTGTTCAGAAAAGAAAATTTTAGCCTGTTATTTGAAACTACTGAGAACTCTCATCAATATTCTGAACTCAGGCTGGTTGCAAAATGCTAGGCAACTTCCCATATCTCTTTCCTGACCACTCACAGCATTGAAATCCCCTAATCTTGGAAGAAGTTAGCATTGGTTTGGCTATTCCGTTATCAGTTATCATTAGTTCGGCTACTCCATAGTCAGTTAATTGTGTGGTGGGTCTGCTGGTGATTCTAACGGGCAGCGGTTCTCAGAGCGTGGTCCCTGAACCAGCGGTGTCAGTATCACTTGAGAACTAGACAGGAATGAAAATTCTCAGGTCCCACCCCTGGACTACCGAATGGGGAACTTTGGGGTTAGCCCAGAAAGCTGTGTTTTGACGAGCTTTTCAGGCGTACTTAATGCACACTAAGGCTTTGAGAACCACTGATGTGCGGCTTCGTGATGCATCAAAATAATTTGGGGGCTCTAATTCCCTAATCAGAGAAGGCAGTGGCACCCCACTCCAGTACTCTTGCCTGGAAAATCCCATAGACGGAGGGGCCTGGTGGGCTGCAGTCCATGGGGTCGCTAGGAGTCGGACACAATTGAGTGACTTCACTTTCACTTTTCACTATCATGCGTTGGAGAAGGAAATGGCAACCCACTCCAATATTCTTGCCTGGAGAATCCCAGAGACGGGGGAGCCTGTTGGGCTGCCGTCTATGGGGTCGCACAGAGTTGGACACGACTGAAGCGACTTAGCAGCAGCAGCAGCAGCAATTCCCTATTAGAATCGAAAGTATGTGTGCATTGCGGTTCTCCTGTAAGCTATCCATCCTCCAAAATGTGCCTGTTCAGATCCCGTTTCTTTATTACCCTGTGTTCTTTTTCCCAGTGGAAGGTGGGACTTGGTAGAGCAGGTAGCCTCAGGCCTTTTTGTCTCCACCAAAGTGAGTGGCTGTCAAAAGAGGGAGCCATTCTTCTAGAGCAAGAAGGAAAATCAGCCCAAAGTTTGGAGACCACTCTCCCATCAATGACCTCTCAAAGCTGAGACCAGTGAGATCTTCCCAGGAGCTCTCAGCATCCTGTTAACCATCCCACCAACGTCCTCCTCCCCCATCAAAAACAATAGTCCAGACACATCCCCTAGACCTGTGTTATCCAGTAGGATAGCCTCTGGTCACTTGCAACTATTTAAATTAATAAAAAGAAATTAAATGACAAATGTAATTCCTCAGTTGCACTTAAGCACATCTCAGATGCCCAGCAGCTACCTGATTGGACAGCACGGATATGGACCATTTCTGCCATCACAGACAGCTTCCTGGACACGGGGCCATGCGGGCTGACTCTCATCCTTGGCATCCTGGCGTTCTCCCCCCAGGTACTGCCTGGCCGGGCTTCCTGTCGGGTACCAATATAAGAACATTACGGATGCCGATGTCAATAACCTGCTGCTCGAGGACCTCATCATCTGGACCAACTACGAGATCGAGGTGGCTGCCTACAACAGCGCCGGGCTGGGCGTCTACAGCAGCAAAGTCACCGAGTGGACGCTACAGGGAGGTGAGTGGGGACCGTGGCCGCTGCTTCTCCTTCTCCAAGGTCTGTGCCTGTGGGATCCTGTACTCGCCCAGTCCTAACGTGGGCTTCCCGGGTGGCTCAGACGGTAAAGAATCTACCTGCCATGCAGGAGATCTGGGTTTGATCCCTGGGTCGGGAAGATCCCTTGGAGAAGGAAATGGCAACCCACTGGAGTATCTCTGTCTGGGGAATCCCATGGACAGAGGAGCCTGGAGGGCTACAGTTCATGGGGTCGGAAAGAGTTGGACATGACTGAGCGACGGAGCAGCAGCAGCACCAGTGCTGACTGCCTCAACCATGTCGCCTGTTTTATCCAGCCCCGGGCTATTGCACCGGAGAAGGCAATGGCACCCCACTCCAGTACTCTTGCCTGGAAAATCCCAGGGACGGGGGAGCCTGGCGGGCTGCCATCTATGGGGTCACACAGAGTCGGACACGACTGAAGCGACTCAGCAGCAGCAGCGGCAGCAGGCTATTGCACGCTGTGCCCAGTTACCCTGTAGGGCGGGAGGATGGAGGAGAAGATGAAGAGGTTGGGGCGGGTGTGATGAAGGCAGAGGCTTCGGGGGCACAGGGACCTTCTGCGAAGTTTTCCATTAACTGGATCATGAAACAGCTTACATTTAGTGTCGTACCTAAAAACCACCGTGAGCATTTTCAGATTCATCACTTGTATTTATGGGCATCCTGTGAAATGGGCCAGACCGGTTTTATTAAACCCAAACTAATCTACAGAAGCTTCCCAGGTGGCTCAGTGGTAAAGAATCCACCTGCCAAGCAGGAGACGCCAGTTCGATCCCTGGGTTGGGAAGATCCCCTGGAGAAGGGAATGGCTCTCCAGTATTCTTGCCTGGAGAATCCCGTGGACAGAGGAGCCTGGCGGGCTACAGTCCATGGGGTCACAAAGAGTCAGACTCAACTTAGCGACTGAGCACTCAGGCAATCTACAGCGAGAGAGCATCTCGAGTCTCCGTGGCTGGGGGGCGGGGGGCGGGGTGTAAAGCTGTGTCTGCAGATCTTGGGTGTTTCCTCTGCTTCCCTGGGCCAGACAGACGGTGGCCCCTCCACCCACACCCCCACCTCTCTGCTCTCCCCCAGTCCCCACAGTCCCTCCGGGCAACGTGCACGCCGAAGCCACCAACTCCACGACCATCCGCTTCACCTGGAACGCCCCCAGCCCCCAGTTCATCAACGGCATCAACCAGGGCTACAAGGTGCGTGAGGTCTCTCCCGGCCCCAGTGGAAGCCTGCAAGGAGGACGCGGGCCGGAGACGAGCGGAGCAGGCGAGGGAGGGTGCAGGAGGGCGTCCCCGCTGTTTCTGAAATCACTGGTTCAGGCCAAGCAGGGGACATGTACGTGATCAAGGCAGAGGGCCTCGGGCTGTCCCCAAGTCCACGTCCAGGCCCCAGGGAGTACGGACCTTGACCTGTCTGTGACCAGGTGCAACAGCGCAGTCTCAGTGAGACTGGGTTAGAAACAAAACCAGGTTTGTTTCAGGCTCGGGCCCTCCGCAGAGCCGTGGCCCCGTCAGAAATATCTAAAACGCACTTCTTACCCCTGAGCCGTGAGCTAAAGGGAGCGTTCAAGTCCTTGGACTGTACCTGACCCCGCCCAGTGTGTTTAAGGGCTGGACTAGGACTCAGAGCCCGGATTCGAGTCCTGGCTCTGCCTCTCACCGGCTCCCTGGACGAGTGAGTCCGTCTGAGCACCCTTCCTTCGGTAAATATTTACTGAGCCCGACTCTATGCATGTCTAGCGGCTGGGAAAGCAAGATACATTCTGTTCCCTCATTTGTGCATGAAAATGATGCTAATTTTTATTCCTTGGGGTTACGTGGGGATTAAGTGAGGATATTTGTATTTTTTGAGCAGAATGGCAAACACCTAACAAGCATTAGGGAAACGCTAGAAACAGGAGTGGAAGTGGACTAGCTGCTCGGACGGCCCTCCCGCGGTACCACAGTCGGGGCAGCTTAAACACCAGCAGTGTATCCCCTGAAAGTTCCAAAAGCGGGAAGGCCGAGAGCCCGGTGTCCTCGGGGTTCGTTCTCTCTGAGGCTTTTCTCCTTGGTGTGCAGACGGCCGCCTTCTCCGTGTTCTCACGCAGGCAGGCAGCACGGGGGGCGGGGGGTGGTGACACGTGTCACCAGGAAGCCAGCTGTGAGGGGGAGAGAACTTCAGGCTCTGGCTTGGAGCCCAAGGATCTGGCGACCTGGCAGTGACCGCAGACACTTTCAGAACATTCTCAAACCACCCGTGTGCAACAACCAAGAGTGTTTCTAGGACCTGCAGTCTCAGCCTTTATTGCTTCAAGGTCAAGGTGGCTGGACAGGAAGAGACTGAGATTAAATCACTGAGAGAATTTTTCTGCTGGTAAACCAAGGAGGGGGGCTTCCCAGGTGGCTCAGTGGTAAAGAACCCCCCTGCCAATGCAGGAGACATGAGACGCAGGTTCCATCTCTGGGTCGGGAAGATCCCCTGGAGGAGGGCATGGCAACCCACTCCAGGATTCTTACCTGGAGAATCCCACAGACAGAGGAGCCTGGCGGGTTACAGTCCATGGGGTCGCAGAGTGAGCGACATGACTGAGGCGACTTGGCACAGCACAGCAAAAAGGAGGGAGGGTCTAGGTTGGGACACACTCCAGCTGTGGCATCCCCCTCCCGGGAAGGCGCATCACCGAGGCCGAGCCGGCCTTCCTGGGCCAAGGCTGCAGCTCTCGCCGGCAGTGCTGGCTGGCTGGAGAAACCTCTTAATTGAGACTCTGGGGGGCGGCAGGGGAGGGAAAGGGGAGGCTCGAATCGTGCAGAGGAGCTGAGCTGGGAACAATTAGCTTCTTGTTGCTGACTCTAAGTTTCCTTCCACCCTGGGGAGCCCTGGGCTGCAAACTTCTAAGGCAAATGGCTCCCAGAGGGCCAAGGAGACCAGCTCAGTGGCCGGGACAATTAGTGCAAAGACCTATTATGTGCTGGAGCCAGAGGAGGCTACAGAAGCCCACCTGATTCCCAGGTCTGGGCAGTGCCCAGCACCCACTCCCTGCTCCGTGAAAGTCAGCGGGAAGGAACTGTCCAAATAGCTGGAGCATATAAACAGGTGAGGAAGACTTGCTTGTGCTTAGACAGGGCGCATTCTAGCGCCAGGCAGTATGGGCTTCTCTCCCGTACTTGTCTTGGACAAGGTGCACAAGAGCCCTAAGAAGGAAGACTTGTTATCATCACCCCCATTGTATTTCTTTATTTTTATTATGGTTTTCTGGCCGTGCAGCATGTGGGATCTTAGTTCCCTGACCAGGGATCGAACCCACACCCCCGCATTGGAAGTACAGAGTCTTGACCCCTGGACTGCCAGAAACATCCCTCGTTTTATTTTATTTTAAACATTGATTTGTGCCGGGTCTTAGTTGCAGCGTGTGAATTCTTAGTTGCAGCACGTGGGAGCTAGTTCCTTGACCAGCTCCCTGTATTGGGACTCAGAGTCTCAGTCACTGGACTACCAGGGACGTTCCCATCACCCCATGTTGTAGAGGAAGAAACTGAGGCGTGAGGACAGGTAATGTGTTCAAAGTAACCACACAGCTCAGATTCAAACTCCAGACCCTACACCTTGCCTTGCATTGAAAATAAAGTGTCATATGATTTAACTGTCAAATAATGACCATAACTGATTTTTTTCTAAGTGCAGATGGATACAGGTGGGGATTTTGCTTCTTGCTCCTTCCACCTTCAGTGTCACAGGGAGGAAAAAAAGCAGTGTTCATCTCTTCCATCCTTCAGTGAGAAGGGACCTTTTTCCCCCTTTGAATTGTGAAAGAATTTCAAACATCTGCAGAATTAGAGAGAAGACTAAAATGACTGGATAAAGCCATAGTGCACCGTGGCTTCACAGTTACCAACACACGGCCCAGCGTGTTCCCTCTGTTTTTTTCTTATTTATGTAAATGGCTGCGTGAGGTCTTAGTGGCTGCCCTGCAGCACATGAGATCTTAGTTCCCCGACCAGGGGTGGAACCCACTCCCCCTGCATTGGAAGGTGGATTCTTAACCACTGGACCACCAGGGAAGCCTTGTTCCCTCTATTTTCCAGCCTCTGTCCTAGAATATTTTTAAGACAATCCCAGGTATTGTATCCTTTCATCCATTCATATTCCCGCAGAGAAACATTATAAAGTCTCTACTTAAAACCTCACCACAGTAACCACATTCTCATTACGGTGCCTTCAAATATCAATGGTCCCCTTAATAGTATCCGATACCCAGTCAGCGTTCAAACCTCCTGGTCTCCAAATCCTTTCCTTTACTGGCTGGTTTATTTGCCTCAGGATCCAAAGGAAAGCCACATAGCTGCAGTTGGTTGGACTTTTCTAGGTTTCAGTTGGCCCACGGGTTCTCTGTCCCCCTCTTTCTCCTTTTTAGTTTATTTTGTAGAGAAACTTAGTCATTTATCCTATAGAATTTTCCACAGCCTGGCTGGATCGGCTGATTGCATCCCTGTGGGGTCATTTAATTTATTCTTCTGAACACTATATATTTGCAGTAATTTGGAATTTAGAATGAGAGGTTTGATCCGGTTCAGGCTTGAATATCTTTTTTCAAAATATTACTTCCTAGATGGTGCTGTGCATTCTCATTAGCCGGCAAAGCATCCAACTGTCTCTCTTACTAGGATGTAGTGGCCACGATGATCCTTGTGTGGTCTGTTATCTCAGTACGGGTTGCAAAAGGAGGAGAAGTGAATGTTGTGATTTTTGTCTCGATTTATGAGCTGAAATACTTTCCCCCCCACCCAAAAAAAAAGAATTTTTCCCTTAACAGCTTTTTGGTTACCTGAAGTTTTAGTTCATCTAGGGAAAGCATGGTAAGTGCTCAAGTCTTTTCCGTAAGTTAACAATTTTCAGAGGAATGAACTGGTTCCGCGGCATCTTCTAAGGTGATAGATGAGTTTAGATGGGGGCAGGAGGTATCTGTGCTGTTGCTGTTGTTAGTGTTATTATGTCCTTAGGGAATTTTAATACATCTGTTATGTTTCAAGCCACTGCGGTTATTACTTTTATTGATGCCAGACTGACCCATCACCTGCCTCTTCAAGTTGGTGAGTCCTTCTGATGTGGGCTCAGCAGTCTTCTTTTCCTCTTTCGCCTGCGCTGGGTCTTCGTTGCCGCGTGCAGGCTTCTCGTTGTGGGGGCTTCTCTTGTGTGGGGCTCAAGCTCTAGGTGCAGAGGCTTCAGGAGTTAACAGCACGCGGGTTCAGTAATCGTGGCGACAGGCTCAGTTGATCCAAGGCATGTAGAATCTTCCCGAACCAGGGATCCAACCTGCGTCCCCTGCGTTGGCAGGCAGATTCTTAACCACTAGACCACCAGGGAAGTCTCAGCCCCAGGGCTCTTGGGTAGCGTCCTTGCTCCCTGGTATGACAGGATGGCACACACTATCTTCTCCTCCTGCAGCATGCCTGGGATCAGCCACGTCTTCAGGGAGCCCTTGTTTCTTGTAAATGATAGTTAGATACCAGAATCTGGGCAATGGGGTGCTCCTGGTTCTAGCACTGACTGTTGTTTCGAAGCTCTGTGAATGGGCAACTGAAAAATACTATTTTAAAAGATAAAACGTATACCGATACTTCCAATTCAATTTCAGGACTTTCAGATTTCTTTTAAAATAATCTCGTGGGTCTTTTCTCTCTCTTTTCTCCATACTAAAAATCGAATTCTTTTCACACCAAAGAATCACTGACCTACTTGATCCCACAGACACCCACAACAGTTTCAGAATAGTAATATCAACACTGGTTACTGAAAATAGCTTCAGATGATCTGTAGGTCTTTCTGTTTTTAGGGTGTATCCCAGCAAGATATACTCCCCCACCCCTTTCTGTGCTGCAAAGTCTTTGAAAGGGTTTCTTTCTGATTTTTGCTCCAACTCAATACACTGTGAAGTTCATTTGTTTCCTTTTGGTTTTGATTTTTAGGGATTGATTTTTTAATTTAATTTCATTCTGTAATTATGTAGCATATTTACATGGTTCCAAGGTTAAATCTACAAAGAAAAGTTAACTCCAAGAAAATCAGCCTGAATTCTGGTCCTCTGCCTTCCCAGTAGAATTTGTTTCTTTTTGTGTGTTGGTTTGGTTTGATTTTCCCTTCCATTTCTCTAACATAAACAAATACATGCATACATCAATGTGTCTCCTCGCCTCAGATGAATGACGGTGTACGATACGTGCTTTCTCCATCTTGCTGCTATTTTCACTGTATCCTGGAGATCACTTTGTAGGCGTATATAGAGATACTTCATGTTCCTTTTTTAAAAATCTGCATTGTAGTGCATTATGTGGATCTCACATTGTTTGGTCAACCAGCTCCCTAGTGAAGACATTTTGGTTGTTTCCTGTCTTTCCTGTAACAAACATTTCCACGGTGAACAGTTTTATGCATACATCTTTTTATATTTTCATGTGTAACTTTGGAATAGATTCTTAGAAATAAGATTGCTAAGTCAAAAGATAGATATATATAATTTTGCTGCTGTGGCCAAATTGCCCCCATTATTTTTTTTTTTCATTTTTTAATTTAATTTTCAACCAGAAATATATTTACCCAATTCAAAACCCAACAAACATAAAAAAGGCAAACTTAGAGCAGAAATCTTCCTTCCATCCCACGCCCTTCCACCCCAGCCCCTCATCTGCCTGTTCTTTCCCACCCAACCTTGAAATTCTCCCCACTCCAGGGAATCTCTGTTGTTAATTTCTTACATATCCTTCCAGGATGTTTTATACAAATCTGTGCACATGCAAAGAGATAGAAAAATAGAAAGAGGAGGGGAGGGAGAAAAAGAGATTTTCCCCTTCTTTTCTTAACTTGAGTATATAGCAGGCCAAACGTACTATCCTGGACTCGCGAGCCTGTAATGTACTGCCTCCGTCAGAAACAAGACACATCAATTAAGCCCTTTTCTCTACAACCATCAGAGTAGACCATCAGTTCAGTTCAGTTCAGTCACTCAGTCGTGTCCGACTCTTTGCGACCCCATGAATCGCAGCACGCCAGGCCTCCCTGTCCATCACCAACTCCCAGAGTTCACTCAGACTCACGTCCATCGAGTCAGTGATGCCATCCAGCCATCTCATCCTCTGTCGTCCCCTTCTCCTCCTTCCCCCAATCCCTCCCAGCATCAGAGTCTTTTCCAATGAGTCAACTCTTCACATGAGGTGGCCAAAGTACTGGAGTTTCAGCTTTAGCATCATTCCTTCCAAAGAAATCAGGGCTGATCTCCTTCAGAATAGACTGGTTGGATCTCCTTGCAGTCCAAGGGACTCTCAAGAGTCTTCTCTGACACCACAGTTCAAAAGCATCAGTTCTTCGGCGCTCAGCCTTCTTCACAGTCCAACTCTCACATCCATACATGACCACAGGAAAAACCATAGCCTTGACTAGAGAAACCTTTGTTGGCAAAGTAATGTCTCTGCTTTTGAATATGCTATCTAGGTTGGTCATAACTTTCCTTCCAAGGAGTAAGCGTCTTTTAATTTCATGGCTGCAGTCACCATCTGCAGTGATTTTGGAGCCCAGAAAAATAAAGTCTGACACTGTTTCCACTGTTTCCCATCTATTTCCCATGAAGTGATAGGACCGGATGCCATGATCTTCGTTTTCTGAATGTTGAACTTTAAGCCAACTTTTTCACTGTCCTCTTTCACTTTCATCAAGAGGCTTTTGAGTTCCTCTTCACTTTCTGCCATTAAGGTGGTGTCATCTGCATATCTGAGGTTATTGATAATTCTCCCAGCAATCTTGATTCCAGCTTGTGTTTCTTCCAGTCCAGCGTTTCTCATGATGTACTCTGCATATAAGTTAAATAAGCAGGGTGACAGTATACAGCCTTGACGTACTCCTTTTCCTATTTGGAACCAGTCTGTTGCTCCATGTCCAGTTCTAACTGTTGCTTCCTGACCTGCATACAGATTTCTCAAGAGGCAGGTCAGGTGGTCTGGTATTCCCATCTCTTTCAGAATTTTCCACAGTTTATTGTGATCCACACAGTCAAAGGCTTTGGCATAGTCAATAAAGCAGAAATAGATGTTTTTCTGGAACTCTCTTGCTTTTTCCATGATCCAGAGGATGTTGGCAATTTGATCTCTGGTTCCTCAGCCTTTTCTAAAACCAGCTTGAACATCAGGAAGTTCACGGTTCATGTATTGCTGAAGCCTGGCTTGGAGAATTTTGAGCATTACTTTACTAGCGTGTGAGATGAGTGCAATTGTGCGGTAGTTTGAGCATTCTTTGGCATTGCCTTTCTTTGGGATTGGAATGAAAACTGACCTTTTCCAGTCCTGTGGCCACAGCTGAGTTTTCCAGATTTGCTGGCATATTGAGTGCAGCACTTTCACAGCATCATCTTTCAGGATTTGAAATAGCTCCACTGGAATTCCATCACCTCCACTAGCTTTGTTCCTAGTGATGCCTCCTAAGGCCCACTTGACTTCACATTCCAGAATGTCTGGCTCTAGGTCAGTGATCACAGCATCGTGATTATCTGGGTAGACCATCGTGTCTCCTATAATCCTGAGGCTCAGAGAGGTTGACTGACTTTCCCAGTAAATGACAGAATTGAGCTTTAGTTTCCCCATGGCAGGTGGGAGCTTAGTTTCCTGACCAGGGATCAAACCCATGTCCCCTGCATTGGAAGACAGTCTTAACCCCTGGACCACCAGGGAGGTCCCTTGGTTTGGTTTTGTAACAGCGCAGAGCAGTGATTCCCATCTCATCCTCATTGCGATGGTGAAACGGGACTCGTAGGTGATGGACTGACCCAGTGCCAGGCCCAGTGCGTGTACATGGAGCACAGACTCCACCCCATGGCTGCCAGAGCCCAGCGCCTTTGAGGGCACTAGAAGGCACCAAAGACGCTTCTCTTGTCTCCCTGGTCCTGAGGGAGAACCCTCAGCCCCTCCTCTGCAGGTGCAGCTGTGGAAGGACAGGTAGTCCACACGCCAGAATGAACGTTCTGAAGCCGCTTCTGCCATCTTGGTCTCTGGCCTGGATGTGCGCATGCCTGGCGTGACTCCACTGCGCCAGGCTTCGGGCATCCTGTGCACGTCTTCCGTGTCATTTCTGAAGACAGTTCCCTGTGATACTGTTTCCAGGCACTTGTCAGGACGTTCTTTGTCCCTTATCTTTTTTTTTTTTAATGGTAGTGATCATAATTGGTCTAAACTCAGTAAGATTATATTTACCTAGATTTTGCACTTACTGGAGAATACACCACGCAATTAATTCTAACGGCATAATTAATTTGAATTTACATTAATTAAATTAAATTAAAACATCAAACTTGTTTCTTCATCTGCTCCAAAGAAGTTCAGCAATTTAATTGCTATGAAACAAGATAACCGAAATAAGGAGGGTATTTAACATACTTATTAAATGCCACTTAGTATTTCTGATTAGTATTTTTAGGGTCTAATTAGTGTCTAATTAACTTGCTATCGGCTATCTTTTCACAATACCAATTAAATTTCCAAACATCCTTTATAAACAGGCGGCCATGAAAAGGAGCAGATTAAGCATTGTTATGGGCGTGAGTTAATCAGGAAACATTGGCATGGTATTGTTTTATGTCTATAAATACCCGGGCTTATTAAAACTCATCCCGTGTTGCTTTTCACCATTAACTGCTATTTAATCAACTTCAAATAAAGGAGGAAATCTCTGAGACCAGCTGTCATTGTTAGAGACAGAAGAAGGGCCCAGAAAAAAATGAGTGGGGACAAGAGACCAGGAGGCAGAAAGATGCGGCCACGTGGATGGATCCAGAGATGATCACACTGAGTGCGTCAGAAAGAAAAAGGCAAATGCCATAGGATTTACATGTGGAATCAAAAACATGACACAGATGAAGTTACCTGTAAAACAAAAGCAGACTCACAGACTTGTGGATGCCTCGGGGGAGGCAGGGGAGAGAGGGATGGATGGGGAGTCTGGGATTAGCAGGTGTAAGCTAGTATACGTAGGATGGATCACCAACAGGTCCTACTGTATAGCACAGGAACCATACTCGCTGTCCTGTGATAAACCATAATGAAAAGAATATTTTAAAAGAATGTGTGTATATGTAAGGGGCTTCCCGGGTGGCGCTAGTGGTAAAGAACGCGCCTGCCCCTGCAGGAGACATAAGAGACGTGGGTTGGATCCCTGGGTTGGGACGATCCCCTGGAGAAGGAAATGGCAACCCACCCCAGAATTCTCCTGGACAATTTCCATGGGCAGAGGAGCCTGGCGGGCTATGGTCCATAGGGTCGCAAAGAGTCGGACACGACTGAAGTGACTTGGCACGCATGCACACATATATATGTATCACTGAATCACTTGGCTGTACAGCAGAAATTAACACAACACTGTGAATCAACTACACTTCAGTTTTAAAAAACAGGAGGCAGGAAGAGATGGAAGGGGAGGCGGGGAGTTTATGCAGCTATGGGTGGGATGTATAGAGTGGAGATTAAATGAAAAGTGATGATGAGTTTCCAGACAGGGTTTTCCTGTTGACACTCCACCTCTAGCAGATGGTTAAGATTAAAATCCCAACTCAGAACAAGTGTAAAAGGATTAGAGTTAGCTACACACTGAAGTTCCGGGGGAAAACTGTCCTAGCCCAGACAGAGAAAGACAAAGGAGTCCAGGTATTGGAAACAGAGACCCTCAGCTTCTAGCCGCTGTGTGATATAGTAAAGTCACTTAGCCTCTCTGAGCCTATTTCATCATCTGTGAAAAACCAGACTGGCTTCGTGCCTATGTAGTCACTCAAGTCTCCATACTTGGAAGGACTCCATATTTGGGTCAACGCTTTGCTGCTGTCTCTGGAAATTCTTAACAATTTTTAAACAAGGGGGTCTCCATTTGCATTTTGCTCTGGATCTGCAAATTATGTAGCCAGTCTTGGTCAAGTCCCTCCCTACGGGGTTGCTGTGGGGACTGAGTGAGAGATGACCCGTTGAAAGCACCCTACTGGCTGCCTTGCTTAGAGTAAGTCACTCAAGGAATGGAAAAGCACCCCAGAGTGAGCTCCCAGAGGACAGATGCTCCAGGGGCCTGTGGGTACCAACACAGCTGCCCTTCCCTGGGAGGAGGGACCCTAGGGCGCTGGGCTCCTGGACACTGTCCGTGGCCCAGCCTCTGGGAAAGCGCTGGGCCTCTGCTGGTCTCGTTCTTGCCACCCTGCTTGAGTGCCTGGCCTCTCTGCAGCTCATCGCCTGGGAGCCGGAGCAGGAAGAGGAGGTTACCATGGTGACCGCCCGGCCCAACTTTCAAGACAGCATCCACGTGGGCTTTGTGTCTGGCCTGAAGAAGTTCACAGAGTACTTCACCTCCGTGCTGTGTTTCACCACCCCCGGGGACGGGCCCCGCAGCACCCCGCAGCTGGTGCGCACCCATGAGGATGGTAGGCAGCCCCCGGTCCCAGCTCCCTCTGCCCTCCACTCCCTACGTGCCCCCCCTCCATGGGCCAGGCTGCGCGCTCCAGGCACAGGGCAGCCCTGCTCTTGTCTTCCAGCCTGGGGTGCCCCTGGAGCCCCGCGGGTCATCTTGCAGACGGTGGTCTCTCTCTGGCTCTAACTGGCCTCGGGTGGGGTGGGGGGCCTTCTCGGGGTGCAGTGCCTGGGCCTGTGGGACACCTGAGCTTCAGTGACGTCCTGGACACCTCGCTGAAAGTCAGCTGGCAGGAGCCAGGGGAGAGGAACGGCATCCTCACAGGTAGGTCCCTTGGCCTTGCCAACCTGGGGGGTGAGCCAGGCCGGAAAGGGTCATCCTGTCCATCCCCCTGCCGCCTACCCAGCGTCCCTCCAGAGCCTCTCAGCAGACCAGTCTTTCTTGGATAAGACTCAGAGGAGGTTCTCAGCCCCTCTGCTCTGTGGCACACCCCAGCTCCTCACCGTGGCTGCAGTCCCCACACAGCGAGGGCGCCCCCCGACCCACGATGCTCCCACTTCCTCGGAGGCACCTTGCTTCCAGCGCGTGTCCAACCGCCAGACTCATGGGGACGTGAGCAGCAGAGCAGAAGGCTGAAGCCACCGCAGCTGAGCTTACACAGCACTGCGGGCTCTCCCCAGGCTACCGGATCTCCTGGGAGGAGTACAACCGCACCAACACGCGTGTGACCCACTACTTGCCCAACGTGACCCTGGAGTACCGCGTGACCGGGCTCACCGCGCTCACCACCTACACCATCGAGGTGGCCGCCATGACCGCCAAGGGCCAGGGCCAGGTGTCGGCCTCCACCATCTCCTCGGGGGTGCCTCCAGGTGGGTGCCCGCCGCCCGCGCCCGGCTTCTGCCCGCTCTCCTCCTGATGGCGGCCACTTGCGTCCCATACAGCCAGCCCCTCCCTGGGGTCTGTGGTCCCTGGGTCCCCCCAGGGCTGGCCTCGCCCTAGTGATGGCAAGGCTGGGTGGACTCTGCTGCTTCCTCGCTTGGATCTCAGGGGAGCCCAGACCCCGCAGGCCCCAACCCTTCTCTCCTCCGCCCCTGGCCGCCTCCCGCCCCCGACTGCCCACACCAGGCTCTGCATCACACACTGGGGTCTGTGACTCAGGGAAAGAACTCTCACTGTCACCCGAAGGGTCCAAACGGGATTCCAGCCAGTGGGAATGTGTGCTGGGAGCCAGGTAGAGCAGGGTGAGAGTAATCCCACCCCCAGTTTAAAGAGCAGGCTGAGGCCCCTTCTCAGCCCCGCTTCTGCCAGACTCTGCGACCTCGAGCAAGTCATGTGCCCCCTGTGCCTCAGTTTCCCCATCTGTATCAATGGGGAGATGCTCTGGATACCCACACATTCCCATCTGGGTCTGTGAGTCTGTTTGTGCGATGTGGCCAGGATGCCTGGAGCCTCCCACCCACCAGGATGGTTGAGATAACTGGGCTTCAGCCAACCCCACGTGATAATAACAGTGACAAGAAGGAGATTGTTTGTGGCCCAATCGTGTCTGACTCTTTGTGACCCCACGGACTGTAGCCCGCCTGGCTCCTCTTTTGTCCATGGGATTCTCCAGGCAAGAATACTGGAGTGGGTTGCCATTTCCTTCTACAGGAGATCTTTCCTGACCAAGGGATCGAACCTGTGTCTCCCACATTGCAGGCAGATTCCTTACCATCCTAGCCACTAGGTAGTTATTAAGTTACTTGATAATTTAAGCCAGCACTGACGGTTGATGAAGTGCTCACCCAGCCCAGGGCTCCACGCATCAGTGCACTGAATCCCCCCAGTAACCCTGGTGGCTCAGATGGTAAAGAATCTGCCTGTCAGTGCAGGAGATGCAGGTTCGATCCCCGGTCAGGATGATCCCCTGGAGGAGGGCATGGCAACCCACTCCAGTATTCTTGCCTGGAGAGTCCCATGGACAGAGGAGCCTGGTAGGCTACAGTCCATGGGGTCGCAAAGAGTTGGACACAATGAAGCAACTAACACACACACACAGGAACCCTGAGGTAGACAATATTATCATCTGCACTTTACCAAGAAAGATACTGTGGCACAGAGAGGTTAAGGAACTTGCCCAAAGACACACAGCATCGGAAGCAGTCTGACCCTGGCATCTGAGCTCTTTCTGTTCATCCTGAACCTCAAGGCTCCTGGTCAGGATACAAGGTCTCCTCCTTCCCCTCAGCCCTCCTCCAAATCTCCCTCAGGCAGTATCGTTTGGGGAGCGCTGTCGCGGGTTATGGGTGGATGGAAAGGAGGATTCTTTCTAGGAAGCCCAGCCCCTGTTGCATGGCCCTGAGGTTCTTTCAGCCCTGAGCCTGCCCCGTCCCTGGTCTGAACACAGCGAGCCATAGATGCAGGACGGAAGCTTGTGTTGGGGTTGGGGTTGGGGGGGGTGAGGCCTCGGTCTGCTCGGAGGAGGAGGAGGTTTCCAGGAAATATGTGACACGGCCCCCTCTGTGCCCAGAGAGCCCTGTTCGATGTGGAAGGACCTTCTTCTTAATCTCCCTTCCTGCCCTATTTCCTTTTTCCAGAACTCCCCGGAGCCCCCACCAACCTGGGCATTTCCAACATCGGTCCGCGCTCCGTGACCTTGCAGTTCAAGCCAGGCTATGACGGGAAGACCTCCATCTCCCGCTGGCTGGTGGAGGCCCAGGTAGAGCCTGCGGAGGGGAGAGCGGGCAGCCCGCCCTTCGCTTTTGCCACGCCCCTGCTCTTGAGAGCAGACTGTGTGTGTGTTTACATCCGTGTGAAGTCTATATGCAAGGTACAGAAGGCCAGGTGCACCAAAAGTGTCCACAGTTCCCCTCTGCCTCACCTGTACACACATGCCTACACACACACACGCACACACACACACACGCACACACACACACACGCACACACACGCACACACCCTCTGATCAGTGTGGCAACCTGCTGGCCCAGAGAAATGACCAGCTGCTTCCTTTACACTCATGGTTCTCAGCTTGGCCTCACCAGGGGAGTGTTCAGAAACTGCAGTGCCCCGGTCCCACCCCCAGGAACTCTGATCTAGCTGGGGTTTTGGCTGCGATGAGTCTCTGTGGCTTCGCGTGGGCTTTCTCCAGTCGTGCCGCACAGGCTTTGCACTGCACTAGCTTCTCTTGTGGAGCCCCGGCTCTAGAGCAAGGGCCTCAGTCCTTACTGCACGCGGGCTCAGCAGCTGCAGTTCATGGGCTCCAGGGCTCAGGCTCAGTAGTTGAAGCACATGGGCTTTAGTTGCTCCGCAGCACGTGGAATCTTCCCAGACCAGGGATCAAACCCGAGTCCCCTGCGTCGGCAGGCAGATTCTTATCCACTGGACCACCAGGGAATCCCCTAGCTGGGGTTTTAGAAACATGCCAGCTGTTCAGGAGAATCACCTGGGAAGCTTACTTACCGAACAAGCAGACTCCTGGGCACCACCCCCAGGGTTTCTGATGCTTTCACGGGCAGGGCCCAGGAATGGGTTTGTATTGTAATAAGTGTCCCATGAGATTCTGATGCAGGCGGACTCAGGGTCACCCTTGAAGTCATGTTTAAGGGCCTGGAAAGAAGGGGGCCCCAGTTGGTGTCCTCCAGGTGAGCCATGGGATTTGTGTCAAAGCCTTGCATGGGCTGGCCTGCACCCCCAGCTCAGCCTGGCAGGCTGGCCGGCTCTAAGGGGGTCTCCCTTTGCAGGTGGGCATGGTCGGGGAGGGAGAGGAATGGCAGCTGATCCACCAGCTCCCCAACGAGCCCGACGCCCGCTCCATGGAGGTGCCCGACCTCAACCCCTTCACCTACTACAGGTATGGGGCGCGGAGGCGAGGGGCTGCCCGCACAGCAGTGGGCTCGGCCTGGCGGCCTGCCCTCACCCTTGCGCCCGCCCTCTCTCCCCCCATCTCAGCTTCCGCATGCGACAGGTGAACATCGTGGGCACCAGCCCACCCAGCCAGCCTTCTAGAAAGATCCAGACCCTCCAGGCACCCCCTGACATGGCCCCAGCCAACGTGACCCTGCGCACGGCCAGTGAGACCAGCCTGTGGCTCCGCTGGATGGTGAGGCTCCCGCGAGCGCGGTGAGGGCCCTGGGGGTGGGACGTCTGCTTGCGCCTCATCGCCCTGCAGAAGCGGGCATCCGCTGGCTCACCTCCAGCCCCCTTCTCGCTTCTGGCCATCAGTCTTAGCCAGACAAACAAGTGTTCTACATGACGAGAAGTTAGAAAACACTTTATTGAGCGTTGCCATGTGCCAAGCATTTTACCTTTTTTCTTCCATATAATCCTGCAAAGGACACATTACTGTCCCACGTTACAGCTAAGAAAAATGAGGCTCAGAGAGGTTACGCACTCACCCAGTCACACAGGTCCCTGCGGTGGTTCCGGGATTCAGACCTAAGAAGTCTCACCCACCAAGTCGGAGAATGAGTGGCTCCTCCTGAGGTTCAGGGAGAGTTGGCAGAGCCATTAAGCTCTGTCCCCATAGGCTCCACGTCGAGGGTCATTACCCCACGTGACCCCACATGAGTTAGTGATACAGCTGAGGGCTTCCCCTCCCGCCAGGCACTGTCTGAGTGTTCTGAGTGCTGTCGGTGTTGGACACTGAGCCCTCCCTGTGGGAGCCTGTGACAGTAATCCTGGCCCCACTTTACAGATGACGAAACTGAGGCAGAGAGAGGTGGGATAACTTTCCCAAGTAGCCTTCCCTCCATCCTCCCACACCCTCTAGTTAACAGCAGGGCTCAGAATCCCAACCCAGGGAGTCTGGCCCCCAAAACCCACTGCCGTAAACCCTGAGCATGCTTTTGTTCTTGGGGAACAAGAGAACATTTCTCCCCCTGAACATTCCCCCGGGACAGCATTTCCCGGGATGCAGCCCCACCAAGCAACAAACCAGGAGGAATTCCTAGATGAGGAGACGTGGGGCCAGCTCTGCACAGCCCAGCTTCTTAGAAAACCCAGGAACCCTAGCTTCGGGGGGAGCTTGCCCGCCTCGGCTTCACTTGGTCCCTCCAGCCACCAACTCGTTTTTTTAAACATTCGTTTATGGATATATTTATTTCGCTGCATCAGGTCTTAGTCGCCACGTGTGGGATCCTAGTTGTGGTGAACAGACTCTCTAGTTGCAGCACAGGAGCTCAGGAGTAGCGGGGCAGGGGCTGTCGTTGCTCCATGGCATATGGGATCTTAGTTCCCTGCCCAAGGATCAAACCCGCGTCCCCTGCATTGCAAGGCGAGTTCTTAACCACTGGACCACCAAGGAAGTCCCCACACAACTCCTTTTGGCCTCCACTAAAGAGAGCTGAGCGCCGAAGAATTGATGCTCTTGAACTGTGGTGTTGGAGAAGACTCTTGAGAGTCCCTTGGACTGCAAGGAGATCCAACCAGTCCATTCTAAAGGAAATCAGTCCTGAATATTCATTGGAAGGACTGATGCTGAAGCTGCAACTCCAATACTTTGGCCACCTGATGCAAAGAACTGACTCATTCGAAAAGACCCTGATGCTGGGAAAGATTGAAGGCGGGAGGAGAAGGGGACGACAGAGGATGAGATGGTTGGATGGCATCACTGACTCAATGGACATGAGTTTGAGCAAACTCTGGGAGTTGACGATGGACAGGGAGGCCTGGCCTGCTGCAGTCCCTGGGGCCGCAGAGTCGGACATGACTGACCGACTGAACTGAACTTAAAGATCTTTACTAGTTGTCCCAAACTCAACTTAAAAAGCACCGAGCTTTGGTTTATCAGAACCAAAGCTTATCAGGGTTATGGTTTATCAGGTCATTGCTGCCTTTCATTTACGTAGACAGCCTGATGGAGGCGCTGGTGACCGTAAACCCTGGATAAGCGCTAATTATGAACAATGAGCCCTGCCCCACCCCCCTCTGCCAGCTGCAGGCACCGCGCGGAGCTGTCCACCTGCCCAGCCCACCACCCCCCATCCCCACTTCCCTCCTCCGCTCCGCTCCCCTCCAGGCTGGCTCTCTGATTGCCCCCGCCCCTCGCTCTAAGGTTTCCAAGTACTAAAAGGCTGAGACGTCCAATACCCGGGGTGGGGGCCGGAGGGGCAGAGGAGGCAGTTGCCAGGCTGTGCGGGGCCCGGGCCCCTTGGGGCCCCCCTAATGGCACGGCCCCTTACCTTTCCTTAGCAGGCGAGGGAGCCTGCGACCTGGGCCCGGCTCAAGCTCTCAGGCGCATCGATCGCTGCCTTAATGGTCTCTGGTCTGTTTCACTTAAGTGTCTATAGGAGCGGAGCCGGGGAGAGAGTATGGAGGGGGCGAGGCACAGGCTGAGGAGCTGGAGAAAGTGGGTCAGAACATGGGGGCCCGTGGATCAGGGGCTTCTTGGGGAAGCAGAGCGGGGGCCAGTGAGGGCTGAGAGCACCCCAGCTCCAGCCCTGCCACCGTCAGAGCGAGAGTCTTCTAGTGCCTGCCCGGGTCACAGGCTGCCCCCGACAGGCCCACCTCTCCACTGCGGGTCAGCACCGCCAAGTTCATCCAGATGACCTTAAGGCAGTGGCCTCGGCATCACCAGCCTAGTCACAGGCCCAGGAGAGGAAGTTGTTTTTGTTTTCTGTTTTTTTTTCTCTTCACCGAGACTCCAAGAAGAGGGAGACTGAAAATGCACAGGAGAGACGGAGGTGTGCTGGGCGGAAGGACTTCCTGGCAGCGGCTCCTGTGCTGGAGACGCTGTCTCCGCACGCTTGTTCTCCAAGGGCAGACGCGGGCTGAGATCGGGCATGTTGCAGGCAGTTAAATAAGTGTCTGTTGGCAGGCTGGGGGAAGGAGTTTAGTGGCAGAGACCGCAGCCAAAGGTGCCACGTGTTAGACAGCCTTTACGCCGCTCCTCCTGGGCCAGCCCCCTCGGCAGGGTCGTAAATTTGTCGTACACACTGTAGAGTGGTTTCTGCCTCTCCTCTGAGCCCAGGGGGAGACTCGGGGAGAAGGTGGGGCCATCAGAAACACAGAGTCACACAACCAAGCCATGCTCAGCGTTGAGCGTGCCTCACACAGTGCCGAGAGGCTGGGCAGTAGGCTGGGTAATCCCGAAGTCTCCCTGGAAGAGGCTGCTCGAGCCTGGCAAGTCTGTGCAGCGTGGGGCAGGCCTCACAGCAGTCTGCGCCCCACCCCCATCCCCCCTGCAGCCTCTCCCGGAGATGGCATACAACGGGAACCCCGAGTCGGTGGGCTACAAGATCAAGTACAGCCGGGCAGACGGCCACGGCAAGACGCTGAGCCACGTGGTCCATGACCGTGTGGAGCGTGAGTGCACCATCGAAGACCTGGAGGAGTGGACGGAGTACCGTGCACAGGTGCAGGCCTTCAACGCCGTCGGGAGCGGGCCCTGGAGCCCAGCGGTGATGGGCCGGACCCGGGAGTCAGGTACCGGCCGGGGTGCCCGCCCCTCACCCAGGTCATCCCCCTGTGGCCTGGGGACAGCCCACTTCAGTCCCTAAGGCTGGAGCTGCTGTGCAGGAATGTCCTGGGCTCATTCTCCTGTTTGTGCTCAGCGTCTGGCAGAGCATCCTCTGTGTGTGTATGTGTGTGTGTGTGCGTGCGTGTGTCTCTAGTACCTGATCCTTCCCTGCACTGCTTCCTAAGTTAGGGGGACAGGTTCCCAGGAGGAGATACCTGGCTCTGCGCCCTTTAACCCTGACCTCAGTGATGCCTGCAGGACCCCATGATTGGAGGTGGGGGAGGGGAAGGGGGGTGCGGGTTGGGTTAGCTCTCAGAACATTCCAGAAACACAAGCAGCCGCTCACAGGGGCCTGGCAAGGGGACACCCACAGAATATGTGCTCCCAGCCTGCAGGCAGCCCTCACCCATCCGCACGTGGCGGATACCCTGTGGCTTCTTCCTGACGCCCTTTAAATGATGGCTCCCTTCCCACCAGGCTCCCCCCCAACCCCGCCTGCACCCCCTGCGGCTGCACTGGCAGGAAGTGCAGGCTCATCCTGTCGTGAGTCTGAGCGGGGGTCACAGGGGTTTACCTCGCGCCAGAAGCAGCACGTGTGATGCTCCGGAGCCAAGAGCATCACGGTCGCAGGATAGTTTGCTGTTTAGGGACTGCACCCCCGTTCCTTCCCTGGACTCCCTCCACCCCTCCACTGCGGGGTCCACGCTGGGTCCTGAGCCCCTCCTCCTCCTCCCTCCTCTCCCAGTGCCGTCCTCTGGCCCCACCAACGTGTCTGCGCTGGCCACCACCTCCAGCAGCATGCTGGTGCGCTGGAACGAGGTCCCCGAGGCCGACCGCAACGGGCTCGTGCTGGGCTACAAGGTGAGAGGCTCCCTGCTTCCCCGTCTAGGCACCCCATCCTGGCAAGCCCCTGGTGCTCAGGATGCTGCCTTCTAGAGTGGACACAGGGGATCTGCTTGCTGGCATCCACAGGTCACGGCAACCAGGGAGTCCTCCCTTGGGGGTGGGGAAGCTTCCCATGAGGGCTGTGGGTCCTGGGGGGTCAGCTCCGCCTCCCCCAGGAGGCCACACTGGGTCACTCACTCTCAGCCCCCACAGGCCCAGATTCAGTTTCCATCATCTTCTAGAATTCCTTCCAAGCCTGCACCTACAGCCCTAGCCTGGAAGTCATGAGACATCCCAGTGCTGCGGCTCCTGGCTGTGTGACCTTGAGCAAGTCAGGCCCCTCTCTGGGCTGTTTTCCTAGCCGGATGCTCTCCGAGGAACCTCCAGCTCTGCAGCTTAGTGCATCCCTGTGTCCCCCTCCCTCCCCGAGCACTAGCCTCTGTAACCCGGGGACCAAGCCCCTCCAAGGAGCCCCGGGTCCACCCACTCATCCTCACCACCCCCCACCCAGCTCCTGGGGAGGAGACAGGAGACGTTCTGGCAAGACCAGAACCCAGCCCACGGCCCTGACCCTGCGCTGGGCTCTGACAGGTGCTATACAAGGAGAAGGACTCGGACGCCCCACCTCGGTTCTGGCTGGTGGAAGGGAACTCTTCCCGCAGCGCCCAGCTCACAGGCCTGGGCAAGTACGTGCTGTATGAGATCCAGGTGCTGGCCTTCACGCGCATCGGCGACGGGGGCCCCAGCCACCCTCCAATCCTGGAGCGGACCCTGGATGACGGTGAGGTCACACCCCCCCAGGGTCTGGGCAAGGCTGGGAGCTGCGCTTCCCCCTGCACCACCCCCTGCCCAGCCCTGCCCCTCCTGGGATCTCCCGCTGCCCCAAAGGGAACCGTGGCCTCAGGCTGCCCCTGGGGGAGCAGGCTTCTGAGGGCCACCTGCCCACTGCAGGGAAGGCTAGCAACAGACCTCATCCCTAGGGAAGAGATGCCAGCGCAAGGGCCTTTGGCGTCTGATCCAGCCTCGCTGGGGCAAGAAAAGAGAACCTGTGCCCCTTTTCTTCTTGTCCGCCTGGGGGCAGGCTCAGGCCTAGTGCAGGCCTGTGCAAGGGAGAGGCCTGGTTTTCCCTTTGCACAAGCCTGCGGGTCTTGTTTGCCAACGAGTGACGCCAGCTGAGCTCCAGGCGTCCGTCTCTGCGGCAGAACACCCCGTCAGAGGCCGCCCTGACAGGTCCTTTGCCCTGCTTCCTGCCCACACGCATCCTCACACGCTGCTCAGCACAAACACCGGTGGGGTCGGGCTGAGAGGGCCAAAGGAAGCCCAAACACCATGTGTCTCTGTGCTCAAAAGCCATAAATCAAGCTAATGATCTGTTAAATTAAATATGTTTCATCCTTCCGCCTTGACAAATATACCCTCCTAATGACCTGGAAGGCCAAGTTCAAATTTAGAAATCTCAGCTTCCTTGGCGTTCCTGGTGGGATGGAAGCTGCACAGGAAAACCTATGCCCCCGTCACCCTGGTTCTCTCCCCTCCTCAGCCCCGTCCCCTCTGGCCTATACCCGTCTCCATCCACATGCATGCCCCAAAACAGCCGCCCGTTGGCCATTCCTGGGTCCAGAAGGGCAAGTCTACACCCTGGGGAGGGTGGATCCAGGGAACAGACCCAGGAAGCATGCTTGGGGCTGTTTGGACAGGGCGCCCCAGATCTGAGGATTCCAGAGAGAGTTCTGGAAAGAGGAGTGGTGCCTGCTCGGGATGGGCACTTCCATTTGCCCCCAGGCTGCAGCCTGGGTCCCTTCTACTTCCTGCCGAATAATACGTAAACCTCCCTGATCACATGTCTGTGCCCCATGCTCACACACAGACACACACTCCCCCGCAGCTCACTGAGCCGAGCGGCCCTGTCCCCCGCCTCCCCCGAGCTGTTCTGCAGGAGCCGGGTGGGTCTGGGGGCCGAGCGGCAGCCACACCATCACCTGCTCCTCCCTTGTGCCCCCCAGTCCCGGGACCCCCTGTGGGCATCCTGTTCCCAGAGGTGCGGACCACATCAGTGCGGCTGGTCTGGCAGCCCCCCGCTGCCCCCAACGGCATCATTCTTGGTAAGGCCTTCCCCTTCCCGGGCCCTGGCCACAGAAGCAGGAGGTGTAAGATACAAAGGAGGCAGATTCTGCGTTGGCAGGAGGGAGACTGAGCCCAAGCAGCATTCACATATCCTCGAGAAGGGTTCTGACTTCTCCCACTGGAAATCTCAGTCTGGCAGAAGACAGATTTGTGGTGGCCCAGGGGGAGGGGGAGGGGGGGAGGGGGAGTTTGGGGTCGGCAGATGAGAACCCTAGAATGGACGGACAGCGAGGTCCTCCCTGAACACAGGGAGCTGTGTCCAGTGTGTTGGGATAATCCCTAATAGAAGAGGATACTATAAAAAGAATGCGCGTGTACACGTGTTACTGAGTCACCTTGCTACACGGCAGAAATCAACGCAACACTGTGAATCGACTAAACATTAACTTAAAAAAAAAAGGAACTGTAAGATTATCAGCTGGAGGGCACGGTCACGTTCAGATCTCTTAAGGGTCATTGATTAGCTCTGTGCCCCCACAGAGGGGCAGGAAGGGCCACTAATCAGCTCTGTGCCCCAAGAGCTCCAGGGCCCCAGCTGACGGGCCATCTGGTAAACCTCGGCCATGGCTTCTAAGTGTGGCCAGGTCAGGCTGCCCTGACAGGCTCAGCCCGGAGGCTATCACAGGTGGGAAATGGGGCCCACAGCCCCAGCAGGGATGCTGTAGATGGGAAGCATCATTTCATACCCAAGGCTCCTCCCTTAACACACACACACACGCACACTCACAGATGCAGGAGGAGGTGCAGGGTTGAGAGCAGCAGCCGTGTGAACTTGAGCCCGTCTGCTCCCCTCCACGGCCTCAGCCCCTCACCTGTACTGTGGGGACTGGACCACCTATATCTGGTTCAGGGCTCTCAATCCCGGCACCTCCCGGTGAAAGTCACGCCTCTGCAGAGTGGAGGTGGGGAGGGCACGCGACTTGAACTCAGAAAGACCTGGGCTGGCTGGACTCCTGGCTTGGTCACTTCCTGTTAAGTGGTCTGGCTTCTCTGAGCCTCAGTGTCCTCCTTGGGGGGCTGGGCTGGGTGGGGGGTGGATCGCAGCTGTCCAAGGCCCCCCAGAGTCACACTCCCCAGGGGGCAGCTGAGGACGTGAGAGTGACCCAGGGTGGCTCGAGGGCAGACGCTGCGGTGGCCTTGGGCTTGGGGCCCTGGGGGCAGCCTGCCCCACCTCCCAGCGCCGCCACCCCCCTTCCCGCCCCGCAGCGTACCAGATCACGCACCGGCTCAACGCCACCTCGGCCAACGCCGCCGCTGTGGAGGTGCTCGCGCCCAGCGCCCGCCAGTTCACAGCCACCAGCCTCAAGCCGGAGTCTGTCTACCTGTTCCGCATCACGGCCCAGACCCGCAAGGGCTGGGGAGAGGCTGCCGAGGCCTTGGTGGTGACCACTGAGAAGAGAGGTGACTGTCCCCTGGGGCCGGGGAGGGGGCGGGCGCTCACCCCCTTTCCTGGTGCCCCGCCAGGGGTGGGCCAGTGACAAGCTGTGAGTCTCTTGTCCTGGTCCCCAGTGAAGAATGGGCTCTCCCCTCTGTCCCCAAGGCCAGCACCAGCTCCAGTTGACTTCCAGAGCTGGGCGGGGCAGTCCCCTTCTAGGACTGTGCTCTGAGCTGGTACTGGTTTTCCGAAGGGTGGGTTGGTGAGGCCAACTTCCCTCCTCACTCCCCGCCCCCTCGACAGAGGGATCCAGTTGGGTGCAAAATGGGGCTGCAGCCCGGAGCCCCGGCTGCCTTCACCCTGCGGCCCTGAGCTGGCTTCTCACCCCAGATCGGGTTCCCCAGAAGCAGGCCTGATCCCCGGGCCCCTGTGAACCTGACTTATCCGACAGTGTTCCCAGGAAAAAACCAGAAGGACAGTGGTTCTCAACTTGGCACTCCCCCCCACCGGGGCCACTGGGCAAAGTCTGGAGGCCTTTGGGTTGTCACACGTGGAGAGGAAGGCGTCCTGGCACCTAGTGGGTGCGGGCACACAGCCCACAGCGTGCGGGACAGGCCCCGTCAATAGAGACTCATCCACCCAAAGCCGAAGCGCAGAGAACCCCCGCCACAGGGCGTGGGGACGCGAGAGGGGACCACGCACGGGCGGCGGACACGCCGAGTCCTGTGGAGGGAACGCGGGCTCAGCCACACTCCGTCAGGGCCAGCCTAGGTCCCATCGCAGCCCCGTGCAGACACGGGGCAAAGGAGCCGGTGTCCACACCTCTCACTGTGAGCCCTGGGGGGTGGGTGGGTGAATTCCCAGACACCCAGGCTTCCCCTAGCCCAGGGACCACCGCTGACCAGGAGACCCGATGCTGACTGTCGGGTCTGCTGTGTGTGGAAGTGGGCTGGGGAGGCGGGCGAGAATGCGCATCTCTTACTCCCGCCGCGTGCTCACCCGCTCGCCCCCTGCTCCGTGCGCCACCCCCCAGACCGCCCACAGCCCCCCAGCAAGCCCATGGTGCAGCAGGAGGACGTCAAGGCACGCAGCGTGCTGCTGTCCTGGGAGCCGGGCAGCGACGGGCTGTCCCCCGTGCGCTACTACACCGTCCAGACCCGCGAGCTGCCCAGCGGCCGGTGGGCGCTGCACTCGGCCTCCGTGAGCCACAACGCCTCCACCTTCCTCGTGGACCGGTGAGGCCCCGCGGCCTGGCCGCCAGCATCCCCACCCTGCCCCGACCAGCCGGGGACACGGCACCCTTGGAGGGGCTCCTGGGGGCCCAGAGCCCACCCCCACATGGCTTCCACAGCCCCCATCCCCTAGACCCCTCCCCCTCCACGCACATCCCCTCCGGCTGTGTCCGAACCTCCCTCCCCACCCTCCCTGGAGCCTTGTTAGGGCTGCCTCTTAATTATCTATTTCTGGAGCCTAGAAGCCCCCCCTTCGAGAGAGGCTGGCCGCTCTTCATTAGCTGGATCCCGCCAGCCAGCCGGCATCTCCCTCTCCATCTTAATAGGGGAGTGGAGCTCCGCTCCGAAATCTTGCCTTCAATTTAATTCCTACTGGGATGTATTTTTAATATTCCAGTTGACGTGCCCGAGAGTTTTGAGCAATACTCTTCTCCTCCCCACCCCCCGCCGCACCCCCAATAAATCAAAAAGGAAGCCGTTTGCCTGGAGAGGAAATGAGCCTTATAGAGATGAAGTGCTGGTTAACTCTTGAGACCCTCGGCCCCTCCTGAATTTACTAAGTGCAAGAGCAGGCTGGCAGTTCTTGGGGGCGGGGTCAGCTCCCAGTGGGGTTACTCTGCCTGCAGGCCTCTCCGAGGTAGAAAACGTGGACGTTTCCACTTGGGGGCCTCTGGCTGGGACCAAGCGTGAGGCCATGCCCTGAGCCGGCCCAGTCTAGGGGGCCCCAGGTTGCACCGGCATAGCAGACGGTCCTTCTGAGCCCCCATGTTCCTGTCTGTGTAGTGGATCCGCACCCTCCGGGGCTGCCCTGGGGATACGACGAGCAGAGATGGGGGACCTAGAGGGACACCTCCCCGTTCATTTATTCCGATTCCTCTACAGGCTCAAGCCCTTCACGTCCTACAAGTTCCGCGTGAAGGCAACCAACGACATCGGAGACAGCGAGTTCAGCGAGGAGTCAGAGCCCCTGACCACCCTGCAAGCCGGTCAGCGCCCTCTGCTTGGTCTCTCTCTCGGTCCCCTGGGCAGTTGCTGGGCGCTGGGCATTCTCTTTGTGGGGAGGGGGCCTCCAAAGATGGAGGGACTCTAGGCCTGCTGGATCCTTGGTCTGGCTCCCTGGGCAGACTCCCAAGGACATTTGGGTCCGAGGGGCTTTCTCCAGGGCTTAGCACCCACAGCCAGCCTGGCGTCCTCACGTCTCCGAGCTCACGGCCAACCCCAGGAAGCTGCGTCGGCGTGGGGAGGCCCGTGGGGGGCAGAGAGAAGAGGCTCCAGGCCCTCGGCTCTGGGCTGGGGTCAGGGTCCCGGCCCCTCTCCCCATCCACGTTGGCTCTTCTTGCACAGGAGGTGGGGGGGCAGTGGGGGTGGATTGTGCCTGAAGCGGGGCCAGCATCAGTGGAACCTGGTTCCCATGGCCTCCCAGGGGCCCCAGAGCTCAGCTGCCCACCTCTCCCCACAGCCCCCGATGAAGCGCCCACCATCGTGTCCGTGACACCCCACACCACCACCTCGGTGCTGATCCGATGGCAGGTACGGCCGGCAGGCGGGGAGGGGCCCGTGTCCTGTGCGGACTTGGTCACAGTCTGCGCTCAGACCAGCAATTCACCAGCCCTGGCGGGACCGGAACACGGTATCCACATGCATAGACACGCACGCTCACATGTACACGGACACACCCTTCACTCCCCTCCCCGTAATCACATCCTGCCACGTACCCTGTGTGGACGAGGACCCAGACTCGGGGAGGGGATGAGAAAGTCGCAGATCACCCAGCTACTAGCTGGCCCTAGGTGCCCTGAGGTCAGCAGAATCCTCAGACAGAGACAGGTGTGGGGCATCCAGGGTCTCCATGAACCCAGCCCTGCTCTGGGTGAAGGGGTTCCCAACAGAGACCAGACACAGGTTTGTGTGCCCCACCTGTCCCCGGGCCAGGCTCTGACCTGTGAGCAGGAACCCACTGTCCAGGTACAAATAATCCCCCTTCCATCCCTGCCCACCCCCAGCCACTGCTCATGTGGGCACTGCCTCTCACATGGCCAGAGGAAGACCCAGGACACTTCTCAGAGAGCCAGCTGCCCCTGGGTACCTTCGTGACCCTCCCCAATCCCCTGAAGTCCAGCCATGGGGCTCAGCAGGTCACCCCCAGAGGCCCCCAAACCAGGAACTGGTTTTCTCAGGATTAGAGGGGCAGGTGCCAACCTTTGCCCACCTGCAGCCCCCCTGAAGGGGAAGCCTTTGAGGAGGAGACAGGAGGGACCTTCCCCAACCCTCCCCCAGCCCCAGGCCCCCCTGAGGAGGACGGTCCCCAAAGACAAAATGACCTGGAGCAACCAGGAGCCAGTGGAGGCTGGAGCAGGGCGGGGCCGTCCTGATGGAGTGAGCCGCAGGGAGGTGCCAGATGCAGCCAGGGACGCAATTAAGGAGCTCATAAAAGGCTGAACTGTTGCAGCGGGTTTTTTAGAAGAGGTGTCATAAAAGGTAGTTTCCATGTTCTCCAGAAGCCTGTTCTCCAGCTCATCTGAGGACGGGAGCAGAAAGCAAAGGAGAAAACGATAAAGACACAGAGGTGCAGTGCAGGGCGACACACTCGCCCTGGGTCTGGCTGAATAGCAGGGCAAGGGCTCTCCCTAGTTCCTAATTCCTGGGAAACTCCAAGAGATCTCAGCCAGGGTGGTGATCATGTGAGGAATTTCTAGACAAGGAATGACACTTTAAGACTCGCTCTGCATCCAGAGTCGTGCTCAGGGCCCCCACGTTGCTGTGTGACCTTGGGCAAGTTCCTTTCCATCTCTGAGCCTGCTCTGTTCAGTGGGAATGGCGTGGTGCCCTGCCTCACAGAGAATGCTACCGGGGTGGAATAACCTCGCTGGAAATGCTCAGAAAATTCAAGCTGCTCATTGCCACTTTGATTCCTTTTCCTGGTCCAGACACAGCCCCTGCCCTGTCCCTGCGGGAGGCGTTGTGGGGGAGGGAGGGAAGGAAGGAGGGGCCGAGTGGAAGGGGACATGCCGCCTCGGTCCAGCCCAGCGGGCTCCATCCTGCCACCCCCTGCCCTGCAGCCGCCGTCGGAGGACAAGATCAACGGAATCCTCCTGGGCTTCCGGATCCGCTACCGGGAGCTGCTCTACGACGGACTGAGGGGCTTCACGCTGCGCAGCATCAACAACCCAGGGGCCAAGTGGGCGGAGCTCACCTGTGAGTGACAGCGGAGGGAGTTGGGGTGGGCGGAGCCTGAACCTCCCAGCTGGACCCCTGCCGCCCTCCCCTGTGCGCACCTCTCACCCCGTCAGGTTCAGTCACCAAGTGCATGCTTCCTTAGCACTTCACACGCCTCCGGACACTGGGGGGACACCAGGGAACAAGACAGACAGGGTCCCTGCACTCTCAGAGCTTGCAGGCTGGAGGAGGAGCCAGGTGCTGGAGAAGAAAACCCTGGTAGGGGTGTCTAAGACTGCTGGCATGACCGTTGTGAAGGGCATATTCCAGGAGAGCCTAAAGCCGGTGTCAGAAAAGAGGTCCCAGGGGATGCCCGTGGCGATGGCCCTGATGGATGATTCCAAGTCTTAAAGAAGCAGGGGTGGGGGGACCTGGCATGTGCAAAGGGCCTGAGGTGGGAAGGACTCAAAGCCAAGCCTGGTCGTGTCCCAAGGGCAGCAGTCTGGCCCCTTCTGGTTCCTCGGGGAGGTTACTGTTCTGCCCTGGGGTCCTCAGAGCCCAACCTGCCTCTGCAACTGGAAAGAAGACGCGAGAAGCCGAGTAGAAACCCCAGAGAGTCATTCAAGCTAGGGAAGGACGTGCCATGCTTTCGGTTAGGATGGTTACTTCGGGGACTTGAAGATGACGGCTGGTGATGGGCAGGGGGCCCAGGTAGAGGCGAATACGGTGACGTAGGGGAGAGCGGGAGGTTGGCCCCGAGGCAACAGGCTTGGGATGGAGTCCAGCCAGTCTGGGAAATGGCGTGCTGTGGTCCACCCCCCACTGATTCATGCTGGGGACGGGCAGGGGTCGCAGGAATCAGTCCCCAGATGGGTGGTGGGACCAGACCAGAGACAGGTGGGAGCGGAGGAGCAGCTTAAGATCCTCTTGATCCGTCTTGACACTTCCTTCCATCCTTCTCTTAAACCCTCTGTGCCCTGTCTTCCAGAGGATATTAGTAGACAACAAGATGATTGAACGTGGAGCCAAGGAAAATTAATAGAAAAAAACTCAGAAGTAGCTGATCCAACAGCTTGCATTCTTCTTTTTTTTTTTCTATCTTTTGGCAGACATGTGCTGCTGGTTGTGTTTTTATAGGCCTGTGTATAATACAGTCATATTTCCTAGTAGTAAAATGGCTTCTGGTTCATATGAGGAAATTAACGACACCGCTCCATCACGGCAGGAACTCAGCCTTTAGACAAGGGCCCAGAGGGTCCCTCAGAACCGTCTCCATCTGGGGGTACTGGGCTCCCAGGGGCTCCTGGTGCCCTGTGACCTCCGGCGGGTGCACGCCAGGGTGGGGCAGCATCGTCCTGGGAGCTGTCTGCCCCCGCCCCACCCCGCTCCCGCCCCGGCCCCTAACTCAGGAATCTGGAAGCCCCTTCCCTCTGCATGTGTCTTCCCATCCCGCCTCCTCATCGGGGTCTCTGTGGCACGGTGCGTGTGTGTACTAACCTCCTCTGTCTGCTGTCTCCCTCCGGCCCCCTCCGCACCCCACCCCCCGCCCCAACCACCCCCCTGACCCCACCCCATAGCCTTCTACTCCATGCGGAACCTGAGCCGGCCCAGCCTCACGCAGTACGAGCTGGACAGTAAGTCCCCTTGCACAGCAGCTCCCCAACGGGCCAGGCCTTCCACGGGGAGGGGAGAGGGGCCTCCGAGGACGCCTGCCAGCAGCCCAGGGCTGCACCCACCTCAGGCTGCTTGAGGAAAGGCGCCTCCCTGCACACACGTGACTTTCCTGAAATGCACAGAAAAGCAGGGACTCTCCCAGGAGGGTCTGCCCCAGCCCTCATCCATCAGGACAGAAGAGAAAGGAAAATGGCTTTGGTCTTATGATCTGGGGAGCCGGGGATGGTGACAGGGGATCCACGGTAGGACCCGGTGGTCCCGCTGGTTGGATGTGTGGGGGTTCACGCTGCTGCCGCCGCCCATCTCATCCATCAAAGGCACTTGTCAGCTCAGCTGTTTTGCCCACTGAGTTCGACCCTGAAGTGAGCAGAGCCCCTTCTTCACCCAGGGACCAGGACAAGTCCCTGGCCAGTGCCCCAGCCCCCCGCCCTCACTCTTTCCCTAACATCCCACAGGGTGTTTAGTTCTCCCGAAGACCCAGAGCCTTGAGCCAGGGGGCCTCCCGTTAGGGGCCCATGTTAGACTGAGTTATTCATCTCCTTCCTTCCTCATGGGCGCAAGCCCAGGGCTGTCAGGGTAGTTAGAACGCCCACCTGGGGAGGGGGAGCAGAGAGGAGCCCCCCAGCAGGCACAGTGATGCCCCCCCAGGTGTCAGGCCCATTTTCCTGCAACTGCGCCCCTCTCAGCTTCTAAGTGTCTCCCCCCAAACACCCCAAAGTGAGTAGAAACAGAGGGTTTCTTAGCACCAAATTCATATCCAATAAGCCCCTCTCTCTAAGGCTGAGCCCCGCCCCCATGTTGAGAGTTGGTTTAGGGAGACTGGGGGGGAGCGGGGGGGATGGGGAGGAGCTGGGAACCTGGCAGGCCTGTGACCAGGGTACTAGGACAGGCCGGGAAGAAGCGGCCTGGTTTAGGGAGACTGGGGGGGAGCGGGGGGGTGGGACGAGCTGGGAACCTGGCAGCCCTGTAACCAGGGTACCAGGACAGGCCAGGAAGAAGCGGCCTGTGACCCGGCGCGGCATTCACACCTGTTGTCCCAGCGTGAATGTCAGTAGTGCCCCTTTCGATCCTAAAAGCCTCCGGGATGGTCGCATCCTATTCGGGGTCCCAGGGATGAGCCAAGGCATCCCCCACCGCAGGGGCCGCCCCCCCAGCTATTCCCTGTCCTTTCCTGGGCCTGCGCTCTGGGGTCCAGGCTCGCAGGGGAGCGTCATCTCAGCCCCCTGCAGCCTCCGCCCTCCATGACGTGAGCTCTGTGTCTCTCTACTCTCCGACTGTCACCCCCAGACCTGAACAAGCACCGGCGCTACGAGATCCGCATGAGCGTGTACAACGCCGTGGGTGAGGGGCCCTCCAGCCCCCCGCACGAGGTCTTTGTCGGGGAGGCAGGTGAGCACTGCTGCGCTTCCAGCCCCCTCCCTCTCCGGTCCTCCCCCGCCCCGAGAAGCCCAGCAGGAGGGGGTCTGGGATCTTGGGGCCCAGCCCGGCCCAGCGCCTCCTCCCTGGGGGCCCCCTGCACACTCGGTTCCCCTCTCGCCCCCCAGTGCCCACGGCAGCGCCCCGCAACGTGGCCGTCCATGGCCCCACGGCCACACAGCTGGACGTGACGTGGGAGCCGCCCCCGTTGGAGAGCCAGAACGGGGACATCCAGGGCTACAAGGTAGGGGTGCTTGGGCAGGGAAGGGGGTCCAGGGGACACAGGGTCCGGCAGGGCTTGGGAGGGACCCAGGTGTGGTGAGGGGCAGAGGTCCTGGGTCTACACTGGCTCTCTTGGCTGTTTGCATCCAACCCACTGAAATACACGCAGCTGGAGCAAAACGCTACCCATCCTCCCGGCGTCCCCGGGGCAGGCGGCACTCAGATGCTAGAAACTCGGGCCACACCCCAGCTTGTACCATCCCCACAGCTTCTACAACCCTTGCCCAGCCCACCAGCTCCCAAAGCCAGTGTGAGACCCCTTGAAGTGGTTATTTGGCCAACTCTAGTTACAGTATGTATGCTAACTGAATGGCCAGTTAGTGAAGAACCACTGACAAGGTCTTGGAAATCTCTGTTTAAAGTTATTTCTAGATTTTAGACAATGACGCATGTTATGACAGGATTCTATTTGTCTCTGGTATCTGCTAAGCCCTTTAGAACTTCCCTGGTCGCTCAGATGGTAAAGAATCCACCTGCAAGGCAGGAGACCTGGTTCGATCCCTGGGTCGGGAAGATACCCTGGAGAAGGAAATGGCAACCCACTCCAGTATTCGTACCTGGAGAATCCCATGGACAGAGGACCCTGGCAGGGTAGAGTCCACGGGGTCACAAAGAGTTGGACATGACTAAGCAACTAATATTTCAGTGTTAGCTTAAGACTCCTGAAAGCCTGTTAAAACTGGTAGAGTATAATGATTGTACCCATTGCACAGATGAGGAAACTGAGTCCCAAGTTAGTGGCTCAATGAGGCTCACTTGGTGAGTCACCAAGTTAGTGGCTCACCAAAAAATCTGGCAGCAGAGCATCAAACTCCAGGTCTGCTGGCCCTCACCCTGTAGGGGGTGGGGAGGAAGCACTGGGCACACAGCCACTCGGATGTGCTTAGTCGCTCAGTTGTGTCCGACTCTTTGCGACCCCATGGACTATAGCCTGCCAGGCTCCTCTGTCCACGTGGATTCTCCAGGCACGAATACTGGAGTGGGGAGCCTTGCCCTCCTCCAGGGATTTTCCCAGCCCAGGTCTCCCTCATTGCAGGCAGATTCTTTACCGTCTGAACCACCAGCCTCTGGAGGAGGTGGCAGCAGTAATGGCAATAACGATGTGCTGCTTGGCTGGACACTCAGCCTGTGGCCGTGTCTGAAGCCTGGCTCCCACGCCAGCGTCCGGTGCCGCTCTGATTCCTGGCAGTGGTTTGTTGCTCCAGAGGGCAGTCCAGTGTAGCGGCAAGGTGGCGAGGATGGGAGCCACCAGGAGCGTCTTGGTTCAGCCCTGGTCGCACAGGCAGAAACTTGAGTTTCCACAAAGGCAGGGGCCTTGCTGGGTCCCACGGCTCTTGGAGACCCCACATATAGGAGTCTGGCTCTGTGTGGGGTGAAGAAGGCGGGAGCAAAAAGGAGAGACGTCTCACCAAGGATGCTCTGAAGATGGATGACGCTCCTGAGCAGCGCCAGCTGGGAGAACTAAATATTGCGCCCCTAGCATATGCCTCCCCAGGGACGACAGAGGAGCCTGGCGGGGCCTGCTCTAGCTTGGCAGACACCAGGCTGGGGAGATGTGAACACCTCCAGTTAATGCACGGTCCCCGGAAATGTGTGGGTGCCCAGGCGTGGTGCATCACACCGCAGAGGTCCACGTGCTCAGGGGAACATCACAACCAAGCAAGGACGCTGATGAGGGAAAGAGAATTGCCGCCTCTGAGACCTGCATTAGGACTTCCCTGGTGGTAAAGAATCTGCCTGCCAGTGCAAGAGACATGGGCTTGATTCCTGCATTGGGGAGATCCCCTGAAGAAGGAAATGGCAACCCACTCCAGTACTCATGCCTGGAGAATTGCATGGACAGAGGAACCTGGTAGGCTGCAGTCCATGGGATCGCAAAGACCAGACACGACTGAGTGACTAAACAACAATAACAAGCCCTGCATTAACGTCCATGCTCGTCGGCCTTAACGTCAACCATGAGCTCACACCACCAGCCAGTGGTCAGGCCAGGGTGAGCTGTGACGTGTGTGGGGGCAGGCAGGTCGGTGCAGCTGGCCTTTTCAGGAACGCGTGTTTATTGAGTAGTTATTTTGTGCCCGCTGCGTTCCCGATACTGAGATTAAATCAGAGACAGCGTGAGCTTAAACTGCAGGGGAGGAAGGCTAGTGACGCACAAAGCAAGGAGCAGCTCCAGCTGGTGGTGAGTGAAGCAGGTTAAGGGGCACGTTTGGGACTTTAAACAGGGTCTTCGGGAGAAGACTTAATGAGAAGCTGCCACGTGAGCAAAGATGAAGACGAGCCAGGTGTGAATCGTGTGGATCTGAGAGAAGAGTGTTCCGGAACAAGGGGACTGACGAGCAAAGGCCCTGGGTTCAGTGGGTGCTAGGCTCACACAACGCCCAGCAGAGAGACCCAGCATGACGGAGTGCATTACCTGGAGCCCTCTGAGCTTTGGCTGAATGAGATGACGGCCATGGGGGGCTTGGGGACAGAAGACGGACCTGGGTGACCTGGGTTTTTGAAGCTTGTACTGGCTGCTGCGTTGAAGGGAGTCTGCGTCGGGGCAAGTGCAAAACCACGAAGAGCTGGCGGCATCGCCAGGTGATGGGGGTTTAGACCAAGCAGTAGCTGTGAGAAGCGTTTGCTCTTGGTTCCACACGGAGGGCAGAGCCAGCAGAATTTGCTGATGAGCTGATCGTGGAATGTGACAGGAGGAAAAGCAGCAAGGATTTCCAAGCAGTTGGATACTGGAGCTTCCAGTTACAGAGCAGGAAAAAAGGAGGCAGTGAAGGTGGAGGGGGCCAGAGGAGGAGGCTCGAGACGCTTGTTGGATGTCCACGGGGAAACACTGAAGGGAGCTGGACACACGGGTGCGGAGTCCAGGGGAGAAGTTCCAGGCTGGAGGTGTGAGTGGTGAGCGCCTTCAGCACACAGATGGTACCGAAAGCCTGGAGATTAGACACGGTTAGATAGTGAACACCAGACGTCTGAAAACTGAGCCCCAGGACCAAAGTAAGTGATCGAATTCTCAAAACCCACGTGAAGACTGTGCTTTCAGGAGAGAGGAAGCAGATGCGCCAACCCTCCTGAGAGCTCAAGCAAGAAGAGACCTAGGAGGCAGTGATTCAGGGATGGGCAGACCACAGCCCATGGGCCTAATCCCGCCCACAACTTGTTTTTATAAATAAAGTTTTATTGGCACACAGCCACACCCATTTGTTTACAGATCACTTTTGGCTCCTTTCAAGTCACAAGGCAGAGTTGAATAACTTCCACAGAGACCGTGGGGCCTGCAAAGCCTGAAATATTTCTTACCTGGCCCTTTACAGGAGTTTCCAGAGCCCTGAATGATTACATTAAACAGGCCAAGTTCACAGGTGACTCTGATAACAAGTTCGGGGCAGGGGATGCCTGCTTGGAGTGGGTTCGAGAGAGAATGAGGAGAGGCAGCCAGTGGTGACATCCCTTTTGAGGAGTTTTGCTTTAGAGAAAAGTGACGAAATACAGTAGAGGCTGGAAAAAGACAGTCAACAGAGGCGGTTTTAAGATGGGAGGAATAACTCGTGTGTGTGCTGATAAAAACAGTTCTGGAAAGAGGAAGAATTTCGTGATTCGGGGACGAGAGGAAGCTGTGGTGGGTGATGCCCTGGAAGAGGTGACAGGGGCTGGGATTTAGGGCAGGAAGGTGGGGTCATCTCAGTAGGGAGCTGCAGGAGGGAGGCAGAAGGTAGGGACACAGCGAGGGAGGTGGTCCAGGTGGCGAAGGGAGCGTCTGGAGTCTCCCAGGATGGCTTCTGGTGCTCTCTGAAGGGCCCGAAGCTAGGAGCGGGGATGGGAAGGAGAGGCATGGAGCCGCGAGGTGCGATATTGCAGTAGGTGGACCAGACCAGTGTAGCACGGTTACCGGCCACTGGAGGCCATGCCCGTGAACTGAAAGTGTGACTTTCCTCCAGCGACAGCCAGCGATGTGGCGTGTGGGCTTGGACCTGACTTAACTGAGGCTGAAGACGCCTGTGATGAAGCCAGAAGGGGCAGGGACCCGGTGGTCTGTGATGACCTCGAGGGTTGGGAAGGGGTCAGTGGCAGGGAGCTCCAAGAGGGAGGGGATGTACGTTCACATGTAGCTGACCCTCATGGTTGGACAGCAGAAACTAACACAGCGGTGTAGAGCAATTATACTCCAGTTGTAAAAAGCGGGCCTGGAATTGAGAATAAGAGATAGAAAGTAGTGACCATAATTCATTCCCGCGCCTGTTCCCGTCTACAGACAGTGTTTATCCATCAGCAAATAGTTATTGATCACCAACAGGTGTGCCAGGCATGATTCTGAGTGCTTAAGACACAAGGGAGCCAAAGATGTGGGCGCTCCCGGGAGCCATTTCCTTGCAGACACCTGGCCACCTCCGGCCTGCACAGCAACCGGGCCGTGTGCCACCTGCTGGGGTGCTCAAGGCTCAGGTCCCTGGGCTGTTTTGCACAAATGACATTGAATCGTCATCTAACAGAAGTCTGCTGGATTCAGTATACGCGAGTCAGACCCACCTGCAGAGGGTGCCCATTTATGGATGTGAGGTGGCTTGGGTCCTGGACCCCCCTCCCCTGTGCCAAGAACGTGATGCCAGCAACCGGCACCCCCTCTCCTGCATCTTCACTTTTCTTGCTCTGAAACGTGTTCCATCTTTCGAACGCCTCTTCCTGACCTCACGTTGGCTTCAGCCATTTTTCCGGTTGGCCCCTTTCTAGCATAAACCCTCCCCCAAAACGTCTGTCCCCCTTGCCTCTTCCCCGTCTCTCTTGAATCCACTCCAAGAGGGTTCATTTATTTTTTCCAAACAGTGAACCCATGAACGAGTGATTCAATGAGGAACTATCTCAACTCCCACACATCTACCCATGTCAGAAGACTGGAAAAAGAAAGAAAAAGGGAGGGGTTAGAAAAATAACAAGGATTTTGTAGCACTGAGGCATCCTAACTGCCAGTTCACACATGCCGGGCAGGGACAGTTTTATTAGCTTTTTCTCACTTTTATGAGCTTTCTCCAGGCAAACTGAGAAATTGAGTCCAGAGCATGCAGAAACGCCTTTGGCCAGCAGGTGGTGCCAAATGCCCTCTAATCCCTGCGGCCTCGGGCTCCCTGCGTTCCCCGTGCTCTGGTCGCAGAGTTCTGAAACTAGGGAAGGATGCATGGCCTCATTCGCCACTAGCGAACCCTGCTGCTGCTGCTGCTGCTAAGTCGCTTCAGTCGTGTCTGACTCTGCGACCCCATAGACGGCAGCCCACCAGGCTCCCCCGTCCCTGGGATTCTCAACTCCCGGTTAATACGAAGTAGAGCCCTTCCTCGGAATCCTCAGGGGATTGTTTCATAGATGGCTCTCTGTATCTGCCAATACAACCCACCGCCGACCCTGTTGACTGATCTGTTGAAAGCAAATCCTTGTAGAAGTGGACCCAGGCACTTCAGATCCATGTAATTGTAAGCGCTGGGGAACTGCTGTGCTCCTGGACTAAAACTGCCTGTGGCCTCTTGTGTCTTCCTTCTTTCCTCTCCATCACGCTGGTCCTAGGAAGTGGGTGACCTTGACCTCGGCTATACAGAGGCTATACAGAAGTTATGCAGCTTCCCTGCAGCTTAGGGAAGTCACCTGCCCGAGTCAGCGGTACCCTGGGGTCAGCCCAGGCGTGCCCACTTCTACCGTGGGCTGTGCAAACTGCTGTGTGCCAGCAGCTCACCCAGGCCCTGCAGCCCTGGACAGCTCCCAGGTGGTGCCGATGGGTTGGCCCTTGAACCCACCTCTTCCCTGGGGTGGAGTCTACCTGCCCTGCACTCTGGATCCTCAGAACAGAATTGGTTTATACCTACAGTGACTATTCTGAGGGCTTATGTGCCTGCCATCAACAGACTCGGGCTCTGTGCCCTCATGGGGTTTACGGTCTAGCAGGGACTGAAGGATTGGCTGTGAAAACGAAGGTTCTGGAAGGGTTTGTAAAAGTGAGTGAAGCCGCTCAGTCGTGTCCGACTCTTTGCGACCCCATGGACTGTAGCCCACCAGGCTCCTCTGTCCATGGGATTCTCCAGGCAAGAATACTGGAGTGGGTTGCCATTTCCTTCTCCAGGGGATCTTCCCAACCCAGGGATCGAACCCAGGTCTCCCGCATTGCAGGCAGATGTTTTACCTCTGAGCCACCAGGGTTTGTAAAGCAGCTCTTAAATACTCCTATATCCTAGGCTTCCCAGGGTTCTTCCTAGGCAGAACCCGCCTGCCAATGCAGGAGACATGGGTTCCATCCCTGGATCAGGAAGATCCCCTGGAGGAGGGAATGGCAACCCACTCCAGTATTCTTGCCTGGAGAATCCCATGGACAGAGGAGCCTGGCAGGGTACAGGCCATGGGGTCGCAAAGAGTCAGACACGACTGAGCGACTGAACAACAAGAACAGTACTATTTCCTGGGTGACTCACCTGCCGTCCAGGCCTGGGGATAGTTCGAGCGGAGGTGTGCTGCGACCCTGGGATCAGGCAGGGGAAGGGGGAAGCTGGGTCATGGCCTCCCTCACTCTGCCACCTCTGTGCCCACAGATCTATTTCTGGGAGGCCCAGCGGCGTAACCTCACCGAGCGGGTGAAGACGCTTTTCCTGGCCGAGAACAGCGTCAAGCTCAAGAACCTGACAGGCTACACGGCCTACATGGTCAGCGTGGCAGCCTTCAACGCCGCGGGGGACGGGCCTCGGAGCACCCCCACCCGGGGCCAGACCCAGCAAGCAGGTGGGGGAGAGGCTGGAGGGGCAGATGGGGAGACGAGGGGGCCCACCTGGCACCTGGGCTCATGGGCGGGAGGAGGCAGCTGAGCGATGGGAGCTGGGTCCCCAGGCCCCAGGGTATGCCCTCCAGAGTGGCAGAGCACGGCCGCCCAGAGGGGCCTGGACGTGAGTGCTCAGAAGAGACGCGCTGGGACTTCCTTGATGGTCCAGTGGCCATAACTCCACGCTCCCAATGCAGGGGGCCTGAGTTCGATCCCTGGTCAGGGAACTAGATCCCACGTGCCGCAACTAAAGATTCTGCACACCCCCAAAAAGATCAAAGACCCTGAGTGGCACAGCCAAGACCCAGCATAGCCGAATAAATAAACACATCATTTTAAAAAAAAGAATAAGAGAGGCGCTATCCCCAGGAAGCCTTGGCCAGGCCCCCTGCATCTAGCCCTTCCTCCCCTTATCTTCCCACGGAAGCCCTCCTTGCCGACAGTCAGTCCTCGCCCAGCCAGTCCCCTTCTGCTCCCTGCCTTGCTCCCACCCGACTTGCTTTTATCTCCCCAGCTCTGATCATGCCACTGTTCACTTACTGAGCGCCTTCCCTGGGCCCGCGCTGTGCTAGATGCGGGGGACACAACAGCGAAGGAACCTGATGAGGTCCCCTCCTCCTAGCAGGGGAGTCGGCTGGTTACAAGCATCTAGAGGAATTAACCTCGGGTGGCAGGCGGTGTGAGCGGTCTCAGGGCAGAGGCAAGGGGTGGACAGATGGCTTTGGAGAGGTTGGCCTGTAGAGGCCCAGCTGAGTGGCTGACTCAAATCCGGGTTGAGATTTCAGTGGGAAGACAAGGCCGGTCACGGGAAGTCCTGGAGGCGGGGGGTGTTCCGAGTCCAGGGACCAGCAGGTGCCGAGGCCTGGAGGCTGGAGGGGCCAAGAGGCCAGAGCGCAGGCCGGGAGGCTTGAGAGACCGGGAGTGAGAGTCAGAGGGTAGAGGGCCTGGGGGCCTCGGAAGAAAGTCCGGCATTAATTCTAAGCATGACGGGCAGCCATTGGTGGGGATAAGCAGCTGGGCCACAGGATCTGGCTTATGTTTTTGAAAGATGGCTCTGGCTGCTGAATAGAGGACAGGCTTATGGGGGCAGGGAGGTCCTTTAGGAAGCTGCAGGGGAGCCCAGGGGAGGAGCGGGCGGGGTGCGAGCCCTGCAGCCCACACATGCAGGGCACCCCTCTAGACGGCATCACTGCCACTTGAGCTGCTGTTCCCAGGTGGCGCTAGGGGTAAAGGACCCTCCTGCCAATGCAGGAGATGTAAGAGATGCGGGTTCCACCCCTGCGTCGGGAAGATCCCCTGGAGGAGGGCATGGCAACCTGCTCCAGTATTCTTGCCTGGAGAACCCCTTGGACAGAGGAGCCTGGCAGGCTACAGTCCACGGGGTCACAAAGAGTCGGACACGACTGAAGTGACTTAGCACGAACACACACTCATGCGCCTTCTCAGGCAGTAGCATGCACCTGATCTTGTCGGAACCCCCGGATGGGCCCGTTTCACGATGAGCACAGGTGACCCGGGAAGTGAGGCTTCTCCCCCACGGTCCCCCACTGGTCGGTGCAGGGTGGGGGCGGGGTGGGGAGGAGAGGCTGGAGCCCCGGATGTCTGAGCTAGTCCTGGGCTGTCTTCACCGCTTCAGTCCCCTCCTTTGCCTGCCGTGGAGTTTCCTTCCCGTGGATTTGAATACAAGCCTTTGGGCCTAACCTCGCCTCTTTCTCAAGCTGCTGCTTCCCCTTCTGTCCATCATCTTTCTCTTAAAGAGACAGCGAGACCCCGAGGAGTCTGTTGCCAAGTATTGTCCTCCTCGGGTTCCGGCTCTGGCTCCAGGGATACTCCTTCCTCCGCCAGGCTCCCGGGGGTCTGTCTGCCTGGCCGCACCACACTCTGTCAGTGTCATTGGCCGGATGCGGACCCCCGGGAGCCTGAATGCTTCCGTCACCGAAACGGAGTGTTCTGCCTCACATCCCTCGCGCAGAGCGGAGGCAGGAAGGGCCTGTAGACCTGACCTCCCCACTTCACAGACGGCTCACTGACGCTGCCTCCCGGGCCGAGCGGAAGCCGACAGGATCAGCCCCGGCTCGGTGGGGAGGTGGCGCTGGACAATAATAGCCTGGCTGTACCCCGTACCCCCGCCCCCCGGAGCCAGCTCGGGATGCTGCAGGCTGGACGCTTCCCTCGCTTCCTCTCTGTCCTCCCCCTCAGGCCTCTCCCCTCCTATTGTTTCAGGCTCGGGTTCTCAGGCCAAGAAAATATCTTCCAGAGAGTTGACAGGTCCTGGTTCCGCTGCTTCAGCCAGCATGGTGTCTCTTGGCCATAATCCCTGGGGCCCCAGGACAAGAGAGAGGCCATGTCCATGGCAAGGCTGGTTGTTTAATGCCCACCTGATGCTCTGAGGCCCAGGCACCCCCCCTGCCCCCAGGGAAGGCAGAACATGATCTGGCACTACCACCCCCTCCCCCGCCTCCACCGCAGCGACCCCAGGGGTCCTGCTCTCAGGGCCAATTATCAGGAGGAAGCCTGAGTTCTCCAACTTTCTGAAAACAAAATCCTGTTTTCTCCTAGTACTTGGACCCTGACATTGAGAAGAGCGCTAAGGATGTCAGCAGGGAGGGGAGGGGCCCGGTGCCCTCTAGCGACCCCTCCTGCCCTCTCTTGCATGAAATCCCGCTTTCTTGTTTGTCCAGGGATCCACACGCCCCTGCTGGTTCCTCAGAACCAGACCCAGGGCTCTGAACTTCCAGAAGGGAGGAAACAAAGCCCCTCTGCTCTCTCCCTCCAGCCCCCAGCGCTCCCAGCTCCGTCAGGTTCAGCGAGCTGACCACCACCTCCGTGAACGTGTCCTGGGGGGCCCCGGAGTTCCCCAACGGCGTCCTGGAGGGCTACCGGCTGGTGTACGAGCCCTGCACCCCCGTGGATGGTGAGTGCAGCCCCCTTCCAGCAGGGCTCCCCAAACCTGCCCTCTGCATGGTTCCCCTCCATCGTCACTATGCAGAGTCCAAGCGATGAGCCTCTCCCACAGTTTATACAGTCCCAGTATAAACTGGAGACAGGCAGGGCAGGGATGGGGCAGGGCCAAGGTCAAACAGCAGCAAGTGGAGAGCAAACTGGAGCAGCAGCCCCGGCCTCCTGAGTTCTAGGAGAGAATTGTTAAGTATGTTCTCCCCGTCAGCAGATAGAAATGGGGAAGAAGGAAAAACACCTGGGCAAAATACGGCATCCCGAGATGGATCATGGAGACGGACCAGGGGCCTTCCCTGGGGTCCAGCAGTTAAGAGTGCTCCCAGTGCGGGGACCACGGGTTCCGTCCCTGGCCGGGGAACTAGATCCCACACGCTGAAACTAAGAGGCCACTGGCAGCAACTGAGATTCTGCATGCCACAACGAAGAACTGTCAGTTTAGTTCAGTCTGACTGAACTGCGACCCCATGGACTGCAGCACGCCAGGCCTCCCTGTCCATCACCAACTCCCGGAGCTTGCTCAAACTCATGTGCATCAAGTTGGTGATGCCATCCAACCATCTCATCCTCTGTCATCCCCTTCTCCTCCCGCCTTCAATCTTTCCCAGCATCAGGGTCTTTTCAAATGAATCACAGCCCACAGCCCAATAAATAAATATATTTTTTAAAGAATAAAAATTAAACAACAACAAAAAAAAGGCTAAAAATAAAGATGGACCATCCCCCAAGGTTCCATCCTACGTGTGATCCCTCAGCCTTAGGGACTCACCTGACCCTGAGTTAGTTCTTCTCTGCCTTTCGTGGGGTCAGGAACCCCTCTGAGACTCTGATCAAAGCCTTGGGGCCTCTCCCTGGGCAGGTGCAGAGGCCTGGGGGGGTCACTGCACCCCGCTGCTCTCTGGGAGCCTCGGCTCCAGCCCCTGGCTCTGCAGGTTGCCCCCTGCTGCCCTGAGCCCTGGTCCTGTGAGCAATGCTCAGAGCTATCCCCACAACCCCTGCCCTACACCTCCCTCCAGGCCCTGGACAGGACCCTGCCCACCTCCCAGGCCCCCCAGGGGCTGCCCCACCACAGCTGAAATCACTGCTGCAGAGTCAGAAAGGCAGGAAGGAGACTGTGCCCCGGGAGGCCTGTGCCCAGTTCCAGGGCCCAGTGAGGCCTTGGGTGTGTGGCTGGCCACCCCTCCCAGACCGCAGAGCCCGACCAGAACAAGGCTGAGCCCTGGGAGCTGAGCCCTTCTGGATCAGCCCAGGGAACACTGGCCCTCAGTCTTCCCACCCCCCACCTGCATGTCAGCAGCTCCCCAGGGCCTGGAGGGCCCCAGGAGGAGGAGTGGTCAGGTGTGGGACCCAGGAAAGGAGCCATTCCTCCCACGGAAGGAAGGAGAGGACAGAGGTCTTGGGGGCTAGACACGGGCCAGACGGGCTCTCGGGGCTGTGTCTAGGGGGGTCCACACCCGGAGAAGTGTGGACCCTTCGCCTGCTTGTCGCTCAGCCCAGTGGCGTCTGGACCACGTGGCGCCTCCGAGGCCTTCCAGACTCCCATCTGCCCTTGACAGCCCACTGATGGGAACTGCCTGGGCTAGTGAGACGGTGCCCAGCTGGGTCAGCAGTGAGCCTGCACCCTGCTCTCGCCTCAGCCCCAGACTCTGGTCGACAGCAAACAGGCCTCGCTAAGATGCAGGGAACAAGGACGCAGCACCCCTACCTCCCTGTAGGGAAAACCAAGACCCAGGCCAGTGAGGAGTTTGCTCCGGCAAGTCGAGGGGCGTGTACCCAGGACTGCATGTCCCAGGTCTCAGGGCACATCCACCCCGTGACCCCACAGGCTCGTGACCCCTTCGGGAAGCCCCCCTGGAGCACCCACCGATCTGTCCATCAGGACTTCATTCCCGCCCCCCAGCCAGGTGCTCGGTTATTTTCTTCCACCTCGTAGTACCTGCCTAAGATGCTGTCGATACCCTCATTCGTTAGCACAAACTGAAGCCAGGGCAGGAGACGTGCCCGGAGAACCCGGGGCCAGCCCTGCACTCTGAGGCCAGCCTGCTGGCTGCGAAGTCTGTCTCCTGGGGTGACCAGCTCCTCGGTGGGTGTGGGAGATGAAACCAGGTCCCGGAGAGGCTGACGCTCAGGAGGACTTTGACATGGGAGGCGCAGAGCACAAACTCTCACCTCCTGGAGACCGTCCCAGCCTCCCCTCTAGTAGCTAAGATTCGGGGCGCCGTAGCGTCCTCACTTTGGCCCTGAAGAGCCTGGTGGATGTGGCTGATGGAGGGCCACGTGAGCCCCCAGCTCTCGCTGGCACTGTGGAGGGAGGGAGCCGGGCCGGATCTGAGGTTGTCCTGGGCTGTGGGTACAGCCACACATGTGTCCCCTCCAGCTCCGGATGGCGGTGTCTTTACAGAAGCACTTCCTGAAAGATGGTCCTTGGAATGTGATTTCTAAGGGATGGGATGTGGGGGAACCAATGTGTGAGGTACGATGGTTAAATTAAACGAGATAGTTGATTTTTCCCTCCAGATGCTAAAGGACACTATAGTTTTTCACTCCGCAGACCAGCAGGCAGCATAAATGTATATATTCTTGAGGACAGGCTACAGGACTCTGTTCTGAGAACGGTCTTGGAAACACTCCATGTGGTCAAGGGTGCCGGTCCCAGCCTGACTCCAGGGGGTGCAGCCCCTGGCCAGCGCTGACCATTCCCTCCCCGACAGCCTCCCCCACCAGGGCCTGTGGCTCTCACAGGCCACATGCTTCCTCCCCAGGGGTCAGTAAGATCGTGACGGTGGACGTGAAGGGCAGCAGCCCCCTGTGGCTGAAGGTGAAGGACCTGGCGGAGGGGATGACCTACAGGTTCCGCATCAGAGCCAAGACCTTCACCTACGGGCCTGAGATTGAAGCCAACGTCACCACGGGCCCTGGAGAAGGTAAGGGAGCCTTGGGTGGGCCTGGGGGCAGCTGTCCCCACACGCGGCCCCCCAGGTCAGAAAGGGGCATCCAGAGCGTGCCTGGGGGTGCAGAGTTGAGTAAGACGGGGTCTCTGGTGGAGCTCTCAGGCCCACGAGGACTTCAAGGCAGTACCATGGGGTGGGCCTGGGGGGAAGGATGGGGGAGGACAAGGGGGCACTTAAAGGGGGGACATCCCTGATGGTCCAGCGGCTAAGACCCCTCGCTCCCAGTGCAGCGGGTTCTATCCCTGTCAGGGAACTAGATCTCAGAGGCCCCCACCTGAGGGTCCATATGCTGCAGCTAAGATCAAAATCCTGCCTGCCGCAACGAAGACCCATTGAAGCCATATAAATTAATTAACAATAATTTTTTAAATTTAAAAATGAAATAAACAAAGGCGGCAATTCCAGAACACCTCATGGGGTGCGGCATTTAGATGGATGCGTGGGAAGAGAGACCAGCATTCCACAGGATTCTGATGGCAGCTGAGGCGGTGGGTGGGGGGGTGGCCAGCTGTGAGGGAGGGCCAGCCGGGATGCAAGGGTCACCTGTGTCATCAGAGCGTGTCTCAAGGAGACACTGATGTCAGAACCCCTGGGGTTCTCGTGATAACGCTGATTCCTGGGGCCCAAGTTAGGCAGCATCCCTGAGCGTCCCTGGGATGTGCATTTGAACAAAAGAGCCCAATTGCTCTCTGGTACCTGCTGTGAGAACCAGGGCTCTGGGGGTCTGCAGGCATGGGACCGGGTCCAGGGAGGCCTGCCGGCCGCATGCCCCCTAGACAGGGGACAGAGGGGCAGCGTTAGGGGGCAGGCCAGGCCCTGTGCACTGGGCCCGGGGTGACGGGGAGCACTGGGGACCAGGAAGGAAAGAGTAGCTTAGTTTGGACTTTGTGACCCTCCCTGGAGTCGTCCTCAGGCTGGGGGAACTCTTCTTCTTGAGGCTGAGGCTTAACCCCCCAGGGCCTCTTTCATGCAGGATGTCCTCTCCTGATGTAGATGTTGCCTCGCAGACTCTCTGCATTCCTGTCCCCCTGCCCCCACCGAGAATGTACACAGCCCCACCAGGCTCCCCCTGAAGCCCCTCCTCCCCGTCCTCCTTGCCCACCTCCCTGAGCTGGGAGGTGCTGACCCGGCCGGGCGGCCTCTGCTGCCCAGTGGGAGCAGGTTCCAGGCGGCCACCCTACACTTTCTTACTGGGTGCTTTCTCCCCACCTCTGGTTCTGAAGAAGGGCAGGCTGGCTCCCAAGGCTCCCAGGGTTGGAACACAGCCTGCAGGGCCGCAGCAGGCAGCTTGCCAGGGAGCTGCCCTCCCCCTGCCCTCCACCTGCCCCCAGGCCCTCCCCGGGCAGGCGGGCGCCTCTCACCTGAGCCGCTTCCCAGGGAAACAAAAGCAGGAAGGGAGCTGGCAGGAGACCAGGAGGACAGAGCAGGGGCGGGGGGCCTGGAGAGGCCTGCCTGGAGAACACGGTGTTCTAACCTGAGCCCAGAAGTGTCGGGGTTTGGGGGAGCGGGGAGGAAGTGCGGAGGAGTGGGGAGGGGCTCTGAGAAAGCTTCGCACTGCGCCCACTGGAGGAGGGGTCAGTGGACGTGCAGCCCGGCACCCTCTTCCCTCCAGGCCAGCTCCGCGGGCAGGCTGGAAGCTTCTAGTCTGGAGACAGCTCCACTCCGCCCTAGGTTCTGCCCTGGAGAGAATGAGAGCCCGGGGTGCTGGGAGCCCCGCCCCACCGCTCACACCCGCCTGGGCAGCATCCCACACCCGCCAGCCCTCCACCTTTGCCCTGGGCTGTGGGCAGGATGCTGGTGCGGGAAGGGAGGAAGGAAGGAAGGAAGGCAGGCAGGCAGGCTCTGAGGCCCTCCGAGGCCATGGGCAGGGCTGGGCCGTGGGCCACCAGGCTCAGGAGGTGAGCCCCTCGCCTGCCTGCCGTCTGGCCGGTCACCTCCCTCAGGGCCTGGAGGCGCTTCAGTCTGAAGCTGGGCTCTCGGCTCCTTCCCCCAAGGCGTCCACAGGGGCCCCGGGCCAGCCTGCCGCCCACACCCCGCTGCCTGGTACTGTCCCGTCCCGCAGGCATGGAGGAAGCACCTGCTGTGTCCAGGCTCCCAGGAGGTGGGGCTCCAGGCGCATGGGGATCAGCAGGCCGGGGCCCTGGGGGCCCTGGGAGCCAGCACGGCAGGGCCCCCGGACAGGAAGGGGCTCAGGACGCTCTGTGGACACAGCAGGCTCGCTCAGTCCTCTGCCTACAGACCAAGCTCCTCCCTCCTGCTCTGGGCCCTGGGGTTGGCCCCCCCAGCGGCCCCTGAGGCACCTGTCACCCCAGAGAGCCCGTCCCAGGGGCAGGGCTGGGTCCTTCCTCCCTCCTCATGGTGGCAGGGGCCCCGGATCCTCCTGCGGCCTCGGCCTCCTCTCTGGCCTTGCCCTTAGAGGCAGTGCAGCTGGGGGCCTTTGTGGCATCTCCCTACATCCTCTCCTGGAAGGCAGGGGCTGTGGGTGACCTGGCGGAGAGTAAGTCGGGTCCTTCAGGCCTGGCCGGGACACGCTCCTCGGGGGCATGGCACGTGGAGGGGTTCCGGACACCCTGGCCGGGGTTTTGTACTCGGGTCCTCACGCTGGAGCTCAGGGAGATGGGTGGGGCACATGGCCCCGCTCTGGGGCATCCCCTTGCTCACCGTGTGTGTGTGTGTGTGTGTGTGTACAGGTGCCCCCGGCCCGCCTGGAGTGCCCATCATTGTGCGGTACAGCTCGGCCATTGCTATTCACTGGTCCAGTGGAGACCCAGGCAAAGGGCCCATCACCCGCTACGTCCTCGAGGCTCGGCCTTCAGGTACGTTCACCCGGGCTGAGGCGGCTGGGGGTCATCGCATGACAGGGTGCTTGTGCTCTGCCAGGGGGAAGCGAGGAGGGCCCCTGTGGCGAGTGGGACACGGGACTCGCACCCTAGTTAAGGCTCACCCTGGAGGCCCTGGAGAACAGGGTTTATCGCCGGGTGAGGACCAGCTCGAGTCGGGGGGGTCATCCAAGAAGCCAGAGGAACGAAGGTTTGGGCCCCTGTTGGCTAAACGCCCACTGCCTCCACGTGACCCCACTGACCAAAGCCCACCAGGAGGCTGGCCGTCCCCTGGAGAACCAGCGCCCCTTTGAGTGCCGTCTCTGCATCCCGGCTCTCGCCACAGTTCCTATCACGTCCCGGGCTCTCCTCTCAAGCCTGAAATCGAATCACGAGAACCTCTGAAGGCATCAGGAGTGGCTGGATAAGTCACTGATGGGTCACAACGACACCCGCGGCGGCCTCTTGGGCTCCTCTTCCCCCCCAGGAGCTCCCGCCCTCGGCCAGCTCCCTCTGTTGCTGGGTTTCCAATTCATCAGAGGTGCTGGAGTTAGTACAGGCTGGAGGCTTGTTCTCGATGTTCCATGGATATGTGACTAGGTAACCCAAGTTGAGAAAGAAAGGAAAAAAGAAGACTGTGTTGCTCCCGCACAAGCAGCAAATACTAATTGGGAAGCTGGCATCTTAGGAGCTAATACTCCTAATGGGGCCATTGGCACATCCCAGCGACATGGTTAGTACTGCAGGGTGGCTGAGCGCTAATCATCTCGATAGCAAATAATTCACTCCAGCAGTTCCAGGAAGCCGCCAGCACCCAGTCATTGCCTCAATCTTGGGCTAATAATTGCAGTCGCAAATATCATGTAAACAGCTATTATGTCCAGCAGCTCAGATCCAACGTGTAGCCGGAACATACAGGCAGCCTTGGCTTCCTCCCCACTCCAGATGGTCCCTCCCTGGCCCTCCAGGCTGCTGACTTGGCCGGGAGACCACCTCCTGCTTCTCCCATCCAGGGCCTGGAGCCTGTTTTTTCCATCCAAGTTGGCCTGCCGGGGTGCCAGGCTGTGGAATGTTGGCCCAGGACTTCAGCCCTGTGGATTTTCCAGCGTTCCCTGGGAGGCCCAGCATGGGACCTGGTGTTCTGGGTTTGGGGGCCGTGACTCCGTCCACATAGTTGTGGTCAAGGGCAGAGCATAAGAGGAAGGATCAGGCCAGGACCCCTTGAAGGCTGGGGGCACAGATTCCTCATTCTGAGGGTGAAATCGCCCTCGTCTTCAGCTCCCCCTGCACCGCTGTGCTTGGTTTGGGCAGAACCGACTAGACATGAGAAGCCACGTTCTGCAGACCAGGGAGGGACCCACCTGACATTTGGGACCCATGGGATCCATGCTGCACATCAGCTAAGTCCTGGGGCTGCAGGCCGGAGCCACAGCGTTTCGTTCCCGAGCTTGTGGTCTGGCCACATCATTTGTTCCTGCGTGGGGGTCAAGGAGGGGCAGACCGCAGGCAGGAACACTACCCTGTGTGGCTTTTGTGGAAAGGGAGCAGAAAAATAGGGGCCTGGCTAAGTGAAAGTGAAAGTGTTAGTCGCTCAGTCGTGTCCGACTCTGTCACCCCAAGAACAGTAGCCCATCCGGCTCCTCTGTCCATGGGATCCTCCAGGCACAAATACTGGAGTGGGTTGCCATTTCCTTCTCCAGGGGATCTTCCAGACCCAAGGATAGAACCCTGGTCTCCTGCATCGCAGACGGATTCTTACCGTCTGAGCCACCAGGGAAGCCCAAGAAAAGGAGAGCCTACCTTCATGATAGAACAGTGTGCCTAGTCACTCAGTCGTGTCTGACTCTGTGACCCCATGGACTGTAGCCCGCCAGGCTCCTCTGTCCCTGGGATTCTCCAGCCAAGAGTACTAGAGGGGGTCGCTGTGCCCTTCTCCAGGGGATCTTCCCAACCCAAGGAACAAACCCAGGTCTCTTGCATTGCGAGCAGATTCTTCACCATCTGAGCCACCTGGGACTCATGATAGCATATTAGGCAGCCTCTTAAAAGCCTGCTGGCCAGCACTTTTTACTGTCGTGGGAAATGAATCTATAGATTTTTTTTGCACAAAGTGCTGGATGGGGAGGCTCTTTCACTGGATGGTGGAGTTGGATTGGGTGTTAAAAAGTTTTCCACTTATGATACATTTTCCAATATTTTGCAGAGATTTTAATTAAAAAGAGGGAGAGGAAGTTCCTGGTGGTCCAGTGGTTAGGACTCAGCCAGGATCTGGCTTCAATCCCTGGTCAGGGAACTAAGATCTCACAGGCTGCATGGCATCAGTTCAGCTCAGTCGCTCAGTCGTGTCCAACTCTTTGCGACCCCATGGGCTGCAGCACACCAGGCCTCCCTGTCCATCACCAACTCCTGGAGCTTACTCAAACTCATGTCCATCAAGTCATTGATATCATCCAACCATCTCATCCTCTGTCGTCTCCTTCTCCTCCTGCCTGCAATCTTTCCCAGCATCAGGGTCTTTTCCAGTGAGTCAGTTCTTAGCATCAGGTGGCCAAAGTATTGGAGCTTCAGCTTCAGCATCAGTCCTTCCAATTCAAGCATCAGTCCTTCCAGTTTAAGACTGATTTCCTTTGGGATGGACTGGTTGGATTTCCTTGCAGTCATGGCTGGGATTAATTAATTAATTAAAGTATAAAAAAAAGAATAAAAGGGTCAGATACTTGTAAAAAGTATCTCCTGAGGACCTACTCAGCGCCAAGCACGGGGGATTCGGTGTCGAGGGGGCAGGCCCAACAGGCCTGGGGTCCGGGAGCACCGGTTAAGGTCAGGCAGACTGCCCCCTCCCAGCAGGTGCCTCCCTCTCTGTCCTCCCGCAGATGAGGGGCTCTGGGACATTCTCATCAAAGACATCCCCAAGGAGGTCACGTCCTACACATTCAGCATGGACATCCTCAAGCCAGGTGTGAGCTACGACTTCCGGGTCATCGCAGTCAATGACTACGGTTTCGGGACCCCCAGCAGCCCCTCCCAGTCTGTACCAGGTACCACCTACAGCGTGAGGGGTGGGGGGTCTGGGGAAGGGGCGAGGGAGGAGAGGCAGCAGCCCCAGAGGCACTGGTCTGGGGACCCAGAAGGCATTGTCCTCTCAGTTCTCCGAAGCCAAGATCCCTGGGCTGGGGCCCGGGTCAGCCTTCAACTCCGGAAGGAGCTGGGGGGCAGAGGTCTTGGGAGTTCCTTTCCAAGGACTCCAGAAGCCCTGGGCAGCGGGCCCAGTGGGCTTGAGGATGAATCAGTGGGACCAAGATGGTAGCTTCCGTGGGCTTATCACCCAGGAAATCCGAGGGCATCAGGTCATACACTGTGTATCCATGGAAACCACCCCCCAACATAGAGCCTGGAGCCTGTGAAGCTCAGGCCTGAGCGAGCAGCATCCTGCGAGGGCAGGACTCCATCCCTAGCCCTTCCTTCCTGCCTTTCTCTTCCCATCACCTCCGAGCTCACAGACGACCAGTATTGAAACCCACGGACCCACATCTAATCACTTTTAATAGGCACTTCCCCTGAGACAGGAATAGCTTTCAAAGTTTCTACTCACTGGGCCAGTTTCAGAAGCCATATGCTTTTGCCCTTGGCCTGATTGATAGAACCAAATGACAGGAAGTCAGCACTTCAAGTCTGAAATAGAAGAGCCCGCCCCCTCAGTCAGCAGCACGGATTAGTACCAGCCCCATGCAGGGAGCACAGTCCTGGCGGCTTTGAAAGAAGGGGAGTCTCCCTGGAGGAGCCTTTCTGAAGACCTGCTCATGTCCACCCTCCCGCCTACCAGAAAAGATTCTGTCCCTACTGAACCTTGGGAGAGAAACTGTCCCAGGCACAGCACAGGCCAGGCAAGCACCTTTCTAGCACACATTGACATCTACCAAGGTAGCCCCTGGGCCGTAAGTGGCAAGGAAAAATAAGAAAAAATAGCAAGCACACAGGCCCTGCTCCTCCTGTGTGCTTAGCAGACATCACTAATCAATCCCAGCACTCAGGAGTCGAGAAACCCCCTCAACTCACTCTTCCTCCTGTATCTTTAGCAGACATCACTAATCAATCCCAGCACTCAGGAGTCGAGAAACCCCCTCAACTCACTCTTCCTCCTGTATCTTTAGCAGACATCACTAATCAATCCCAGCACTCAGGAGTCGAGAACCTCCTCAACTCACTCTTCCGCCTGTATTTTTAGCAGACATCACTAATCAATCAGTCTAGAAATGGCCTCAGCCCTTTCTCAAACCAGCCCTCCAGGCAGCCCCTTTACTGATAAACCAGAGCTGGCCCTTGAGATGAAACCATCCCTACCAACCCAAGATTCTACCTTGTTCTGAGGGCGCAGACTCACCTGCCCGTAAAATGTGAGAGCAGGTGGTAGGGTCCTAGCTGGAGCCACAGGCTTGGAGGCAGGACAGGTCTGAGCACCACGGACCTGACGCCCACTCCATGCTCCAGCCCAGAAAGCCAACCCCTTCTACGAGGAGTGGTGGTTCTTGGTGGTCATCGCACTTGTTGGCCTCATCTTCATCCTGCTCCTCGTCTTTGTGCTCATCATCCGAGGCCAGAGCAAGAAGTATGCTAAGAAGACAGACGCAGGTGAGCTGGTGGATGGGACTTTCTCGGGACCATCTCCCTTTTCGGCAAAGGTGGTGTGGGGGAGGTCTCTCCTGGAAAAGCAGCCGCTCTGATGGGGGTGGGGGTCTCCTAGGGTTCCTACACACAGTCTCACAATCTCCATCTCCAGTTTTGGTTTAAACCCTAACAAAAGAAAGAGGGGGCAGCCCAGCCATAGGGGAAAGGGGCCACGCGGTCTAAAAGGATGGAGTGCGTGATGGATGTCAATCTCTGCCCTCCCCAGGCAACAGTACCAAGACTGGTGCGCTGGGCCATGGCGAGATGATGAGTTTGGATGAGAGCAGTTTTCCTGCCCTGGAACTCAACAACCGACGACTCTCTGTCAAGAACTCCTTCTGCCGAAAGAATGGCCTGTATACAAGGTAGTGGGCTCTCTGCATGGGGTGCCGGGCGGGTGGAGGTGGGGCCAGCATCGCCTGGGCCACAGAGCAGGCAGCATGCAGCTGGCTTCACCTCGTCCTGGAAGCAGCATGCTCAGTTGCTCGGTTGTGTCCGACTCTTTGTGACCACATGGATTAGCCCACCAGGCTCCTTTGTCTATGTAATTTCCCTGGCAAGGATACTGGAGTGGGTTGCCATTTCCTCCTCCAGGGGAATCTTCCTGACCCAGGGATCAAACCCGCATTTCCTACATCGGCAGGTGGATTCTTTACCACTGCGCCACCAGGGCAGCCCCCCTGGAAGCGGCATTCGCTAGGAATGGTCACTAGGCAGAGAGAGCCAAGCCCAGGCAGCTCCACAGCGGGGTGGGGAGAAAGTCACGAGGAGCTGGGGACAGAGGGTGTCTGCCAGCCACAGCAGGATGCAAATCGTTTGCACAACTTTGCAAACCACTAACTGCTGTTTGGGGCCAAGTGCTCCTGGTACAGGCCTGAAGCCCTAATAGCCACTGGCCCGAAAGGTGAGAGGCACCCAGTGAAAGTGGGCTGGGCAGACACACTCAAGAGCTGCCAGGAGTCCCCCATGACTGCTTCTGCCTTCGCCTGACCTTCCCGTTCTAGAAAGAGGGGATGCCCTCTCCCCAGGCACCTGCTCACACCCTCTGTGGCCATAGTCAGTTTTCTCCCACCCACCCTTGAAGTCTATACACCCCACATTGTCCTCAAAAGGCAGCATCCAAGAAGAGCCAACCAGGAGGGGACCAGGCTGCACCAGCTCCTATATTCGCCTGACTCCTCTCCACCCAGGGCCCCTGCTAGCCCCACCCACTGTGGCCCACCAGGCTGCCCGTTTCCAAGGTCAGGGTCAGTTGCTAGGGCTCACCTGAGCGTCACCTGATTGACCTGGCAGTTTCAGACATCGAGAGCATGAAGGAGAGGTTGGGGCTGCAGCTCAGGGGCTGCAGCTCAGGGGCTCCAGCCTCGGCCCCGTTAACATTCCCGGCTCATCGGAGGTGCCCACGGAACTGAGGGGATGCCTCTCCCAGGGCCAGCTCACAAAGGTTCCCTCTGTCTGGTCCTGAAAGGAAGAGGCGACGTGTGTGTTCAGCAGGAGGACTTCCAGCGGGAGGGGTGCACAGGCCAGCCAGGCCGAGCTCTCATCTCCCGCCAAAGCCAGCTTTCCAAAGAAAGAGCCATTTGAGGCCGTGGTGGCGGGCCCAGCATGGCCACCGTGGCCCCGCCAGGCTGGCTCCAGGGCCCTGCCACATGGAACAAGAGGGCGTTTCACCCACAGGCTGGCTTCGCCCGCCTCTCACACCCCCAGTGTACACACACCGCGGCCCCTGTGTGTACCCTCCATCACTGTGTACACACAGAAATCCCACGTGCCCCAAACCATCCCCAGGCTCCTGAGGCCTGACCCAGGCACAGCGTGTGTCGCCAAGACGGTGTTAGCCTGGCCCCCCATCTCCCCCCTCCTGTTGGTGTCCTGTGTCTGCCTGTCTCGTCTAGTGATGCTGCTGCTAGCTCTGCTGTTTCTAAGTAGCTTAAAGATGCAGCTTTGTTGATTGGCATAAAATCCACGCAGATACGGTACAAGGGGTTGGAGGTGGCAGGGGTATTGCTTCTGACACGGTCACCGGCCACCAGGCTGTTCTCAGAGCGGCATTTCAGCAGGAAGCCACCTCCGGCTCGGGCGGGGCCGCTGGGGTTCAGGGCCTCTGTGCTATGAAGGTTTCCTGGAGCCGACGGGCCCGATCACGGGGCATCGGGCGCTGGGCAGGGCCCCCTGGCACCCCTTCCTGGGAAGACATGAGTAAGGCAGAGTCATGGGGGACCCCAGCCACCTGCCCAGGGCCTCTGGGAGCCTGCGTGGCCCCCAGCCCAGCCCCCCACCTCTCACACACCCCGCAGCAGGTGGAGCGCCCGAGGCGCCTGTCCTGGGTGTCTGAGATGACTCAGAGCCGGCTGGCCTCTCACTCCCTGGGAAGCGCACAGCTTTCTCCAGGGCTGGTTTTTCGAAGGTAGGGCAGGCCTTGGCCTGTCTCTGGTCTCCAAGCAGACGTGGAAGGAAGGAGGCTGTGTGCCTCTTTTCTCCCCCGACCCTCGGCATCCACTCTCTAGAGCTCCCCTTGTGAGTTTGAGCGTCACCTGGGGAGCTTGTCTGCAGGGCAGGTGTTCAGACCTCACCTGAGATTTCAGTGCCAGGGTCTCCGTGCGGCCCAGAAACGCTGTGTAACGCTCACTGCCAAGCCTCCCCTGCCTGGGGCCTTGGGAGACCACTGGAGAAGCAGGGTGCAGCCTCCCCAGCGCCCCAGTGCCTGAGCCGGTGTGGGAGGCTGGTCCTGGGCCTACAAGGCCTAGAGACACACACACACACAGACACACATAGACACAGACACACATAGACACACACACACACACATAGACTCACAGATACACATAGACTCACACACACACACACACAGATTCACACAAGATACACGTACACACACACACAGACACGCATAGACACACACACACACATCCACACACACACACACACACACACACACACACACACACACACACACACATCGACACACACATACACAGACACATCAGCACATACAGACACACACACAGACACACACAGACTCACACAAGATACACACATGCACACACAGACACACATAGACACACACACACACATAGACACACACACATACACAGACACACACACACATATAGACACACACACACAGACACACACAGACTCACACAAGATACACGCACACACACACACAGACACACATAGACACAGACACACATAGACACACACACACAGACACACACACATCGACACATATAGACACACACACAGACACACACAGACTCACACAAGATACACGCACACGCACACATAGACACACACACACACACATAGACACACACACACATACACAGACACATCGACACATATAGACACACACACAGACACACACAGACTCACACAAGATACACGCATGCACACACTCAGACACACATAGACACACACACACACATAGACACACATACACAGACACACAGACTCACAGACATACATAGACACACACACACATACACACACGCATACACACACACACATATAGACACACACACAGACACACAGACTCACAAGATACACGCACACACACAGAGACACACATAGACACACACACACATACACAGACACACACACACATAGACACACAGACACATAGACACACACAGACAGACACACACAGACACACATAGACACACACACACAGACACACAGAGACACATAGACACGCACACACAGACACACAGACACACATAGACTCACACACACATATAGACACACACACAGACACACACAGACTCACACAAGATACACGGACACACACACATAGACACACACACACACACATAGACACACACAGACACACACACAGACACACACACACATAGACACACAGACACACATAGACACACACATAGACACTCACAGGCACACACACAGACACACAGATACACACGCCCTAGAGACACACACACACACACACACAAACGCACATACAGATACACACACACACATAGACACACACCCACTGGGAGGTTGCTGCTAGGCCTACAAGCCCTAGGGACATACACACACACACACACACACGCACATACATACCTGCCCTGGGGTCTCCAGCCCGAGGCCCTGCGCCCCAGGGCCCAGGCCTGTCAAAACGCAGACACAGTAAGGAGAGACGGAGGGTCCCGCAGAGGGCCACCTGCCCCCCCTGCCCCCCACCCTCCGCAGGTCTCCCCTCAGCCCCCGACTCTCCCCCGGTCTCCCCTCAGCCCCCCGCCCCCCACTCTCCCTGGGTCTCCCCCCGCCCCCCACCCTCCCCGGGTCTCCCCTCAGCCCCGACTCTCCCCAGTCTCCCCCCTGTCCCCCACTCTCCCCGGGTCTCCCCTCAGCGCCCTGCCCCCCACTCTCCCCCGGTCTCCCCCCTGTCCCCCACTCTCCCCGGGCCTCCCCTCAGCCCCCCGCCCCCCACCCTCCCCGGGTCTCCCCCCGCCCCCCACCCTCCCCGGGTCTCCCCTCAGCCCCCTGTCCCCCACCCTCCCCGGGCCTCCCCTCAGCCCCCTGTCGCCCACTCTCCCAGGTCTCCCCCCCGGCCCAGCCCGGGCAGCCTTCACTACTCCGACGAGGACGTCACCAAGTACAACGACCTCATCCCGGCAGAGAGCAGCAGCCTGACGGAGAAGCCCTCGGAAATCTCCGACTCTCAGGTGAGGGGCAGGAGGGCCTGGTGCCCGCTCGCGGTGGGGTGCTGTGTGAAGCCCCCCCACCCCGGAGTATGGGCCTGCCCACCGCTTCCTGCCCTCCTTCCCTTTATGGACTGGAAAGACCGAGGGGCCCCAGGAAACCCCCTGGACGGCGCACTCAGGTCAACCGCCATGTCCGAGCTGCGCTCAGTCTGCACCTGGGCTGGTGGGGTCCCTGGAACTCCCAAGAGCAAAAGTCTTGCAGGAGCCCCCCAACATGCTCCGTCCCCGGTTGTCCTGGCCCGTCTCTCCTCAAAGACGAGGAGAGGGATGCAGACACTGGAGCCCTGCTCGGCCGGAGCCGGAGAACAGCTGAACCTAGCTAATCAGGGTCAGAATGAGCTCCAGAAGTGGGGGGCTGGGCCCCCAAGATTGGGAAGCAGTGCGGACCACTAAGGTGTTAAGCTTTGGAGCTTTAGACCTGAGTTGTGTCCTGGCTCTGCTGCCCAGGAGTCAAGGGCCTCATGAGTGTACTGAGTAATATCTTGAAGCCTCAGTTTCTCTCGCTGCAGAATGGGCTCATGGGACAGTGGGGAGGATTTGCTGAGGTTACGTTCAATGAATGTCAGCTCTTAATACTGAGAAGGGGGTGGTGCCTTTGGGAGACATGGAGCTTTAGAGAGGCTGCCATTGGGTGGTCAGGCAGGGTCATGCGTGGACACTCTGCCCCGAGCTTTGGGGAGAGGGGGTCTGGTGCATTCCAGCCGAGTGATGTTACAGCCTCTCGCCCTAGCCCTCCTGGCCTTGGCCAAGCCTGCTGGTTGCCAAGGAAGGGGCTGCAAAAGGCCACGGTGTCCCACGCCCTGGGCCTTGCTGTCCGGTCCTGGGAGAGGGTGAGAAGGGAGAGAGGCCAGCAGGAAGTGGGGCTGCTGGCCGGGCAGGAGGTGTCAGCCAGCCTGGGGTCCAGTCGCGGCCCCCTGGACCGAAGGCCTCTCTCTTGCTCACTGCTGTTTTGTTCAGCTCCAGGGTTACCATCAGGCTTGGCAGAGCCGGTGAGGCTGGAGCTGACACCACAGCTCAGAGCTGGCAGAGGCCAAGACGCAGCTTAGCCTGGTTTACATGGGCACCCACGTGATCCAGGTTATGGCATCTCGTTGTGAGTAGTTAACTGTTTGCTGCCACGCCCATACTGGGACTTACACGGCCGTGCTTCCTGAAGCACTTTTTCTTCTTTCTCCCCAAAGATGGTGATGAGCCTTTGGCTTGTCGGTACCCAAGGTAAAAGTCAAAAAGGTAAAGGGAGACTCCCCTGGTAGTCCAGTGGTTAAGACTCTAGGCTTCCAATGCAGGGGGCACAGGTTCAATCCCTGGTCAGGAAGCTAAGATCACACACACCTCACAACGCAGCCAAAAAAACAAAATTAAAGGGATTTCCCCGTGTCAGTGGGGCAGTCACCAAGGGCTTCCTGAGCCCCTGGCTGTCTGTGGAGAGGGCATCGTGGTGGCCGGCAGAAGAGGCTCCCTGTTGACTCTGCTCAGCCCCCCTGACCTTCTGCAGAGGGCATTGTGATCCACGCTCATCAGCTGAGCGCCGACCTTTCAGAGAGTAACCCCTCTGAGTCCACAAGGGACTGCCCCAGTCCCGGGAGCTCTCTGAGCACCCTGCGTGAGTCTGGGGGACACCCACATGGGATGCAGAGCTGGCCCCTGAGGCCATGCCAGGGCCCCCCAGCCTTGAAGAAGTTGCTGGGAGAAGAATTCCCATCCCAGGAGCATCCCACTTCAGAAGTCACCCCAGGATGGACAGAGCACCCGGAATCCTCCTTATAGCTATCGGTCTCATTTATTCAGAACAAACCCTTCACTTGAACACTGTTTCCGTAGCAAACTGGGACCAGTCACTACCCCACCCCCCGCCCTCTCCGGGAGCGCCCTAGAGAGGAGGCTTTCTGGTTCCAGAATGCCAGATCTGAGGACCACAGCCCAGGCCTGGAGCTCCGTGTACGGCCTTTGGGATAGTTGGGGTTTGATCTGGGGCTGGATTCAGTTGACTTGGGTTTATGTACTCTGTTCTTTTTCTTTTGGGAGGGGGGCTTCAGCACGCAGCATGTGGGGTCTTAGTTCCCTGACCAGGAATTGAACCAGTGCCCGTTGCAGTAGAGGCACAGAGTCCTAACCCTGGGCCACCAGGGAATCCCCGGGCTTATTTACTCTGAAAGCTAAGTTCCCTGAGGGCAGGAGAGCCGAATTCAGTCCCTGGGTCCGGAAGATCCCCTGGAGAAGGAAATGGCAACCCACTCCAGGATTCTTGCCTGGGAAATCCCATGGACGGAGGAGCCTGGCGGGCTACAGTCCATGGGGTCAGAAGAGTTGGACACCACTAAGCAACTGAACTGCCAGCACGAGTTCCCTGAGGGCAGGGACCGTGGCGGTTTTGCTCACGCTGTATCCCCAGTGTCCTGCACGTCACTGGGATGTGGTCAATCTGTGCGTGTCTGTTGAAACCATGAAAGAGTTACTGGAGAAGGTCATCAGGCTGAACAGACTCCAGACCAAGTATGGTTAGCAGGATAGAGAAACAAAGATTTGTGATTGTAAGCTTTCCTTTTCAACCAGCATCAGATCTCAGACATTCAAAGAGGCCCTTCAAAGTGGCAGTGATGACAACAGCTGCGCCTCCCGTGGGCTACCCAAGCGCCTCACCACAGCGTAGCTTCACACCGACCCTCCGAGCCAGGCCTCAGTGGCATCTTTGTACGAATGGGAAAACTGGGGTCAGAGAGCTTAAGCGAGTTGACTCAGGTCCGAATGTGCAAACTCAGGGTCCCGGCTCCGTGTGGGCTGGAGTCAGGGGCAGATGGGAGACAGAGCAGCTGGCCGCCCTCGGATGTCCACTGAGTGATGCTCCGCATACCAGTGCCCTGGGGCAGGGGGGCACGGGGGACTGGTGGCCGAACCTCCCAGGGTCCGCCTGGGCCCTTTCATCTCTGCAGATGCCAGCGTTCTCCATAAATAACTCCCTGTGCTGCTCGCTCGCCCCCATGAGAAGCAGCTGGACTGCACATTAGTGTCCAGAACGTGCAGCACCCAGCCTCACGACTTCCAGCTCCGGGCTCACAGGAGAGGCGCTGTTAGTCCTGCCCGGGGAACCTCCCTCAGGGTCAGCAGCCAACCCCCGACCCCTTGGGCCAGCTGTCTTCCTGAAGCCCCCGCCCCCAGGCCCCGTGCCACCTGGTTGGAACTCTTAAGTCAGACCACCCAAAAGTCACCCTCCGGAACTGGATTCTTCCATTTCTAGCTGCCCAGCCATTTCCCTGTGATATGGTAATAAACACAAAGTCAAGGCTTCTTATAAACAAACACACATGCTGCCACGTGGGAAAGGCCAGAACAGGGCTGTGGGTGGAGGCCGGAGGAGGGAAGGGCCGGTTTCCCTCCAGAAGGCACGGGGTGGGGCTGGGGGCCGTGTCTCCAGGGGTCTGTGGAGAAGGAGGTTCCCCGGCAGGGGGACCCACAAAGGCTGAGGCTTATGTGATGGAACTTCTAAAAACAAAGTATGGCCACGGTCCAGCTTCATTTCAAAGTCAGAGCCCACGATGGGTAGAAAAATCACATAGTTAGCACACAAGTAAATCTCAATGGAGAGAAATTCCAAGGCGATGGCAAGCCTCTCTTAATCAGTACTCAGTTCTCTGTGATGTCCTGGGTCAGCCCTGTAAGCTCATTATCATGAAATTGAGCCTAAAAGAAAAAGGAATTATCAATCAGTTCCGTTCAGTTCCGTCGCTCAGTTGTGTCCGACTCTTTGCAACCCCATGGACTGCAGCGCACCAGGCCTCCCTGTCCATCACCAACTCCCAGAGTTTACTCAAACTCATGTCCATTGAGTCGGTGATGCCATCAACCATCTCATCCTCTGTCATCCCCTTCTTCTCCCACCTGCAGTCTTTCCCAGCATCAGGGTCTTTTCAAATGAGTCAGCTCGTCACATCAGATGGCCAAAGTATTGGAGTTTTAGCTTCAGCATCAATCCTTCCAGTGAATATTCAGGACTGGTATCTTTTAAGATGGACTGGTCGATCTCCTTGCATTCCAAGGGACTCTCAAGAGTCTTCTCCAACACCACAGTTCAAAAGCATCAAGTCTTCGGCGCTCAGCTTCCTTTGTTATCAATACATAGGACCTGTTAGATTGTATATACTGTTTATTGAGCACCCAATCCGAAGAGTTAGCCAGGAGTGGCTCTAAGGATTGTTTACGAATGGCACTTCTTAACCCATGACCCCTGGGGGAGGCCTGGATGGAGGTAGTGGCCGCACACAGGTTGGGTCCTCTGTAGCACCCGGGAAGGGTAGGGCGCCCAAGAACCCTGGAGGAAAGTGTCCCCCAGGGGGAACCTGGGCCGCGGGTTGGGGCGGGGCTCCAGCTGCCAGTCTCCGAAGGAGCTGCCCAGGGTGACACCTCACCTGGGGCAACACTTTCCCACCAGGCTTCTTGAGATTCAACAAGATAAGGGCTCCCAGGTGGATTCCCCAGTGGCGCAGTTAGTAAAGAAGCCGCCTAACAATGCAGGCGACTCAAGGAAATGAGGGTTCTGTCCCGGGCCAGGAAGATCCCGTGGAAGAGGGCATGGCGACCCACTCCAGCACTCTTGCCTGGAGAGTCCCATGGACATAGGAGCCTGGCGGGCTGCAGTCCAGGGGGTCACAGAGAGTCGGACAGAGCTGAGTGCACACATACATACCCAAGGGCTCTCTGCCTGGTCCCCGAGCCCAGGACAGCGCTTGCCTGTCTCCTGCTGATCTGATACCACTGTCCCTGCTTCCAGAAAGAGACAGAATAGAGAAAGGCCTTCCTTTGCTCCCTCTCTTTTGTCTCGGTCCTTTCTCGGGGTCCTCCCTCCCTCAGGTCCCCACCTCACTCGCTCTGAGCCTGGAGGCTGCCCTCTCCCCCTTCCCCGGGCCCGGTAATTGCTGATGGAGTGGCTTTGAGCTGCTGTTAAGAGGCCTGGGAGCTGAAGCGGTGGCCTGATTGCCTGGCAGCCAGGGACTGGCCATGAAAGGCCCCCTTTGTGCTGGGCCGGCGACTGGGAAGCTGCATTCAATTACCGAGGGCCGGGCGAGAGTTGAAAGCAGGATTGGGAGCCCCTGGCCCCCCCCTCGCTTTCTTTCTTCTCTTCGTACCCCACCCCCGTCCAGAAAAGAAACAGATGTTCTCGGAGGTGGAGACAGAGGGGAGTGCGTGCAGAGACCCCCTCCTGCGGTGTTGGGGAGCTGGGGGAGGGGCGGACCAGACTCCAGCCGCCCTGCCTGTGCCCGCCCCCGCCGCACCCCTCCTCCACCGGCTTTGGTGTCCCAGTCCAGTGGCACACAGTAGGTGCTTAACAGAGGGCAGGAGATGATTTGGACGAATGGGCTTTGGTTTGGGCCCCCAGGAGGGCCAGAGAGGCCCCTTCCCCACCCTGCTGGTCACAGCTTCATCCTGGGGGTGGCAGTGGGGTTGTGGGTAGGCAGGAACCAAGCATTCTCCTTCCCGGGCTGTCTGAGCACTGGTCAGCCTCCCCTTGGGACTTCCTGGCGGTCTAGTGGTAAGTCTGCGGTGTGAGTTCAGTCCCGGGTCAGAGAACTAAGATTCCGCAAGCTGCATGGTGCGGCAAAAATAAATTTAATTAAAAATGTGAGTCAGTCTCCCCTATCCCGTGCCCCTGTGATCTTTCCCAGAGGGGCTTCAGGCCCCATGTCAACAGACCCCTTTCACTTTTCCCCTAATGATACCTTTAGACTGTTCTCGCATATATTAGTTGAGTTCATCCTGTGAACGTCAGGATCCACCCATTGTACTGACCAGGATACTGAGGCCGAGAGAGGATAGGTCCACACTTACCCAGCTGGGAAGGGACAGAATCAGGCGGTGCTTCTGTCCCCCCACCCCCCCAGCCTGGAGACTCATTCACTCCAGACCCACAGTGATTTGGGGACGTGTCTCCAAGGCTGGGGCCTGGGGCTCGCTGAAGTTCTAGAACATCTAGTAGTCACTCCAGCCAGTCGGTGGGTGCCCTCCAAGAGGGAGCTGACATGTAGGGAAAACCGTGGGGCCCCTCTCTTGATCCCCAGACTCACAGACCCTCACTGTGCCTGGACCCCAGGGACCGCGCCCCCCCAGCCTCCTGTACCCTCCACGTCTGGCTCAGACCTCCTGCCCCTGGGCTGGCCTCACTGCGGCCCCGGGCTTCAGGAGCCCACCCCCGGCCCCCTTGCCTGCCCTTGGCATACGGAGCCCTGCGGTCTCTGCAGCCCCTTTGTTCGCTCCTGGGCTGGCAGCTGGGCTGTCGGCAAAGAAAGCGCTTGTACTGTGCTGCTCTGCATCACGGGAGAACGGGTGAGGGATTCTCCATTGTCGTGGGCAGCCGGCCCTGCCTGCCAAGACGATGGGGGTCCTGGGAGTGCCTGCTGGGGTGGCGGGAGCGCTGTGGGGGCTGAGGAGGGGGGTGGAGAAGAAGAGCCAGAGCACATGAATCAGCAGATCAGTCTGGGAGCATTTAACATCCCCTTCGAGGACAGAGGAGTTCCCCTTCCCCTTCTTGTGACCTCCAGGCAGGAGTTCGGGAGTTCGGAGCATGTGTAGGTTTCGGAAAATCAGGCCAAACTGTGTTCAGGTCCAGCTCATCCTTTCCTTGGGCAAAACCATCACTCTCTCTTCAGCACTCAGGTAGTAGCATCATCATAGCTGCAGCACAGAGGTGTGAAATTTAAAGACGAGAACGCAACTCAGCGTTTCCTCCTGTCTGGCAGCGAGCCTGCTCCAGAGTTGGTGTCATTTTAGTTCTGTGCTTTGTACCCGTTTCCCTTGAAGGCTTAGATGCTGCAAAGGGCTTTGAGTTCCTGAAAACAGGTGCACACTACCTTTCCCACACATGGCTCAGAACCTTTGGGCAAGGGCAACGCTCTGTTTTCTTTTTTCTCCTTTTCTAAGATTTCTGTGCTGAGTTTTTGGCCACGGTGGGTAGTTGCCGTGCGCGGGCTTCCCACTGCATGGCTCCTCGCGTTGTGGGGCAGGGGATTTAGGCGTGCTCAGGCTTCAGTGGTTGTGGCTCACGGGCTTAGCTGCTCCGGGACATGTAGAATCTTCCCAGACCAGGGATCAAACCGGTGACCTTCCACTTTAAGATGGGTTCTCAATCACCAAACCATCAGGGAAGCCCTCCATTTTCCTTGCCTGTAGAGCAAGACACAGATGATTACCCTGGACTTGTTTATACTGTGCTCACTGGACTGCAGGGTTTGCCAATGTGTATTTCACTCCAGCTGATAAAATGAATTTACTGCCTCTAAGCATGTATTCACTGGGCAGAGATGAGGCAACTCGAGCTTGGTCTTCTAGAATGATATTTGTTGAGCATGTACTGTTCACTAAAACCAGTGCATCCCTTCCAGAGAGTTCTAAAGGCCTTTCCATCTGCTGTCTTTTTAGTTCTCAAAACATCGCTGGGAGCTGGGGGTGGGGAAGAGATGCATGATATTTTTAGCTCCACGATTCAGAGTCGAATGTTACTTTACAAACCAGATGGACTCTTCTCTTGCACCGATTTTCCCAAAAGCCAGCTAGAGCACGGGCCAAGGACCCCAGAATATCAACCGTATTAAGGATAATTTAATTTTTTTTATTTCTCCCCCAGAGCTTCAGGGTCATCACCGTGTGAAAATTCAGAACTTCTGTTGATAATCTTTCTCGTGCTTCTTTTATAACCGAGTGTGGCTTTTATTTTGGATCACACGTGGGTGAGCATCAGCATTTTGTTCAGCGCCAGGAGCCTCAAAGGCCTTCCAATCTGGTCCTGGCTTTGTCCCCAGTCACACAGTAAGTCAGAGGCTGGATCGGGACTGGAACTCAGGGTATCATGCGTGGGCCTCTGCTTTATTTACTGTCTTAGAGATGTGTTTTTATTTATCCATCTGGTTGCGTCGGGTCTCGGTTGCAGCACACAGGGGCTTCTGTTGCAGCGCGGACTCTCCAGTTGGGGTGTGCCAGCTCAGCAGCTGTGGTGTTCAGGCTCCAGAGTGCTCAGGTTTACTTTCTCCGTGGCATGGAGAATCTTAGTTTCCCAACCAGGGATCAAACCCGCATCCCCTGCATTGCAAGGTGGATTCTTCACCCTTGGACCAGCAGGGAGGTCCCTGAACCTCTATTTTTAAATGTCGGTTGGTTATTCTTCAGGTTTGATGAGGCCAGCAGATCAGGAGATGACTGCTAGTGGAAAGATAGCTTATTATTCGCAGATCCCCAGAAGAGGGGGCACAGCAGGCCACGTGGAGCCACATGAGGAGGTACCAGGCTTGGTGAGGAGGCGGATGGAGCAGGAAGGAAACAGGAAAACTCACCCTGCGCCCTTTATTCAGGTTCCCAGAGGCAAGGCAAGCAGGCTTAGCAGAGTTTGATGAATTCAGGGGACCCTGGAGGGTAGGGGCTGCCCCTAGTTGTCTGGTACCTGACCCTGCGGTGATTGGAGGCAGGAAATAGTGGGTCCAAGTCAGCGTGTAAGCGCCCATCAGAGGAGGCGATGCAGGCAGGGGCTCTGGGTATAAAAAGCTGCTTGCTCTCTAAGACCTGTCTAGTCTTGGGAGGGGCAGTCCCTCCAGGGTTAGCAAAGATAACAAAGCATCAGAAATACAGAAAGGAAAGAACCATAATGCATGCAACCTCGGAAAACACCATACTAAACAAAAGAAGCTCAGACACAAAAGCTGCATACAGTGTGATTCCATTTTTATGCAACATCCAGAACGGTCAATCCGAGGGGTGGAGAGTAGATGGGTGGCTGCAAGGGGTAGGGATGGGGGGAGGAGGTTGGGGAGGAGGAAGTGGGGAGCGACTGCTTAGTGGGCACCGGGTTTTACTCTGTGGTGATGATGGGAATGTTTTGAAATGAAAAGAAGCGATGGTTGCCGGACAGTGTGCATGTACCAAATGCTGGTGAATCACACCCTCGACAGTGGTGTGTGAATTTCACCTTGATTTTTTTTTCTTTTTCTTTTTTTTTTTACTGATTCATGGAGCTCTTTTTCTTTTTTAATTGAAATTTATTTTTCAATTGGAGTATAATTGCTTTACAGTGTTGTGGTGGTTGCTGCTGTACAGCATGAATCAACTATAAGTATTAATAGATACATATATTGTGTATATACATATATAACATATATATATATATATATTCCCTTCCTCTTGAGCCTCCCTCCCACCCCGCATCCCATCCCTCACTTTGATTTTTTTCCAAAGCTTAGAACTTGGGTCTTCTGGGTCACGTCAGCATCCACAGGCTCTGTGCCAGCTCTGGGGGAGACACTTCCTACCCATCACGTGTTCTGAATGCCTTTCACCCCCGTGGCAGACTCGGGGCTGACATGCCCACGGTGCAGGGCGCCGAGGAGGCTGAGTGGAGCTTCAGCCCAGAGTGCTCTGCGTCTCCCAGCCCTGACCGCGCTGACCCGTCCCCAGGGTCGCTGACATCCTATCGGTTCTCTGCCCTCCCAGGGAAGCGACAGCGAGTACGAGGTTGACGCGAGCCACCAGAAGGCCCACTCTTTCGTCAACCACTACATCAGCGACCCCACCTATTACAACTCCTGGCGCCGCCAGCAGAAGGGCATCTCTCGGGCCCAGGCCTACAGCTACACAGAGAGCGACCCGGGCGAGCCGGACCACGCCACCCTCTCCAACAGCAGCAGCGCCCAGCAGGGCAGCCTCTTCCGGCCCAAGGCCAGTCGGACCCCAACGCCCCAGAACCCCCCGAACCCCCCGAGCCAGCAGAGCACCCTCTACCGCCCCCCCAGCAGCCTCGCCCCGGGCTCCCGGGCCCCCATCGCAGGGTTTTCATCGTTCGTTTGATGTCGTTCTCGGCGGCGGAAGAGGAAAAAGAAAACACGGCACCCAGCTCCTCTCCACCCCTCCCCGCACCGCCTGCCAGAAAACAAAAACACCGAGAAACCAAGTCAACTTTTCACCTCCTGAGTTTATTTTTCCAGAGATTCCAGGGCCAGCAAAGCCAGTGTGGAGAAGCATGGAGAAAAACCACGAGGGGACGTGTGTGGCCTCGAGATTGTGGGGTTTGCTGCGGCTTCAAGGGGCTGAGCGGGGGTTGGGGGGGGCGGGGGGCGGCTGCGGTGCACACCAGTGAGTTTAGGCCGATGGAGGCAGAAGGAGGGAAGGAGGGAGGGAGGGCAAGGACTGGAGGGCCGTCAGGTGGGCGTGACCGGGGCCAGGAAGCTTCTGGAAGTCCAGCCCTTCCCCATTTGCTGCAGCTCTGGGCCCAGTGCTAGCCGGTGCTGGGACGGGCATCCCGGGTGGGGGCAGGCGCCCCTCCCCCCGCCCCCTGCAGCCTGGCTTCTCCACACCCTCCCCCCGCCCCCCGGCCCTGCTCAGTCTCCCCACCAAGCATCTGGTTTATTTAGGAAAATGAAACCAGCTCAAGGGTGAGACTTTGCCTACCCAGCTCCTTGCTCCTAACTGACCTTTCTGTTGTGAATACAAGGAAGAGGAGGGTCCTTGGGGCTGGGGGAATGCTCCTCACTCCCACCCACTGAACCCAGCCATTCCTTTACTTGAATTCACTTACCCACCCCCACCCCCCCGAGCGCAGACTCGGAGAGATGGACTCAGGAACACAGTAGGGGCGCTGGCCCAGCATCCCTGGAATAACAGAGCGTGGGGCAGGCCGTTGGGACTGGAAGAAGGACGCTTGGACTTTCTTCTAATTTAGGTACCATCTGCCCCTCCTCCCACCTTCTTAAAAGAAGACAGAAAAAGGGGCTACAGAGACAAGAAAAGGGACTGCAGGCTAGGTTGGGGTGAGGCATGACACCTTTACACACACACACACACACCACCACCACCACCACCACACCCTACACAGACACACCATGCACTCGCAAGGAAAAGGGTCCAGGGATCCCCTCCAGGTGAAATCCCTTTGGGTCCTCCTAGCCAGCAGGGCACTCACTTTCAGGTCTGTGTCCCTCGTTCCCAGCCCACTGTTCTTCGTGTCTAAGACCCCCGGCGCTTCAGTGCAGGGGCACAGGAGCCCAAGGGGCGGGCCAAGTCCCTGGCGCAGAGGCTGGAGCTCCCAGCACCTGGTTTACAAAGGCAGAGGCCACCCCAACCCTCAGAAACGTCTTCCAGACTCGGCTCAGCCTGCCAAGGCTCAGCAAGGTCCTCCTCCAAACTGGACACGAGCTCCCGGGGTGCACAGCCAGGGCTCCAGGAGAAGCGGGTCAGATGGGACCACGGGACAATTATAGCTGATGGGAGGCAGAGCTTTCACACACGTGCGCGCGAGTTGCCCAGAGGAATGTTCTTTAAAACGCTACTTCTGGTGCCCTGGGTCTTCCCATCAGCTCAGAGCTTCCAGATACAGGGGTTTAAGGAGGAGCCTTTCCAGCAAATTCCCTGGGTGCCCACCCCATCCCACCCCAGAGCCCTGCAAAGGGGCCCACACCCAGGCTGCTCTCGGAGAGGGGTGGCCGGGGTGGGACCCCTCAGTGGAGAGCTCCAGTCCCAGTCGCCCCCCCAACCCCTGACCCGGGAGGAGGCCACGCCCCATTGAGGGCAACCTGGAGAACCAGGGAGGATCTGAGAAACAAGCCAAGGACACTGCAGGGCTGTCCCCTCCCCACCAGCCCCACCACGGGTGCCTGGAATGGAAGCAGGGCTGGGGGTCCTTGGCATGCCACCCAGCTGGGGGTTCCTCCCCAGGCACTGGGACCCCCAGGAAACGTGATGGGGAAAAGTGGGAAGATGGCTCCAAATACAGGCTGACCCACCTCTGGGGTCCAAACAGCACCTTCCCAGCTCAGGGGGTCTGGAAAGGGAAGCAGGGTCTTTCCCCCCAGGGAGGACACAGGCCTGAGGCTCATCTGGCAGTTGCTCTTCCCTCCCTCTCTCTTTAAAACCAGCTCATCCGTTTCTCTGCTGTGTATTGAACCATAGAAAGTCCTTCCTGGTTTACGTGAAGAACCTCTTCTGGCCCAGCCCAGGGAGGGACTGGGGGGAGGGAGCCGGGACTGGGAGAAACGCTGTGTGTACACGCGCGCAGTTCACTGGAGGCCAAATCCTTTTTGCCTTCCGAGGATCACCTTGTGCATTAAGACGCTCGCCCTCCCCGCCCCATGCGCTCCTCCACACCCGCGCTGACGCTAGCGTGCCACTGTGGGGCGGCGCCCACGCTCACCTGGGCTCTCGCTCACCTGGGCTTACGCAAGCGCGCGGGTACACACACACTGCGCGGCGTACCTGCGTCAGCAACCCCCTCGGAGGGGCCGACTGCCTCCAGGGAGACACAGGCAACGTGAGTCTCGCCCATGGGGCGAGGCTGGGCTCTGCTGTCTGAAAGGGCAGGGCGAGGACACTGCCAACCAGGGCTCTTCGAGGAGCCGGAAGGCGGGCGGCCCCCGGTGAGAGTCCCACCCTCCGTCCATCCCCACCCACCTGGAACGGTGCCTCCGCCGCCCCAGCCACACCTGGAAGCCCGGCTTCCAGCCGTGGACCTCTAGATTCCCAGGAGGACTGATCCTTGTCCTTGTTTACATATCTGCTGGGGCAGTGGTGGCTCCTGTCCGGACACCTGGCCGCGCTGGAAAGATGTGTGTGTGGGCACTGCCCATGGGTCACGGGGAGCCTCCCTGCCCTTTGGCTTCTTGGGCTGGTGACGTCAGACCACGTGTTGCCCTGACTCCCACTGGAGTGGGCTCACCTGGGGACAGCGCCTGGCTCCTCACCTGGCCCTGGCCCGCCGTGCTCTCCGGAAACCTGGTGTTGCCCCGGGCAGCTCACACCTGGCGCACTAGCACGGCCTTTGCCCTCCTGGCCGCGCCTCCTGTGTCCACATCCCTTCCGCACCCAGACTGCCAAGACGACCAACCAAAACGCTGCCCTGGGCTCCAGAAGCGCCCTCCTCCGGGGGTCCGGGGAGTCCGCGGCGCCGGGCCGTCTCCCCTCCAGTCTCCGGACTGACACTGCCCAGACTCAGAAGGAAAAGGAGGCCTCCGGCCGCCCCGCCCGGCCGCTCGCTGGCCCGAGGCCTTCTGTCTCTGCCCGTACTTCCCTGGGCAGAGCTTTCAAAGGTGCCAGAGCCCTCCGCCCCTCCATGCCCCACTCTGGGAGGGGGCTTCCCTCACCTGGTGCCCAGCAGAAGGTGCCCACACTTGTGAGGGTCTGGAGGGCACCAGCGGGGAGGGGGGCCACCTGAACACCCGCTCTGGCTCCCCAGTGCCTCTGTGGGGAACTACCCAGCGGCCACTCGACCACCCCCCCAGCACAGGTGCCCTCTTGGGACACGCACCCCCCACTTTGTTTCTGTAAAAATAACCAAAAGCATTTAAATGTGTTACCTTCTTTTACACACACAGACTCCAAAAACAAAAACCAACACAAATCTTTATTTTTTTGATTTAAAAGATATAAGAAAAATTATGGGGAGAGTATTCATTATGGCAGGTGTCTTATCTGTAAGAAAAAAATATATATATATGTCATATAGCTTGTTAGCAGGTTTATTTTTTGAATGAAAGGTAACAAAGAAATTGGTTTGAAATATATACCACAAGAGGTCCCATGTCCCGTCAAACTTGTCAGTATTTTATAAATAAACTTTTTTTTTTTTGGAATTCTGAAGCAACATTCATTCTTCTCCTCCCTGGAGGGCAACCCCACCCCCATATCACTCTCAAGTAATCTGATCCTGAAACACCCATTTTTAGCCTTGCTGTGGTTTTGCAAAGAGAGTCAAGGGTTCAAATTTTTCTGCTTTCTTAATTCAAGGGTGAGTGGACGTCTGTGCCTTCAAGTACTACAAGCCTGTACTCAAGCCTGTTTTGTTTATTTTACACTTAAAAAAAAATTTTTTTTTGGTTGCCCTCAGGATCTTCCATCTTTATTGTGGCGTGTGGGATGTCTTACATGGGATCTAGCTCCCTTACCGGGGATTGAACCAGGGCCCTTTGCATTGAGAGTGTGGGATCTGGATCACCAGCAACCGTCCCTATTTTACACTTTCAAGATAAGAGCCTCTTAGATTATGCTCAATTAGAGGCAAAATGATAATGATGAACAGAAATAGTAATAGCAGTTGCTAATGCTCCTATCACCGAAAGGACTGATTCTGAAGCTGAAGCTCCAGTACTTTAGCCATGTGATGTGAAGAGCTGACTCATTGGAAAAACCCCTGATGTTGGGAAAGATTGAGGGCAGGAGGAGAAAGGGACAACAGAGGATGGGATGGTTGGATGGCATCACTGACTTGATGGATGTGAGTTTGAACAAGCTCTGGGAGTTGGTGATGGGCAAGGGAGGCCTGGTGTGCTGCAATCCATGGGGTCACAGAGTCGGACACAACTGAACAACAATGCTCCTATGGCATTTACCCTGTGCCAGACGCTGTTGTAATCACTTTACATTGATTAACTTCCTGGAATCCTTGTGCTTACCCCCTGGGAGGGAAACTGGATCACGGAGAACTTAAGTGGCTTGCCCCTGAGTATTGGAAAAACCAGGATTTGTTCTAAAGCAGGCTGGTTCTAGAGATAAACGCTGCCTCTCTGATAATTGACAGTAAGTTTCTTGCTCATTTCCACCTTACTTTTGACAAAGCCAGCACCTCATATCCTAGTGATCCTGATATAGCAAGAACCACTGTGGCATGTGGTGACTCTATCCTAGTTAATCCACCCAGATTTAGAGTTAGGGCTTGACTTGCTGAATTTCTGAGTACACAGGTCTTAGACTAGACTACATTTCTCTCCCACAAGTTAAATCAGAATGGATTCAAATAAGAGAGAGTGATGGAAAAATAATTTTAATAGTACATATAATGCAGGACTTCCCTGGCAGTCCGTTGGTTAAGATTCTGCACTCCAAAGCAAGGGGCATGGGTCCAGTCCCCGGTCAGGGAACTGAGATCCTGCGTGCCATGGGTGTGGCCAAAAGTGAAAATCATCATCATAAAATAGTACTTGTGATGCCAATCAATTCTACATAGTACCCTTCTTTATATAGTCTACGTTGTATAATGAGTTTTTTGTTTTGTTTGTTAAGTCATCCCACTCTTTTTCGGTCCCATGGACTGCAGCTCACCAGGTTCCTCTATTCATGAGATCTTCCAGGCAATAATCCTGGACTGAGTTGGCATTTCCTTCTCCAGAGAATCTTCCCAACCCAGGTATCAAACTCACATCTCCTGCATTGGCAGACAGGTTCTTTATCATTGAGCCACCTGGGAAGCCCTGTATAATGCATGTCAGATATTTATACATACAAAGGCTACTCAACTAATCAAGACATAATTAAAGCAGGGAATTTAAAACATGTAAGAAGGTATGTACCTTCTTCACTTTATTTTTACTTAAAACTTGAAAATATAGATTAATCCACCAATCTGTTCATATTGGATGTAGTACTTTTACTTTTTTTTCTGTGTGTAGAGTTTTGGTCTTTCTTACACACCTAAAATGTATCATCAGTGAATTCCAGTTTCTATCTCTTTAAAGCAAAAATGTACAGGAACTTGGAACTGAAGATTTCCAGTTTCTGGCTTGTGAGGAGCTTGGAAAGTGCGAGCCCATTCAAACAACGAGTAGAAAGCCAAGCAAATGGAAAAATCAACACTTCTTAGATTCATAAGAGAAGTGAACAAAGTCTCAGGACCAACTCCTGTCCCCAAAATTGGAGGAACGGGTGAATACAGAGGATCTCCACGTCCCAGAGTAGACATGATGAGTTGGTATAAGAGCCAAATCCTAGATTTTATTTTATTTGATTGTTTTTGGCTATGCCCCGCAGCCAGTGGGATCTTAGTCCCCTGGCCAGGGATCAAACCTGTGCCCCCTGCAGCGGAACATGTATTCTTAACCACTGGACCTCCAGGGAAGTTCCTAGATGTTATTATTCTTTCCCTAATACTCTACAGTTCTTGTCCATGACTAACTCCACACTCTTTCATTTTGGAAACTTTGTGTTATCAAAGTACTCCTTTTCCAAAGCATTGGCTGTACTCTTCTCCTTTTTCATGCTTGTCCTACTCACTTACATCATATTTCATTAAATTATGTAATTACTATAAAAAGCACAACTGGCATAAACAAGTTTGGGAACAGTGCTCAGCACTCTTTGTAAACATCCAACTCAGTTTGGTAGGAGCGGGAGTGTGTGGGTATTGCAGAAAGCAGGCCATTAGCCTTCGGCATTCGGAGGTTGATGAATTTCTTCATGTTTTGCAGAAAGAATCAATTAATAATGCTAATTTGTTAAGTGGAGGTCAGAGAAGGGAGCTTCTGTATATAAGACAGGACAGACTCTGCACACTCTATGACCAGTTTTCAAGGTGATTAAGGGATTTTCAAGGGCGATTTTGACCGCCTAAAACCTTCACACTGTACACAATACGGAACCCAACCACATTAGCTTAGAGTCCATGCCAACTGATTTGAGGATGTTTGGTTAAAGGATAGCAAGGGCAAGACATCCCAGAAGAATGAGTCAGAAGAGTGGGTTTGGTTCTAGAGTGGTCACTTGCACACTGAGACTTGAAGTGTCGGTGAGCAGCAAAGTGATTCACTTACACACATACATATATACCTTTTTTTTTCTCAGATTCTTTTTCCTCATAGGTTATTACAAAATATTGAGTAGAGTTCCCTGTGCTATACAGTAGGTCCTTGTTGGTTATCTATTTTATATATAATAGCAAGCATCTGGGCTTCCCAGGTGGCCTTTGTTAGGTAAAGAAGCTGCCTGCCAGTTCAGGAAACTTAAGAGACATGGGTTAGATCCCTGGGTTGGGAAGATCCTCTGGAGAAGGAAGTGGCAACCCAGTATTCATGAGTACTCCAGTATTCTTGCCTGGAGAATCCCATGGACAGAGGAGCCTGGTGGACTATGGTTGCTGGGGTTGCAAAGAGTCTGAGACACCTGAAGTGGCTGAGCAGCAGCAGCAGCGAGTATCTGCTAATCACAAACTCCTAACTTATCCTGCCACCTTCCCAGGTGGCTCCCTGGTAAAGAATCTGCCTGCAACACAGAGACTCAGGTTCGATCCCTGGGTCAGGAAGATCCCCTGGATAAGAGAATGACAACCCACTCCAGTATTCTTGCCTGGGAAATCCCATGGACGAAGGAGCCTGGCGGGCTACAGTCCATGGGGTCACAAACGAGTCAGACGAGATGGAGCATACGCACGCACGCACGCGTCTGCTCCCTTGAAATCCCTCTTAGTTTCTCAGGGGAAACAGGTCATCTACCACCAACCACACTGACAAGAAGAGCCAAGGAAACACTGAGATCTGAAGGAAGGGCTTGAACCACCAAAAATCGTATCTTCTGGGTGGTAGAATCTTGTTTGTTCTAGACCCAAGAGAGGCCTCATGGTGTTCTGGAATTCAGTCTCAGCGTTACTAATCCTCAACCGGCCCCTCCCTATCTGTGGCCAGTGGGCATGGTCTGTGACTGTTTCCAGCAACAATACCAGTCAAATACACTAGAGAAAGAGGGGAAAAAAAGACAATTCCTTCACCGAAACAACAGGGAAGGTGAATCTGCTGAGAGGCAAGGGGGGAGGGGAAAGGAAGGCGCTTTCCAAAACGAATGAGACACAGGGAGATCCAATGTCCTGGCCTGGATTATAGGTAATGTTCCTTCTCTCCACTGAGCAAAAGTAACCTCACCGGGAAAACATCAAAGAGGCCTCTCAGATTTCTCTTCTAAGAACTCTCAGCATTACCAATCAGGAAAAGGGCTCTTGATTGGCAAGGCTAACCAAAAAGTGTGTGGGGCTGGCAGACCTGGGTTCCCAGAAATTCCAACTTGAGCTTGAATTCAACTTCCACCAGCCTCCCCTACCTGGTCTGTGGAGCGGATGCAACTTCTGCCCTTGCAACATCAGACTCACAGAACAAAGCACAGAGCAATAAACTTTTAGATGGAGGCAACATCCTGACCGCCTCCTTCCCAGTTTCTCTGTCCTGCACACACAAGGGCACGTCCAGAACTACCAGAGATGCTGTGTTTCAGTTTCCCCGTCTTGACGGCAAAGCACTTTGGTTCTGAGGCTTGGTCGCAGTCTGCAGGTTGAGAGTTCAACTGCTGTTTTTTCTTCTGACATCCTAGCTTCTGGCAGGGAGGAATCACTTAAAGCAGCTCGCTCTGGGGGTTATGGGTTAGGAGGAGGTCATGTTAGGGTGCAGTATAAGAGGGTAAGGGAAGATGAGCCTGGGTCAGCTCCAGCTGTCAGCCCATGGGCTCCACCAGATTCAAGAAGGGCTGCCGACTGCCTGCCCCAAGGCTTCCAGCACACATCGCACCCACCCACCCACCCACCACATTGGCCCCGAGAGGCCAGGAAACCCAGGAGGCCTCACCACTTCCCCCTGGGTTGTCTAAAGCCAATTGCTCAGAAGCTTATCTGTACCCTGGGAATGAAAATGACTAAATAGTGTTTGGTTCCCTTTCCTCCCAAAGTTGACCATCCCAGTCAACCAAGCCCCTCAGGTTGGGGTTTATTCCTTCTTATCCAGAGGTTCAGCCAATGTCCAGGTCACCCCAGAGGACACAGAGGGTCAGAGCCCGAAGAATATCACCCGTTGCTCCCAAGGATCTGAATGCCAGGATGACCTCTCTGGACTTGGCCCTGAAGGCTGGTGCGTGGACGTGGGACCAGCCTAGTACTGACCTGACTCTGACCTGAAGGGCTCCTTCTCGTGGCAGGTGGGGGCAGAGGGGGTTGCTGCAGGACAGTGGGGGCTGGGCTGGCTGAACCCCCGCCCCCCGCCCCTGCACAAACTGCCTGCCGCCTCCTACTATTGAAGGGTTTGTATTAATAATCTGCTCAACAGTGCCTGTGGAGCCCAGATAAAGCAGCCGATGAACAGGGTCAAGATAGGGTCCGCGCCACACTTTCTGTCCTGCTGTAATTGTCTATGACTCTCCCTTTCGTTGAGTCAATAAATGACCTGGTCCTCCTCCTGATGGGTGGTCACTGACAGTGGAGGCGGCCAGCGGGCCAAGCTTGATGCGTGCCCTGCAGGTGGGCCCTGGGACTGCGTGCTGAAGGTCCGGGAGAACCCAAGGACCACCCACTGGACACAAGTGTGACCTGGGTGGTGTGGAGGCCCCAGCAAGTTGGGTTCTTCCAGTGCTGGCCCTTCTGCTCAGTGTCACCTCGGCCGGGGGCAGGGGGATACCGTGACCCCAAATTCAGAGGGTCCTGATGCAAGTTCCTCCCTCTTATTTTTTTCTGACTCCTTGTCCTGCTACTTGAGGGTCTGTGTGGTCTCCAGGCCAGTTCTCCCTACCGAGGGCTCCAGGTCTGGGACGCTGCCCAGCCCGCTTTTCTGACGGAGGAGGCCTTGTTTATACACGTGTCTAAGAGGACAAGAGACAGATCCTCCTCCCAAGGAGTCTCCCCACCCACTTCGCCAGACTGACCAATTATTTGTGACATCTGGTAGGAATCGGGAGGTGGGGGTGGAGGGGGAATCAGAGCTGGGCTGAGCCATCTGTATTAATCTTATTGGTCGGCACAGCTGCTAAGACAGAACACACAGGCCTTGAACGTAGAAAACTTAGGGTCCACTTAGGGTTGACAGATAAAATACAAACCAAAATTTGCATGGGATATATTTAGCCTAAAACATTGTTTGTCATTATCTGGCATTCAAGTCTAACCAGGCAGCCTCTATTTTTTTATGTGTTAGATCAGCCAGCTGGATCCGATCCTCCAGTGTGTACCAGATGTAGGGGCTCGAGCCAAATTTGCAGACCCTCAGATTCTTCCCCCAGAGAAGGGAGATGCTGAAAACTGTGCTGGGTTCCTCACCGAGAGTGTCTGGGTGTCAGCAGGGAGATTACACCTGAGCGTGATCTGTAAGCCGTAAAACACACTACACATTTAAGGGATTATTGCTATTGTTCGTGGATAAAATGACATTTATGTGAAATCGTCCAAGAGCTCCTGGCTTTAGGCACAGTTCTGGTTCAAGCAGTCAGCTCCCTCAACAAGTCATCCTCTACCCGGCCTTAGGACTCTCCGAAGCTGGAAATGTCAGTTGGAAACTTCTGCATCTTAGAAATTTGGGGGATTTTGCAGGGCAGAGCTAAAGTGTCTTTTTGGTGTGTAACTGACATGCTGGAAGGCAACAGAGCGATCAAATTAGGGCCATTCAAGGACAGTTTCATAGAAAGACCATGTACCACGTTGCGATATGGTTTGGGGGAGCCACAGGCGGAACCATAGGACCTGGGGTTAGGAACAGCCGGGTACCACTTCCACCCTGAGCCTGTCGTGGAAGGAGGAAGTTACTGGAGCCTGCAGACAGAGAAGGCTGGATGAAGCCAGGCGCCCGACAGTGCCAGCTTGGGGGGGTGCTGGGCAGTGGGCGGCACTGGAGAGCCACGACCCTCTCCCCACTGGCTCTCCTTCCATCCTCCACTCTCCAGCCAGGGATCCTTGTGGTCCACACTTGGCAAGAAGTCAGGCCCCACTGGGATGCAGCCTACCCAGGCCAGGCTCCCCCCGGGGGCAGAGAGCAAGGTGGGCACACAGGACCTGTGCCTTCCTGGAGAGTTCTACTCTGACCCCCTAGCAGAGGAGAGATGCTCCCCTTTCTTCCTTTTCTCAGTGTTGATGGGGGTGTAATTAGACCCATGAGGCTTTGGGGGAGATCTCCCCAGGATGGCCGGGATCTTCTGGTAGGCTGTGTACTCAGTCACTCAGTCGTGTCCCACTCTTTGCCACCCTGTGGACTGTAGCCCACCAGGCTCCTCTGTCCATAGGATGTCCCACCAAGAATACTGGAGTGGGTTGCCATTTCCTTCTTCAGGGGATCTTCTCGACCCAGGGATCAAATCCGCATCTCCTGCATTGGTCGGCGGGTTCTTTACCACCGAGCCACCTGGGAAGCTCCTCTGGTAGGTTAGAGAATGTAAAAGGTCTTTTACATTTTTGCCTCTAACCTCCTGAGCCAACTGGAGCCACAAGACAAAAACGATACCAGATGGTCTTTGTCGACTAGACCCCACCCATCACTGTGCCGAAAGCTTTATCTGCAGCCTCCTTATCCACGTTGCAGGCTTATCAGGAATGCAGAAATGTCACCCCTTCCCCCTTTAGCAGATCAGGACACCTAGACGTGGAGAAGCTCCAATCCTTTGGCCACCTGATGTGAAGAGCTGACTCATTAGAAAAGACCCTGATGCCGGGAAAGATTGAAGGCAGGAGGAGAAGGGGACAACAGAGGATGAGATGGTTGGATGGCATCACTGACTCGATGGACTTGAATTTGAGCAAACTGTGAGAGATGGTGAAGGACAGGGAAGCCTGGTGTGCTGCAGTCCATAGGGTCACAAAGAGTTGGACAGGACTTTGCGACTAAACAAAAACAGAACTGGAGAGGTGGAGGAACGTGCCTGACAGGTGAAGGCCAGAGCCAGGGTTCCACCCCAGGTCCACCAGGCTCCACCGCTTCCTGTCTTTAACCTCCAAGCACCCTCAGCCCAGGTTCAAACGCTGCTTGAACTAAAGGAGGAGACGTGAGCCCGTGGAGAGGCCTCCACCCTTCCAGCAGCCACAGGCCAGGCAGGAAACATTATTTCAGGATAACGACGTCCGTCTGCAGGGCTGAGCAAAGATTCTCTGTCAAGGACCAGATAGTAAATATTTCAGGATTTTGGGGGCCAGGAGGCCTCCAAAGACAATACCTAAGCGAATGTGCCTGGCTATGATCCAATCAAGATTTATTTATGAGCCCTGGAGATAGAATTTTGTACCATTTTCACATGTAACGAAATATCATTCTGGTTTTTATTTTTGCTGAATCATTTTAAAATGTGAAAATTGTTCATAGTTCCTGGGCCATACAAAAACAACCCAAGGAGCTGACTCCTGGTCTGGTCTATACTTTGTGGGACTTTATGGGGTATAGGTAGTTGAGGGCGCTATAACAGGATGAAGAGTGTGCATGCGTGCTCAGTCGCTTCTGACTCTTTGTGACCCCAAGGACTGTAGCCCACCCGGCTCCTCTGTCCTGGGATTTCCCAGGCAAGAACACTGGAGTGGGCTGTCAAACCTCCTCCAGGGAATCTTCCCGACCCATGAATGGAAGCCGCATCACCTGTGTCTCCTGCACTGCAGGCAGATTCTTTACCGCTGAGCCACCTGGGAAGCCCAGTTTAAATAGCGCCCCACCACCAATTCCTGTCCACCTGGAATTTCTGAATGTGGCCTTATTTGGAAGCAGGGTCTTTGCAGGCGTAGTTAGCTGCGATGAAGTCACACGGGATTCGGGTGGGCTCTCGGGCCAGTGACTGGTGTCCTTGGAAGGGGAGGAGAAAACACAGACACACGGAGGCCACACGGACACCGAGGCAGAGGTGGAGGGATGTGGTCACAAGCCGAGGATGCCAAGGATGGTCGGGCCACCTGAAACGGGAAGAGGCGAGGAAGGCTCCTCCCCAGGGCCTCTCAGAGGGGACGTGGTCCTGCTGACATCTGGGTTCTGGACCTCTAGCCCCCAAGACTGTGAGAGAACACATTTTTGTGGCTTTAAACTACCCCCTTTGCAGTCATCTGCTACGGCAGCCCCAGGGAACAGGTAACAAGCTTTGCTTGCAGCCCCGATGTGCATCGTCCGTCTCTGGGAGTCTTGGCTCAGTGGACTCTCAGAGGCTGGCAGGAGCCCAGGCGGGCACCTCCCAGACCTCAGGCCTCCCTTCCGCTCCTCCCCCAACAGTTTTAGATTTCTCTAGAAAACTGCCAGCCAGCCCCTGAGTGAAACTGGCAACCATGGGATGCTTGTTTTCCTGTTTCTCCCCAACCTCCCCGCTTCTTAAATTGTTTCCACCTCTGAGAGCCAAACAACAGTCATTCCCTGAGGTCAGGAAAAACCCTCACCCGCCACTAACCTGCAAAATATTAATCACAGATGCTGGTGACCGGAACTCTGGGGGCCTCGCTCCCCTTGTGGCTGTCGCTGGGTAAGTGCAGGGGGCCAGGGAAACAGATGGGGAGCCGGGGGTGGGGGCAGAACCTGCCTGTCTTCTCAGGCTGGCGTGTGCCTGGTCCATGGGGAGCCTAGGCAGGCTTCTGGCCTAGCCCAGGTCCACACACTCTCGCAAGGCCAGGCTCCCCATTCCCTGTTTCCTACTAGGACCCAACAGCAGAGCAGCCCTGAGGACACCCAAATGCAGTCAGTTCCGTTCAGTTCAGTCGCTCAGTCGTGTCTGACCCTTTGCAACCCCATGGACCACAGCACGCCAAGCCTCCCTGTCCATCACCAACTCCTGGAGTTTGCTCAAATTCATGTCCATTGAGTTGGTGATGCCGTCCAGCCATCTTGTCCTCTGTTGCCCACTTCTCCTCCTGCCCCCAATCCCTCCCAGCATCAGAGTCTTTTCCAATGAGTCAGTTCTTCACATCAGGAGGCCAAAGTACTGGAGCTTCAGCATCAGTCCTTCCAATGAATGTTCAGGACTGATTTCCTTTAGGATGGACTTGTTGGATCTCCTTGCAGTCCAAGGGACTCAAATGCAGTCAAGTGCACACGTAATGGGCTTCCCAGGTGGCACAGGGGTAAGAATCTGCCCGCAACGCGGGAGACACAGGTTTAATCCCTGGGTTGGGAAGATCCCCTGGAGAAGGAAATGGCAACCCACTCCAGTATTCTTGCCTGGAAAATCCCATGGACGGAGGAGCCTGGTGGGCTACAGTCCATGGGGTCGCAGAGAGTTGGACATGACTTAGGGACTCAAGAATGGTAACAATGCACATAAATAAGAGTGAGAGTTCACACTTAGCCACTTTGCTAAGTGCTTCACACTCATGAACTCATTGCCTCTTACAGAGGCCCAAGTCACCTGCCCCAGGTGACAGGACCAGGGTCTTCAGTAACATCCTCCATGCCTGGGGACTAAGTCCAATCACCGAGTGTCCTGGTTCGAAAGGCGCTCAGCACTCCTTAGGGAGAAGGGACCTGCCCACACCCCTGTGGGGACCCCAGCTGGAGCCGCATCTCTGACTCCCCAGTCCTGGACTGCTTCTGTTCCACTGTCTCTTCTGGGGAAAAAGTCATCCCTTGAGTTCAGAGCTCCAGAGGTGACACTGAAATACGGCTGGCAACCTTGGCGTTGCTTACTTTGTGTGTGTGTGTGTGTGTGTGTGTGTGTGCGTGCTCAGTCATGTCCAACTCTGCGGCCCTGTGGACTGTAGCCTGCCAGGCTCCTCTGTCCGTGGAATTTTGCAGGCAAAAATACCAGAGTGGGTTGCCATTTCCTTCTCCAGGAGATCTTCCCCACCCAGGGATTGAACCTGCACCCCCTGCTTGGCAGGCGGACTCTTTACCACTGAGCCCCCAGGAAACCTTTTTTAGTGTTGTTAAGGGAGTTGGCCAGCCAATAGCTGGGAAGGCACAGGAAGACTCTAGAAGACAAGGGTGGCTGGGAAGAGCGGGAAGGCAGAGGACCTTCCTCAGGAGGAAGCCCCCTTGTCATTTCTTGGAAGGAGCCCCGTGTGGGCGGCGGAGTGCTGAGCCCTTGGACGGTGGCCGTGACCACATCTATTTCCCTCCCCGCTCACCTCCTGCCCCCACCTCGGCCTGCCCTCTGTAATCACCCCGCTGCCCGTGCTTGTCCAGCCTCGTCCTCCTGCCTGGACCAGTCCAGCAGATGCGGAGCCGTGAATCAGCGGCTGGCTGTTTCTATTGCCCTTGGATGGGGGTGGAGTTGGTCCAGTCACAACACTGGGATCTCACCCCGGGCAAGGGGAGGGGGGTTCCTGGGATTCTGCCCCAGGGAGCTGTGTCTACACGGCCCCGACCCAAGAGGACACACAGATGCCCCAAGAGCGGGCAGCAAGGACCACAGGAGAGCGGTGGACAGAGAGGAAGGGAAATAACGTAACAGCCACATGTAGCGACTAGGTGACAGGTGACATGAGACCTCGGAAGACGGAGGCCCAGGAAGCCAGGGAGCCTGACAGCTTCCTGCGAGAGGCAGCGCTCACCGCAGCCGGGCAGGAGGGCCCTGTGCGCCAGGTTCTTCGAGAACCGGAAATCCACATTTTGGGAATTCCCTGGTGGTCCAGTGGTTAGGACTCCGCACCTCCACTGTAGAGAGCTCAAGTTCAATCCCTAAGATCCTGCGAGCTGTGTGACCTGCGTGCCCCCCAACAACAACAACAAAAAGCCACATTTTATGTGAATCTGCATTATACTTATCAGGTGGCCAAAATATTGGAGCTTCAGCTTCAGCATCAGTCCTTCCAATGAATATTCAGGGTGGATTTCCTTTAGGCTGGACTGGTTGGATCTCCTTGCAGTCCAAGGGACTCTCAAGAGTCTTCTCCAGCACCGCAGTTCAGAAGCATCAATTCTTGGGCCCTCAGGCTTCTTTATGGTCCAACTCTCACATCCGTACATGACTACTGGAAAAACCATAGCTTTGACTAGACAGACCTTTGTCGATGTCTCTGCTTTTTAATACTCTGTCTAGGCCTGTCATAGCTTTTCTTCCAATGAGCAAGCATCTTTTAATTTTCATATAATTTATTATAAATCCCATTTCGAGACCCATAAGCCTCCTACCACAGTTCTCTCTCTGAGTAACCTCCCACTGGCCTTGGACGAGAAATATTTTATTTTGCTGGAAGACTCCCTAGTTGCCACTCAGCTGATGTTTGACTTGCTGCTCAGAAATCTGCTGCCTGAAACTGACTCTTATTGCCAGCTTACCTAACGTGTCCTTTGCCTTCAGCCGTGACTGCTTTCTGGAGAACAACTGGCTTGTGGAAGGGACAGAGGGCTGGGAGAGGAGAGAGCGCTAGCATCCCGCGGCATCAAGCTGTCAGGCTGGGGAGCGTAAATTAGCCTTGACATCAGGCTAGGATGAGCTTTTGTTATGACTCAAAGGCATCACAGGGGCAGGGGAAGGACATACACACGTACACACACGTGTGTGCCAAGACCACATTAGCAAACTGAAAACCCTGGAGAAAACAAACTCTGTAGCTGCCATGATGAATTTTGACAGTTCCACCCAGCCCACAAACATGTTTCTCTGCACATCTTCCTTATTCTCCCCACAAATGAGAAGGGATCCAGAGGGATTTCCCTGGTGATCCAGTGGCTAAGACTCTGTGCTCCCAATGCCAGGGGTCCAGTTCGATCCCTGCCTGGGGAATGAGGTCCCACATACTACAGCTAAAGGTCCCATGAGCCGCAACTAAACAGCCAAATAAATAATTTTTTAAAAAAGGAGGAATACAGAGATGGCAGACCCTTCTCCACTCTCACTTCTTTTTTACAGCCACTGGATCAACACATAATCTCTTTGCCTTGAACATGGAGGGCAGACTCAAGGGGGCAACACAGACATCTCTTAAACCTCATTTCTTTCGGAGCCTCCCTTTGTGTGCCCAGAAGGTAGGGAGATGCCAGGGTCCAACAGCAGAACACAAGCCCCAGATGATCAACCCAAGGACCTGGGGGTCAGTGCAAAGGGAGGGAAGGAGGTGAGAGCCCCCCACAGAGAGCACACCGGCCCCAGGACCTGCTGGTTTGAGGATGCTGTTCCTTTAAGCACCTGGAACCTCTGGGAGACGTGTCACATCACATTGGGACGAAGAGGATGCTAAATGACGTCTTCAGCCCCTCTTCACCCCTGGGCTGTGCGCTGGGCTCCAGGAACGGATTTAATGGAGGTCTTCAGCGTGGACGTGGGCTGGGGCTGGGGGTGGGGAGGGGGCAGTGAGGGGCCAGAGGGTGACGTCATCGTAACTGCCTTGAAGCAAAGTGCCTCCGTTCTCCTTGAAACAGTGTGAACCCTTCTTCGACAGATGGGAGTCTGTCCCCTCGGTACGATGGTGCCCCTGACAACCGTCCCTTGCCCACCATGGCTCAGTTCGGCAACAAGATCGTTCAAGCTCCAGCGAGAATCTGCTTCCTTTCCTGCTGCTTTGTGGTTCTGCAGCTGGAGCTGTGGGCTCCAGAGCCCCACTGCTTGGGTTTTTCCTGTGTACGATCTGGACTTAGCTGTGTCATCTTGGGCAAGTTATTTAGCCTTTTTCTCTCTTTTCTTAAAAAAATAATTATTTATTTGGCTGTACCGGGTCATCTGTCTTCACTGCAGCATGTGGGATCAAATTCCCCGGCCAGGGATGGAACCCAGGCCCCTGCATCGGGAGCACAGCCTCAGCCACTGGCCCACCAGGAAAGCCCCATAGTCTTGCCTCTTTTTCGTCTGAAAAATGGGACTCGTGACGGCAATGAGGATTGAAGTGTAGGGTTCCGAGCCTCTGGAAGAGCCTCAACATGCAACAGCAGTCCGCCTTCTCTAAGTGTGTTTCTTCCAGGCTGCATTTCCCTCCGAGGCGGTCTCTCGGGGGAGAAGACCAGCCTTTTCTGGGCTCAAACAGATGCTCTTTCCTTCCGCAGTCCCTTTTCTGCTCATCCCTCCAGAGGCCCAGGGGCATATCTGGTTGTCAGGAGCCGCCCTCCTGACAGAGCTCCCCAGAGACAATGACAGAAGGCATGTCCGTCTGGGGGAGCCCCGCAGAGCCTTTATCGGCGGCTCAGGACTGCCTCTTGCTGATAATGTGGTTCATCTTTTTCTGTTAGCTCAGTTCTGGGAAACACTAGCAGGGCTCTGTGCCCAAGGAAGGGCGCTCAGGAGTAAACTCGCTCTACAAGGTCTAACCTGGCCCTGACTTTTGAGACTGGCTGGTGTCCACGTGGGGGCCTTGGTGCAGTCCCAGCTCCACACTGACCTCTGACCTGCGTGATGCACCAACTTCACACCATGCAGCCCCCATTTCCAGATGAGAAAACTGAGCCCCAGGAGCTCGTGACTTGTGACAGTGGGACTCGCACCAGGGCCTGGGGTCCTGATCTAGAGGCAAGGGCCCGCCTCTGCTGGGGGGACAAGCCTGGGCTCTCCTGCTTGGCCCCGGGGGTCACTGGGGGTGAAACCCTAGGCTTCAGGACTCTGGGGACCACGTGGAGCTTTCCTTCCAGGGTCCCCCCACTTCCCAAACTTCCTGTCGTTCCCTGACGTCTACGCTGAGGTCCTGAGGAGCCCAGACCTCTGTGGCACCTTCCTTGTGCATTCTTTTCTCCCTCCTGGATAAATAAGACACGGGGTGTCACCTCCCACCTCCTGGAAGTATCCCAGCTCAGTGGTCAGGGCCGCGTGCTAACTTGATGCACTGACAGACAGGCCTCCTAAGTGGGGTGGGGCCGGAGGGGGCTGTGCCCTCTGTCCTTACCCTGGCCACGGTGCCCCAGAAACCTGAAGTCTGACTCAGCAATAATAATGGTAACTGTGGCTGGTTCCCCTCCATCAGATTAGGCAGTTCGCAGAGCAGGGCCACAGGCTTTACTTCCTTCCGTGTGCGCGTGTTCAGTCCTGTCCGACTCTGGGCAACACTGTGGACTGCAGCCCACCAGGCTCCCCTTTCCGTGGGGATTCTCCAGGCAAGAATACTGGAGTGGGGTGCCATTGTCTCCTCCAGGGAATCGTCCCCATCCAGGGATCAAACCCGCGTCTACCTGCATTGCCAGGAGGATTCTTTACCCTTGAGCCACCAGGGAAGCCTCGGTCAGCTTCCACCGACTGATAACCGCCTTCGGTCTGGATTGTGAGCTCCCGCAGCTGTGACTCAGACAGACTGCCTCCCCCGAGGTCACACAATCCAGAGGTTCCGACCCCACGTGTGGACTCATTTCCAGTAAACTCCACAACCTCCCTGCCCTGCCGCCACCCAGTGACGCCCCTCATCACCTTCTCCCGGCTCAGTTCAGCCCTCCTGTGACCTCCTGTCCCCAGAGAGTCCCCAGTCCAGTGAACGGCATCTATTCCTCCGGGCCAGGGGTCTCTTGAGACACAGCGGCTCCCTCACCCCCTGAGTCCTCCGGACCTGCTGTCTCAGGAGAATAAATGAGGCCCAGGGAGTTCACTGCAGGGGTCAGGGAGGGGGAAGTTACTAAACCCGGTTCAGTTGTGACCCAGACTGGGGATTCAGACACCAATCAAGGACTCCCCTGTCGGTCCAGTGTTTAAGAATCCACCTGCCAATGCAGGGGACACGAGTTAGATCCCTGGTCCACGAAGAGTCCACATGACTCGGGGTAGCAGCCCCTGTGCCAGACGACTGAAGTCTGAGCTCTACAGCCTGTGCTCTGCAGCTAGAGAAAGCCCATGAGTAGCAAGGAAGACCCAGAGCAGCCAAAATTAACAGAAATAATTAAAAAAAAACCCACCAATCAGATATCATCCTGTCCCCAAGGGTCCCTTGAGGATGACCTGTTTTCTAATTCTCTATGTGCACTGACTCAAACCAGTCCATCCTAAAGGAAATCAACCCTGAATATTCACTGGAAGGACTGATGCTGAAGCTGAAACTCCAATACTTTGGCCACCTGATTTGAAGAACTGACTCACTGGAAAAAGTCCTGATGCTGGGCAAGATTGAAAGCAGGAGGAAAAGGGGACAACAGAGGATGAGATGCTTGGATGGCATCACCGACTCAATAGACAAGAGTCTGAGCCAGCTCCGGGAGTTGGTGATGGACAGGGAAGCCTGGTGTGCTGCAGTCCATGAGGTCGCAAGAAGATGGACACGACAGAGTGACTGAACTGGACCGATGTGCGCTGGCTGCCCCGGAGCTCTGATGTGTTACTCTGAGGGGGCAGGGGGAGGTGGAGTGGAGGGAGGTGGGGTGGGGGGTTCGTTTGCCTAGAGCCTGGGGCAAAAGAGGCCCCAGAGGTGGCCTTTGCCACGTGGTGGAGGGCCCCACCCTGAGCCCCGGGCCCTGGTATCCTGGGGATTTTCCCAGACTGCACTGCAGAGGTTGCCAAGGCCCCGAAAAAGGGCCCCAGGTGGTTCCCAAGAACAGGGAAGCGAGGAGGAGCCTCTGCCCAGAACGGTGGGGGTGAGAAGCCCAGGGAGGGGGCAGGGCCTCGGGCTACCCAGGCTCCATCCCAAATTGTGCTATGGTCAAGGCCCTGGTGATACCCTGAGGGGTCCTTCCGGGATCTTCTCATCTAACTTCGGAAGAAGGAAATTCAGGGGGCTGGGGACTCCGGATAGAGGTGGGAAGTCATAGAGCTTCCAGAAACTGACATGACCTGCCTGGAATCCTGCTTCATGGCAAACACCAGACCTGAGTGAGTCAGGCCTCTGACTTCTCTGGAAGGGAACAGGATTAACCAGCATAAGGGATCCCATGAAGGCTGGGGTCCAATTATGTGAACCAAAGTGCCCAGCACCCAGTATGCACGACTGGGAGCTGTGTGTTTCGAGAGGGGTGACCGGGTCGAGGGAGGCAGGCCCGTGCAGCTGTAAGGATCACGCCCTCCGAGTCCCGGGCAGGCCCCAGCAGCAGAACAGGCCAAGACACACGTCCTGGCCTAAAGGCTTACAGGTCAAGTTTCACCAAAGGTGCAGTTAAGACCTCAAATCCTTCTCCAAAGTCAGGGGCTTAGAAGTTGCCAGAAATTTCAAGGTAGGCATTCAAGCTTCAAGTTTTCCATTTTGTGAATTTCCTCTGATTCTCTCTAGGCAGCTCTAGTCTGAAAGGCTGAAGCAAAACTTAGCCTCGGCAAATGATTAGGAAGCCAAGTCCTAACCCAGAAATGGGATTTCAACCATCAGGTAAAATTAGCACTTTCTTTTTATTTTTTTAGTTGAAGTATAGTTGATTTTCCCTGGTGCCTCAGAGGGTAAAGAATTCACCTGCAACACGGGAGACACAGGTTCAATCCCTGGGTTGGGAAGATCCCCTGGAGAAGGAAATGGCAACCCACTCCAGTATTTTTGTGTAGAAGAGGAGACTGGTGGGCAACAGTCCATGGGGTCACAGAGGGTCAGACACCACTGAGAAACTTACACTTTTACTCACTCATAGTTGCTTTACCAGGTTGTGTTAATTTCAAGTGTGCAGCAAAGGGATATATATATTTATTTATTCATTCAGATTCTTTTCCCACATAGGTTATTACAAATATTTTAAAAATTTACTTTTAACTGGAAGATAATTGGTTTACAATGTTTTGTTGGTTTCTGCTATACGACAATGTGAATCATATTGTAAACATTGAGTTCCCTGTGCTATACAGTAGGTCCTTGTTTATCTATTTTATATGTAGTAGTGGGTATTGGAGAAGGAAATGGCAACCCACTCCAGTGTTCTTGCCTGGAGAATCCCAGGGGCGGGAGAGCCTGGTAGGCTGACGTCTGTGGGGTCACACAGACTCGGACACGACAGCAGCAGCAGTGTGTATATGTTACTCCCAAATTCCTAAATTATCCTTCCCAGCATTTTCTTTCAATCAAGACTCCCTGCCAGGATATTAACAATGCAATGGCCCCGAGTGTCTAGAAGCATTTACTTTTTTTGGCCATGTCACATGGCATGTGGGATCTTAGTTCCTGACCAGGGATTGAACCTGCTCCCCCTGCAATGGGGCTTCCCTGGTAGCTCAGCTGGTGAAGAATCCACCTTGCAACACAGGAGACCACAGTTTGATTCCTGGGTTGGGAAGATCCCCTGGAGAAGGGAAAGGCTACCCACTCCAGTATTCTGGCCTGGACAGTCCACGGGGTCACAGAGAGTCAGACAAGACTGAGAGATGTTTCACTTTCATTTTCCCCTGCAGTGGGAGCCCAGAGTCTTAACCACTGGGCTACCAGAGAAGCCCCAAGTAGCATCTACATAGCTCCTTCCTGGAGCCACCTGCATTCACTGAGGGCTTCCTGAGGGCAGGGATTGGACTTAATTTATCTTTATCCCCCAAGGCAAACCTCAATGAATGTTCAAGGATTGTGGAAGGAACCTCAGATGCAAAGCATTGAATTCGGATAAGGAGTGGAAGAATTACAAAGACTTTGTCCTGGAGGTATGCTCGTTTGATAGGTCATCTAATTGAAAGGTAAACCTCAGACACCTGTAAAAGGAGAACCAATTACTAAGGACAAAACAATTAGTTAACAATGGAGGGAAAGGTTGGGGGAAGGGGAGATGCCTCAGAGAATCCAGAAAGTTTGGGGGGACAGATAAAACTTAAGCTTTGATTTCAGGTGGAAGGGACCTAGGACGCAGGCCTTGGGGGAGGGTTGCCTGCGGGGGGAAGGTACCAGCCCAAAGAGACCACTGAGGGGTCCCATCCAAGGTCAGTGGGAGGGAGTCTACAGCCTCTGACCGCCTGACCCTCTTCCCTGAAAATTAAAAGCCCAGGCCACGGAGCTGCTATCAGCTAGAGAGCTTAACTTACTGCTGTGTCTTCTCTCCTGAGGCAGTTTATTATCAACGATCGCTTACAAGTGGAAGCTACTTCTCTAAAGAGATTCTCATAGGATTCAGGCGGCGGGTCTCAGGAGTGCTTGGCCCCCGAGGTTCACTTGCCGCACACGGAAGCTTAGTTCCGGCGAACACTCAGGGGGCTAGGGGCGCGGATGTGGGAAAGCGGGACAATCAGAGACAGGTCCCCAGGCCCGAGTCCTCCGAAGGCCCACCCCGGGCCTGGCCTCGGGGCCAAGCCCTCCCCGCCTCGTTTTCAGGAAGAGTCCGGGAGGGAGAGGATCCCTGCCCGCAGCGGCGCCGGCCCCGGGGCCTTCCTGCGTTTCCCGCACTGGGACCGGGAGGGACGGGCGGGGGTTATCCGGTCCCGTCTCCGCTCCGAGCCCGGAGGGGCCGCCGGAGGAGCTCGCGCTAGACCCCCGAGGGGCGTCGCGCCCCTGACCCCCAGGCTCCAGGTGAGGCGGTCAAGGCCGGAGCACAGCCAGGCGGGGGCGCGCCGGGACCCCACCGGCCAGAACCGCGGCACATGCCGTTCCCGGAGGCTCCGGCTCTGCGATTTGAACCGAAGAGGCCGGGCGGCCCGGCCGCGGTTCGCAGCAGCCATTGGCTGCGGCGGCGCGGTGACATCAGCGCGGGGGGGCGCGGGCGGAGCCCGGGAGGGGAGTGTCCGAGCAGCTCCCAGCCCCGAGCCCGAGAGCCAGAGGCAAACCGATGCAGAGCGGACATGGGCCGCCAGCCCCGGCGCCTCGCCGAGCCCACGGAGCTGAGCGCGCAGCTGCGCCGGCCCAGCGCCTTCGTCTCTGGGGACCCAGGTAGGCGACAGGTCCCCCCCACCACCCGGCCCTTGGCCGCGACAGCCCCCCGGCGCCCTGCGGGGCCTGGGTGGGCTCGGTGTGGGGACCTCGATTCCCCACCGCCCCCGGGGCGGTGAGGGTTGGAAAAGCCGCGATAGGGGCGGCGGGGCAGGGAGCGCGGCCGGGTGTCCCCACTCCTGCGCCCGCCCCCGGGTGGCCAGGCTGAGGCCCGGGGCCACGCACTGGTGTCCAAGCAGATCCGGGCTGGGGAGGGAGGTGGTGGCGGTCGATTTCCCCTCCCCAGACTGGGCTTAGCCGGTCGGATCCGGGCGCTGCTCGGGGGTTGGGGACGGGGGACCACCCGGCTTTGAACGGTCCACCCCTTCGCCCGGGTGGGTGACGCTGGGGCGGGAGCACAGCCTTCGGCGACGCGCGGTGCCCCCGAGGGGGGCGTGTGTGCAGAGTTCTCCGTGAATCAGAACCCAGTCGCTCGCGCGTAGTGGCAGAGGCGTGCACACTCGCCCTGGTACACTCGCTGCAGCACACGCCGCCCCGTGTCACCGCGCCGCGCGGAAAGGGGCGACGAGCCGCCCGGGAGGGAACGGCCGAGCGAACAAACCCTCCTCCCGCCCCACACCCTCCCTCCCCGGCTCGCCCCGCCCCACCCCGCGCGCCCGCCTCCTCGGGAGACCCGGAGGCCGAGGCTGGGGGGGCAGCCGCGGCGCCGATCGGCCGGGTGGGGCCGCTTCTGAGCCCGGCCCGTGGCCGCACGCGGAACCCGGCCGAGCGCTCCGGGCCTGGCCTGGAGCCGGGAGCTGCCAGTTAATGATTTAATCACCGGCTCGGGGCAGTGGAGCGGGATCGGCCGTCTGTAGCTCCGCCCCCTCCCCGGAGCGCCCTCCGTCCGGGGGCACAAAACTGCTGCCCACCAGCCCCGGGCGCGTCCCGGGTGAGCCGCTCTGCGCGCCGGGCCGCCGCGGGTGAGTGTCCTGGCCGCCGGGGGAGCTGGGCGGGAATCGGAGAGGGGGCCGGCGGGCTTCCCGGGGGAGGACGGGCCGGGGCGTGTGTGTGTGAGTGTGTGTCTGGGGGAGGGGTGCTCTCGGCTAACTCAAACCAGATTCCTCGTTTCCCGACGCGACGCCGTAGCCTGCGCCTGGGAAGTTTTCTTTTTCTCCCCGGGAGAACGAAGGGGAAATACAATGCTTTCTCTTTTCTTGTCACGCTTGCGATCTGACAGGCTCCCACGGCCCTGGGCTGCGTCCCTGTTCTCTGCCCCTTTAGCTCAGCAGCTGAATGGCGGGCAAGGGTCCCTGAGCTGTGTGAAGCCCCCTGCTCCTCTCCTGGGGAGGTTAGGTGCCGGTGGAGGTTGGTGGGGGGGTGGGTATCTCCCTCTTCCTGACCGCCCCCTCCAGCGGCCATCTGGACCAGAGCAAGCTCCGCCATCCAGCCCGCGTAAACAATGAGGGGCCCGGTTACAGGAGGGCCTCCAGCAACGCAACTTCTTTGCACAGTCTGGGTTTCTAATAACTCCCTACTCCCTCCGCCCCTTTCCAAGGCCGAGGTGGAGGAGGGGACCCCCCGGCAGGATGGACTGAATTTTAAGAGAACAAAGAACAGGGCACAAAGGAAGGGGGAAGCTGAGCTGTGGGTTTCCCCCAGAAAAGGGGAGTTTGCTGGGCCAGGCCTGGGCTTAGCCAAGCCTCTAGGTGGCCCCAGGGCTCCAGAGGGAGTAATGGGACACCCGCTGAGAACTTGGGACAAGGGAGGTGCCATCCCTGGGGGGTAGCCAGGACCCTGTGTGAGTCTGGGGGCGGGGCGGTTCCTGTGGGCCCCAGCTTTCATCAGCTGCCAGGTGTGAGGTGCCCGTGTGACCAACCGATTACTGTGGTTTATCTCCTCCGAACTTGGACTTTGCCCCTCCACTCCCTGGGGACAGCTGCTCCTTCCCACAAATCGGGGTTTGGTGAACCTTGGGAGACCCTTGGGCAGTTTCTCCTGGTCTTCCCAGGGATCCTGGGGACCCTGCAGGGACTGCGAGGGGGTCCGTGTGATGAGATGAGCCTGGGGTTTGGGGTCTCCGCCGGCCGCTCTGCCGTCTCCCTGAGTTCCTGGAGCTCCAGCTCATGAGTGACCATGTGCTCGTGAGATGCTCCCTAGCTCAGGCCTCGACTTTGAGGATTCTTTCCATCTTTTTCTGGGATGTCCACCATTTCCTTCTCATTTCTCTCTCCCACCCACCCACTTACCGATGCTCACCCCAATCCCATGTAGGGACACATCCAGCCGATTTTGATCCTGTTGCCTCGTGGAACCTGACAGTCCAGCCCTCACAGGACTGGAGACCGGGGAGCCCCAGGCCCAGAGACTGTTGTCTGAGAAGTGGCGGCGGAGGGGGGGTGCGGGGATTGGGCGGACGTTGACCCCCGGAAAAGGACCCTAGACCCTTCTTTACCCTCAGGAGCCTTTGGTAGGACCTCTGGCTGGCTCTGGCTCAGGGCTCCTCGCCGCCTCCACCTTTGGAATGGCTGATTGATTACTGCAGCCAGGACAGGCTGTGCCCAGGTGTGGCGGGCAAGGTGCTTGCAGCAGGCCGCCCTTCGCCCTCTCCCCTGCCCCCTCTCCTCTGAGCAGGAAGGTGGGACCAAGCTAGGACCGGAGGCCTCAGAGGCCAGACTTGCTGTCAGGCAGTGGCTCCAGCCTCCAGTGGCTGGAGCTTCCACATGCTCAAAGGATCCTGTCCCTGTGGGGGGAGGGAGGAGCCCGTCCCTTGGAGGAACAGGATCTGGGTTGATGCCAGAGATATGCTTGGGGGCGGAGGGAGAGGAGTTGAGCAATCTGGCCCTGGAAGCTATGAGAGCCTCGATCTCCTGACCTATGTGCTGGAGGCCTTTCTGCAACCTTGGGAAAGGGAACTGAGCCCTGGACCCATGGGCAGAGTGTCTTCGGGGCCAGCACCTCTGGGGACTTGGGGAGGGTGGGATCCTGCTGGGAGGGACTCATGTGGCGACTGGAGGTAGCCCTTTGCTCACGGGGTGCCGAGGAGGAAGTCGAGCCCTGAAGGATCTGGCATTCCCACTCACTGAGTCCCTGATACTCTAGCTTAAAATACAAGGAGCCTTGGGCTTCCTTCCAGGAACTCTATCAGAGTCTCTCCCCGGGCACCACCAGCTTGCAGCTTGGGGCTCCAGGCCAGGGAGGCAGCACTCACATCCAGAACCCCCCTTGCCAGGAGCAGGGGCTCTGGTGGCCCCCACTCAGCCTCCCAAGCTAGAAAGGGTCTCCTTTTCCCGTCAGGTGAGCCCAGTTTGGGGTTACCCAGCCCGTAAGAAACTGCTGGCATTTCCCTCTCATTCCTTCATCCCCGGGGCTGAGGCCATTTGAGAAGCCACAGAGCTGGGACAAGAAGGAGCCCTGGGGCTGACCTCAGGGACAGCATCTCTTGCCCAGCCAGGGCCGCTCTGACCACCGTCTCCTCCCCTGGCCAGCAGGGTGGACACGATGTCCGCCAAGACAGCCTCTAGCCTCCCTGGGAGCATCTCAGGGTTCTTATACCTGCATCCAGGCAGCTTTTGGGGTAACTGGACTTGGTCTGCAGACCCCAGCTTCAGATCCGTGACAGTGAAGCCGGGCTCTGTGTTCATGTGTCTGCTCCCTGCCCCTCCTTCCTCTCCACACTCAGGTTTCCACTCCCTGCAGCCCTTCTCCGTTCCTCAGAACGTCGTCCTTGGCTCACTGAGACATCAAGAGGAGCCCCTGTGTTCCCTCTGCCCTTGGGGTTGAAGTCTCAGTCAGATGGTGGGAATGGAGAGCCAGAGGGGATACAGAAGAACCGCTTCAGGGCTGGCAGTACCGTGTGTGGATACCTCTGATGAGGACCGGGTTAGGTCCTAACTGGGGGTTAATCATATTGATAATCAACCATTATTTGCTTCTGGTATCTGGTCCCCCCGATTTCTAAGTTCACTAATCTACATCTTAGGGAGGAACGGGAGGGCCTTATCTCCCGTATTGAACTGAAATCAGAAAGAGCTGAAGTCCCATCTGAGAAAAGCCAGGCTCCTCCTCCTGTTTCCTTAAAGGTTAAAAGGTAAAGAAAAGAGAAGGGAAGGCACATGGGGAAGAAGACCAAGCCCAGGGGCTGCGTGATTGCCCTGCTGGTCTGGACTAGGCAGTCTACAGCTGGGCTTGGGAGCCCCGAGGATACCCCAACCCTGTGACAATTCATCCTGGGGCCCCCAAGGACTGTGCAAGGGGTCAGCCCTGGGGCCTTTTGGATAGGAGGCCTCGGGCGACACTGAAGGTATGTGTCCTCTTTGAGCTTAGAGAGTGACCGTTGGCAGAGAGTCCCAGGGGATGCTGGAATTCTACCTTTCAAGGTGTAGAGATGGGGCACCTGCTGAAAAAGAACACATTATAGCATCATTTTCACAGCAGACGGGGGAGTGCTCACCCCTTATGAGTCCTCGTGTAAGGGGTTTACCTGTGTTAGCTGATTTCATCTTCACAGCAGTGCTAGGGAGTACGTGGTGTTATCAGTCGCTTTGTAAGCTAATAAGGACACTGAGACACAATTAACTTGCCCGGTGTGTCCGAGCCAGCAGGTCACCGGGGAGTCTGGCTCCAGGGTCCCCCAGGCTGCACACTCCATCCCACAGAGTCAAGGTGGAAATTCACCAGCCTGCTCTAGAGCCGGACCTGATCCACCTGGCTCCCGCTGGAGACCCAGGGTGTCCTTTGATGCCCCACTCCTCAGCTGAGCACTCTGCTCTTAGGAGACGCCAAGTGAAACCAAACGAGATCAGGCCCGATCTGATGTCAAGCCCAGCCCTTTCCTTCTGAAGCCCTGGCAGGAGGGAGGAGCATGGGGCCCCCTGCAGGTACTCCTTTTCCTCCCCTCCTCCAGCTTCTTCCCCCTGTGATGGGAGCTGGGTGGCTGGGGAAACACACACGGACACCCACACACACCCCTCCAGGAAGAGGGGAAACAAGTGAAGTTGCCCTTGAGCCGCTGGCTCCTCTAGGCTTGGCTCCAGAGCTGCCGCTTCCTCTCACTCCCAGGTCAGGGCTCACTCCTTTCCCTCCCGAGCGGCTGTAACTCCTGGTTAGTGATGGGGCAGGGCCTTTCTCCCTCCATGCCAAGCCTTCCCTGCTGGCCCTCCTGCTCTCCTTCCTCTGGCCCAAGGCATAGGCTTCTGGGATGAAGAGGGAGCAGGGTGGAGAGAGAATGGCCCATCCCCAGCCCAGGAGGAGCATGGTTGCCCAACACCGTGGACCTCCTGGGGTGGGGGGCGGCTGTGGTCTATATGTCGAGGGATTTGTCTTGTCCTTTCCCTGGAGTGGTGGGGAATGAGGAGCTTGGACTTGGGATATTTTAACCTGAAATTCTGTGCAAAGTGGTTGTCTGGTGGGTGCTCATGCATCCATAACCTTCGTCAGATTTGAGTCCAGCACCCCCAGCGATGCTTCCAGCACACCCATGATATACCTTATGGTCAAGTCGGAAAAGCCCAGGGTTCAGAATCAGGCAGACTTGGACAGCCTTGTCCTTAGCTGTGTGACTCAGGGGAAGCATTTAACTCTCAGCCTCAGTTTTCTCATCTGTAAGATGGGAATGATGCCGGTAACTCCATGGGATTGTTGGGAAGAGTACTTAGGGTCTTTCAAATGCTTAGGATGGTGTTCTTACTTGCCCCTCCAAAAGGGAAGCTTAAACAAGATAGAGCAGCCAGCTTGGTGTAAGGCAAAGGTATTGTGATCTCCATTTGCTTTCTCATACTTCCTCCATGACCTATGGTCCAGGGGGCGCATATCCATCTGAGGTCCACGATAGGGTCTAAGGTATCATTTCCTAATCTTTAAGCCAGACTGGCCATTGTAGTTTTCGGCAAAGGGTAAGTTAATTATCTAAACTGCAGTGCGTTTTCCCACAACTCAGGCTAAGTGACTGATATAGTTTTCCTAAAACTGTAAGAACTATAAATTCTCTAAGATGGTTGAGAATATCTTTATGAAGCCAGTGGTGAGTATCATGATTAACGGAAATACCTCTAAAACAGCATCATCAATAGGAATATAATGCCAGGCACATAAAGAAGTTTTGAGTTTCCCAGTAGCTACATTTTAAAAACTACAGACTGATGAAATACATTTTTATTTTGTTTTAATTTTTTGGCTGTGCTGTGTAGCACGTGGGGCTCCAGTTTCCCAACCAGGGACTGAACTCACACGCCTGCATTGGAAACTCAGAGCCTTAACCGCTGGACCATCAGGGAAGTGCCCTGGTGAAGTCAATTTTAATGTTATATTTAAGCCAGTATGTTCAAAATACTGTCATTTCACCATGTAATCATAAAAAATATTGACAAGATATTTTACATTGTTTTTTTATAGAGGTCTTCAAAGTCCGTTGTGTATCTTACACGTGTTGTTTGTTTAATCGCTAAGTTGTATCTGACTCGTTTGCAACCCCGTGGACTGTAGCCTGCCAGGCTCCTCTGTCCATGGGATTTTCCAGGCAGGAATACTGGAGCAGGTCGCTGTTTCCTTCTCCAATATTTTACACCTGTAGCACATGTCCGTTGGGATGCTAAATTTCATAAATGCCCCCTCAGAATTGGGATTTACAGTTGAAAAAGTAGATTCACACCCTCAAGGTGTTTTAAACATGCTTAGGTTTTCCAATAACTGAATCAAGCATCAGTTTTTCATTTAAAATCATTAAAATGGAAGAAGATGTAAAAACTCAGTTCCTTGGTGGCACTCGCCACATTTCAAGCACTCGACAGCCTGATGTGAGTGGGGGCTACTGTGCTGGATGACTTGGGTTTAGGACGGCGCTGTAAATGCCAGGAACCGAGCGCCCCCTTGTCACGAGCAGGAGTCAACATTATGTTGGCAATTGTAGCACATTTAACAAGATAAGAATGAGGAATGGAGGAGGCAGAATTATTATTAGTTGCAGATGCTGGGTTGGTCCACTTGCAAAGCTCAAAAGATTTAATCATATGGTTGATTAGGGTGTGTAAAGACAGTACAAGCTTAGTAGGGTAGACATTAAATAGATATAAATTTTAAAATTGCAGCTTTCCCATATACCAGCTACCACCAGTCAGAAGATACAGCTACATGAAAGGGGCTGGATATAAAACCCATTCACAATGAAAGACCATAAAATAACTCAGAGTAAACACGACAAGACGTGTGTCAGACTTGTAGGAAGAAAAAACCACAGAATTTAATGGAGAATGTCTAAAAGACTTGGATAAATGAATATGAAGACATGATGTTGTGATAACATCAACTCTCCCCAAATTAACTTATTGTTTGCTGTCAATCCCAATGTAATTCCATCAGGACTTCTTTTGGAACTTAATAAAATGTGTCTCAAGTCCTTCGGGAAGACTAACTGCGTTAGAAAAGCCAAAGAGTTTTCAGGAAAAAAACTTAATGTAGGGATATTATCCTACTGAATACTCAAAACGTATTTCACAGAGCTGATAGTATGGACCTGGTTTTGGAATAAACAGAGACCAATAAGCAGGATGCGAAGAACTGACTCATTTGAAAAGACCCTGATGCTGGGAAAGATTGAGGGCAGGAGGAGAAGGGACGACAGGGGATGAGAGGCTGGATGGCGTCACCGACTCAATGGGCATGAGTTTGAGCAAGCTCCGGGAGTTGGTGATGGACAGGGAGGCCTGGCGTGCTGCAGTCCACGGGGTCGCAAAGAGTCCGACACGACTGAGCAACTGAACTGATCAACTGAACTGATCTAAAAAAGCAGGAAAGGAAGTCCAGAGAAACCGTGGGTGGTGGTGTCTGTATCTATATCTGATGAAGGTAGCATCTGATCCTTTACTCATAGTTTATACAAGTTTTATACAGAATCAGTAACTAACTTGGTTATATTTTAATTTTTTATCTATTTTTAAATGACCCTCAGTTTCAAGCCACAGACATCTTTGTATTTCCTTTACTAGTATTTTTATCTCCATGAGTAATTTTTCATTATTACATTACCTGGTAGTTTTAGAAGAAGTGAATGTTTTCATAAAACTTGGGAGTGGGGAAGGTCTTTGCTTCATGGTTTTAGAGCCAGAAATTATAAAACAGATTTAACCATGTAAAAACTAATGAGCACTCCATGGAAAAGAAAACAACAAAATCACCATATTGTAGGCAGGCATATGATACACTTGAGAAATTATTTGCAAAGTATAGTCAACATTCCTAAGCGCTTTAAGATTTAAAGTCATACAAATCCATTGGAAAAGATGAAGGACCCCTCCCCCCCCCCCCCCCCCCCCGCCGCCCCAAATTTGGGTAAAATGGCTTCCACAAGCAATTCATTAGAGAAATACTTTCTAAAATGCCCTCCCTCTTTAGTAATGGGAAAAATGAAAATGCAAATTATAAGTTTACAAAGGTGGTGGTGATCAGGGTTTTGTTGTTTTCAACTGAGGACACCGTAATGCCTGGTATTGGACAGCGTCATCCTCTATGTTGGTGAAACTGTAACTTGGTAAAAACCTTCTGGAGAACAAGTGAAAAAGAGAAACAAAAGTAATTTTACTCACTTATCGGTGTGTATCCTCCGGAAATGGACCTGGGCAGACTTAGCTGGAAGGCTGCTTGTTACAGTGCTGGAAGGAAACAGCAACAGCCTAGCGTTCTTCAGCGGCTGCTGGATGTGAAGCTGAGGCCAGTAGGACTTAATCTAAGATAATGTAGCGGTATTTATGAACATGTAACCATTTTCACTCAAATGCGAACAGTGGTTGGCTTTATTCATCCCTCTGCCCTGGAAAGTGCTGCTTGTATTTTGAAAAAAGCGGGGGGAGGGGCGGAGAAAAACATCTAAATCTGCACTATCGCAGAGAGGTAGCCTGCAAATCTAGTATATAATTTACAGTTTAAATAGATGCATTTGAAAAAGTACAAAGAGGTGCAACGACCATTTTCTTTAACTCAGTATATTCCAAATATTATCCTTTTCTAATATATCATTTGACAATATTTTAAAATATTATCATTTGAAAAGATCAATTCTAACGTGATCACTGTGGAAAATGAGCTAATTTGCACTTTTTTGATGCTAAGTCTTTGAAGTCCAGTGTCTACCCTTTAGCACAGGTCAACTTGGACATTTCAACCTGGACTCCATTTGGGGTGCACATTTCAAGCGCCCCATGGCCACCAACCGGGCTGGGGACTGCCGTATTGGACAGTGTGGGCCCACGTTATGTAGTAACACCTGGAGAGGCAGCAGACAGCGGGGTCCTTAGGGTCTGTGCTCCACCCTAGCATCCTGATTACCTGGAGCCGGTTCATCCCCCTCCCCAGTGGTACTCCTCTCCCACCTCCCCCTCCCCCAGGGATGTCTGGAGAGTGGGCGGTGGCTACGGAAAGCGTGTAGAGAAATTGGGGCTTTGTTCACTTTCCCTTCCTTCCCGGAAGAATCTATCTGCCAGAGGATGTTTATCTCCAGGAAACGGGACTTATAGCTCCCTTGGGCCAATGAACCCAAGGTCTAGATTGACTCGGAGAGGCAGGGAGGGTGGAGCCAGTGCCAGGCACCCAGCCTGGGAGGTTTTAGGACAGGGATGGGGTCCAGGTCCTGGTCTTCCTTTCCGGCAACTGGGAACCACCAAGAAACACAAGCTGGAGATTGGAACAGGGACAGGCATGAGAAACACTTGAAGTGGGGCTTTGTACTGGGCCCACTCTTGACTCTGCTGGGCAAGTCCTGGCTTCTGCTTCAGGGGGGTCCTCCCCACCTCTCACCTCCCAGGGAGGGTCCTCAGAGCAGGAAGCGGGGATGAGATCTGGAGTAAGGAGGGGCCCGTTTGAACCATCCCTGGGAGCAGATGGCTGATGGGGGTGTCCGTCAAGTGAGTCTGGGTCCCCAGGTCTGAGATAAACAGCCTGCCTAATCCCACCCTTTTGCCATCTCTCTGGCTGTGAGCACATTCTCAGCTGCGGACATGTGAATAAGCCGGAGGCCGTGTCCCAAGGTCTGCCAGAAACGGGCTCAAAGCGCCATTTAGTAGCTGAGAGAGAGCGTGAGGGCTTTCACTCCATCCGAGCCTCAGTTTCTCTCTTCTGTGCAGTGGGGGCAATCACGACACCCTGTGCGCGGGGCCAGGGGCCTACGTTTAATGATGCCTGGCACGCAGCAGGCACCCGGTGTATGGGAACTGCTGACGGCATGCCTATTTCTGCATTGCTGGTGGTCGGCCAGTGGCTGGGGCCCTGGGGTGTCCTCCCCGTGTCCTCAGGTGACCCTGCCTCTTTGCGTCCCCTCTGCTCTCTGGTAGCCATCAGGAGACTGGACCTGGGGCTATGGAAGCAGCAGGGACCAAACCACCCCCTGCCCAGGGTACCACTGGGGGATGGCCGCTGTGGGAGGCTGGCCTCCAGCTCCAGGCTTCCGTGTCACTGGAAATTGGCCAGTCTCCCAGGTGGGAGGTGGAGGTTGTGATTTCTGAATTGCTAGTTGTTGGAAAGCAGGTTCTTGGGGGCAGGGGGTGGGTCCTAAGCTCCCCATTTCCCCTGCCACCGGGTTTAATAGGCTGCCTACTCTGTCCTCCCAGGCAACTTAAAATGAGGACATGATAAACTTGTGATAAACTTGTCCTTCTGGGGGAGGTGCGGATTTAGGGGGAGAGAGAAAGAGGACAGACATCAACGGAGATTTTTTGATCGTTTGATTTGAGAGTATGTGGCCTGAGCCCCACGGCCTTGCCTTCCCCTCCCATCCCCCACCCAGCGCCTTGTATGGGCTGCAGCTGGGCAGCCTGAGAATCTGATAGTTTAAAGCTGGTTTGGAAATTAAAATTTTTTCCTTAAGCCTTTGATGCTTTGGGATTTTTACTATTATTATTATCAAAACAGCACTGCCACATTAAAGGAAACTTTTTTTTTTTACAAAAGCCCATTTTCCTCTCCAGCCTGACATCACTCCTTGAATTTCTCTGCCTGCCTTTTGCCTTTCTTCGAGAATGTGTATGTGTGTGTCGTCTGTGATCACTGCGTGTAAACAAGTCTAAGTTCTGCCTTTTTCTCCTTCTGCTCAAGGTCGTTTGGTGATCAGTTTTCCACGTCCTGCGTGGTCTTCATAGACCCCGCTTGTTGTGCTTGCAGGATAATCTGCTGGGTTAACGTGTCCTTGTTTTCTCAACCATTTTCTTATTGCTGGGTATCAGGCTGTTTCCAGTCTCTTGATATTATGAATGAGACGTCAGTGGCTATCTGTGTTGGGGACTTTTTTCTGCTCTGAAATAGTTCCAGAGGGTGCGTTTCCCACTGTGGGGGCTCCTAGATCCTCCTGGATTTAAAGTTAAGTGTTTAAAGAAACTGCCGTAATTGCCAATACCCCAAGACCATCCCGTCCTGGGGTCATTTTGACTCTGAGCAGCTCCTGGGCTGGGGTTTTGTACCTCCCTCCCTGCCTGGTGGCACCTGGTACCTGTTGTTCCGTGGGAGGGAAGTCCTCCTCTTCCCCTTTCCCGGCTTAGTGCCAGCAAGATGGTACCAGACTCCAGAAGGTGTAGCGCCATGCCTGGAGTGAGTCAAAGCCCGTGTTATCTGCGAGGACCTATCGAGACTGGGAGACAGGGGCCCTGGGCATCAGCACGCCCTGCATGCACCACCAGCTCAGTGGCCTTGGGCAAGTACTCTTCTCCAGCCCAATAGCCCAGTCAAGGCCCCTGGATGGGATCATCTCTGGGCTGTCCTTCCCCTCTCAGTCTTGGGAATCTCTGAAGTTGAAGGCATTGTGGATGGCTCTGTGGGCGTCACGTGACATTGTGGGTCCCATCCTGTAGCACCACCCCCAGGAGTGCACACAGAATCCACGGAGGGACTTCCCTGGTGGTCCAGCAGTTAAGACTCAGTCCCGGGGGTGTGGGTTCGATTCCTGGTTGGACAACAAAGATCCCACATGCTGTGTGGCATGGCCAAAATATTTTTTTTTTTTGTAACCAAAAAAATAAAAAAACCCACCGACATGTGGGAAGAAAAACACCAGAACTACTATGTCATATTTTGCCTTTTTTTTTTTTTAAAGGAAAACTCAAACCTATTAATTGATGCATGGATTGACAGTAGCCTCATTTCTGATCTATAAAATATGTATCTATGTGTGCATGTGTATAGAGATTACAGGCTCCGTGCTTTAATGTGCTGAGGTCCCCACACTCGGGGTCATGCATCACTATTTTAGTGATCGGAGCCGGGCTGTGGGAATAAAGCCCTGGCTTCTGTCCACGACCCCAGGGCAAATCTCTTAATTTAGTCTCTTCATCTCCGAGAGTATGGTCGCTCCACAGATACATAAGTGGTACAGGAGTTATAATAATGATATTTCATGTTTCCATCCTGGGCTCTTTTTTGTTTTTCTTCCCTTAATTTAATTGTGGCCATTCAGGCTCAAATTATTTTAAGACAGGGCTTCTTAACATCCTGGTGCCAGCAGCAGACTTTCAAATAGAGAGGGCTGCTGGCAGTGTCAGTGAAGGGACGAAAAGCTTCCAGATACACTCAAGGCGGCGAAAGGGACCCCACGGCCCTGCCCAAGTCCCTCCTGCTCTGTGTAGCAATGGGCATCAAAGCTCCCGAAGTCTCGTCCGTTCCATCTGCCGCCGGCCGGCTGTTGGAATAAAGCAGTCTTCCACTTTCTCTGGGACTCCTTATCCTCTCAGGATAAGGCGGGTGAGCATTTCAGAAAGCGACAGAGCCTCAGGGCGCCCGTGGCCCCCAGGCGCCCGCATTTCTTGCACAATCCCCTGCAGCATGTTCTTCCAGCTGTCTGATGTTCTCAGCACAACGCCGCCACCGCCCCCACCCCCCCCCCCCCGCGCCCCGCCACCCCCGTTCTGCAAAGTCAGCTTCTTCCTGGTGACAGCGTTGATTGCACCCCCAGGGAAAAGTCCCTGGCCTACCAGGTGAGACCCCCCCACCCCAAGCTGGGCTCCAGCTCCCTGGGAGTCTGTCCTCCGTCTCCTCAGGTTGCTCAGGCCCTGGGGTCTCCACCTCCAAACCTGGATGTGTCCTAACCCTAGCACACCCCACCCCGTCCAGCTCCATCGTCACACCCTCATCCTGGCCCCATCCATCTCCACGACCATAGCCTTGTCTAAGCACCCATCCTCTTTGCCCTAAATTCCTGCTTCCCCTCCTCTCTGCCTGAAAAAGCTTCTTGTATCCAACCCAGGGCACGACTGAGCTCGAATGCCCCCTTCTGTCCAGCCACGTTGCTTGGGGATGGCCTGGGTGGTTAGAAGCAGAAATGCTGGAGGGGGCCGGTGGCTGTGGCCGTGGGCGTGGAAGTGTGAGTCCTCCGTGTACTGGGTGAGCTTACAGGCCAGCTGCACACTGGGAGGCCTGTCCGGCTGCCCCGGAGGAGCTCAGGTTCGTCTGGGAGCCACTGGGCTAGTGACGAAGGGGGGCAGTGCGCTCTGGACAGCCTGCCAGCGAGGACGAGGGAAGGTGTGGTTAGAGTCGATCCAACCAGGGGCCTGGCCTGGCCTGGCCTGGCCTCACAAGGAAGGCTCCTCACCCTGCTGTAGAGGAATGCCCTGTGCTCAGAGGGCCAAGAGGAGAGGAATCGGATTCCAGAGGAGGCGAGGGTGTCAGGGAGAGAGACAAGATGCAGCTCTGTTTTCCCTTGCTCGGCCAGGAAAGTGGGATGTGGCTTCTGGGGTGAGGAGGGGGGCGGGGGCGTCCCGCCCAGGGTGTGCCATGGGGAGTGGCTGCCTATTTTAGCCACTTCCCCTGAGCTGAGTCACAGGGCTTAGCAGAGCCCCCTCCTGAGGCCACAGTACCCTTGGGCACAGTCCCCTTCTGGGTGGCACTCAGCATCGCCCCCCAACCTGGTGCAGACCACCTGCTTGTTCCTATCCCCAGAGTTTCACCTCTTCACCCCCAAGTTGCTCCCTGTTCAGAGTTTAGGCTGACAGTGTAATGAGGGTGCCGTAAGACCAGAGATTTGAAACAGCCCAGTAAGTGGACTCTGACTAGTGCTGAAGCTGCAGCTGTAGGGCCCCAGGGCTGCTGGGTTCTGTGGGTCCTCCTTGCTGGGCAGGGCGCCCAGTGGGTGACTCCACCTAGGCCCCCACTCTCAGGACTTGGGGCGTTCTCATGCTGGAGGTCAAAGATGGTTTGGTTTCTCACGAGCCACAAAGCCTCATCCCCACCCCCAGGGAGCGAGACCAGGGGTGGCAGATAAGCTCTGGCCAGACCTGCCCTGCCTTCCTGGGGTGTGGGGCTCTGCAGGAGCCTAGGGATCTCCCTGCCGGCCTCTCGAACCCTGACCTCTAGCTCTCCCTTGAGAATGTCCCGACAGAGGGTGATAGGATGGTGGGGAGCCACGATGGCCGCAACTCCTGGCCCCTGCGGGGTGCCACGGGGGTCCGCACCATACCGGCTGAGTCCTGGGCAGCAGGGCCTGCGGTTTCCTTTCCGTTCTTTCTAACAAGCGCTTGAGGTCAGGGAAACCACAGCGCCTGACGTTGCTCCCTGGGCCTGGGGATTCCTACTGTTAGCTTGAGACCCTTACGCAACTTTGGAGGTTCCCGTCACAGATCCCACAACTCGGATCCTTTTGTTTCCTCCCCTGTTCCTTCTTCCCTCTTTTTTTTTGTTCCTGCCTGAGCAGGCATACACATTCTCACTCCAGGACTGGGATTCTCAACCCAGGTGCTCCCGCCCCCCACCACTGGGGGACACTTGGCCCATCTGGAGAGGCTTTGGTTGTCACAGTCATAGCTGGGGAAGGGGTGCTGCTGGCATCTGGCAGGTAGAGGCCAGGGATGCGGCCAGACAGCCTACAGGAGCGGGATGAGCCCCCACCACCGAGGACTCTCGGGCTCCAGGTGTTGGCAGGGTCAGCATCTGTGTAGTATGACAGGTACTTTTCTCCAGCCAGCAGTCAGGGAAGGGAGTTGGAAATGCTCCCTAACCGGAAGCACTACCCACCAAAGGCCAGAAAGAGGCCTGGCGCAGGAGACCAGCTTCCAGCCCAGCTCTGCCCTTTGGCACTTAAATCTGGATAAATCACTTCGCTTCAGTGAGCCTGTTTTCTCATCCAGAAAATGAAGCAGTTGTGCTGAGAGCCGAGGCTCCTGTGACCAGAGGCAGGAGCTGAGCTGCAGATAGGTTGAGGACACAGACCCTCACCTTCTCTTCTTGCCTCACTGACCTGAAGGCAGCGGAAGCCTGGGGGATCCTCTAGTATCCAGAGTGCCTTAGAGACCTGATTTGATTTCCTTCAATGTGAACAGTTCTGAAGCTGACACACTCCACCCTCCTCTCGGTTAGCCAAAGAGTTTTCTCTAAAGTTGGCCTGAGACCCCACGGCTGCCCCCAAGGGTCACATACAGTGACTCTCTGCTGGATAAATGTGGAAGGGATGGCCCTGTGTCTAGTGTAGGCAGCAGCAAACTGTGGCCCAAATCTGGCCCACCACTTGTGTTTATAAATAAAGTTTTATTGGGACACAGCCACGCTCATTTGTTTACATACAGCCTACTGCTGCTTTCCTACCACTGCAAAGACAGATTTGAGTAGCTGAGACCAAGACCATAACTGCCGTACAGCTGAAAATCTTTGCTGTCTAGACCTTCATGGAAAACACTTGTCTAAACCTGGTCTAGCGGCTCCACGTCTAATAGTTTAGAGGTCAGATCCCAGGGTTTAGGGAGGGGTGAGGTTAGGGGTGGCGGAAGTGAATTTTCCTAAGGGTCTGGTGAGGAGGGGGATCACCTCAAGGCCTTTCAGAGACGTTCTCACCTGACTCTGCCAGCCCGCGTCACCCGTGTGGCAGGTGAGCCCCGGTGCCTGGCTCCTGCTGCCTGCCGGCCCCGGAGAACTTTGTTGCCTGGAGTGACGAGCACTGAGACTGCCTGGGGGTGGGGGGGGGGGGGGCACGAGCTAGCAGGGGAACCATCAGGCTGGGTGTCTGCAGCAGGACAAGGAACAAGGAAGGAGCACGTCAGTGGGTCGGGGGCGGGAGGGCATGGAAAGGTCAGGCCTGGAGCCCCAGAGCTGTAGGCTGAGGTGACATTGTCCTTGGGCTCGGGAAGGCAGAAAGGCAGCAACCCAGAGACTGGGGTGGGTGGTGGCGTTTCAACAGGTGTTTGGAGACTGACTGTGCCAAGAACCACCGGACAGGCTTCAGTGGCGACGGGCCTGTTGCAACCCTCCGGAAGCTCATGGTCTGGTGGGGAGAGGACAGTCCAGCCACAGCTGTAGAACGACACAGCCAGTGCCTGCTGGGGCCAGGGCCATCCGCAGTGTGGGGGCTGGGGGACCAGGAGGCCAGGGGTCTCACTGGGCTAAAGCAGGTTTCCTGGAAGAAGTGACATCTCAGCTGAGCCCTGAGGATGCTGGGTGAGCCAGGGGACCGGTGTTCCAGCAGGGGTGTGTCCGGTTCAGAGTCCAGGAGACAGAAGCTCAGGGCCAGGGCAGACTGCAGGGTTCAGGGAGAGGCAAGGAGGGAGGTAGGGACGGGGCACCAGATAGGGGGGTCTGTGCTGGGGGGTCCTGGGCGGGCTGTTTTAGCCAGAAGGTGAAGGATGGGGGAAGGGGAAGCAGGGCCAGGTGCGATGTGGCGGCTAGCCTGGGGCAGCATCAAGAGTGAGGAGGAAACGCTGTGGGGCGTCCTGTGTTGCCTCTGGCAACCCTCCTCTCCCCGCTCTGCTCAGCCCTGGGCTGCTGGGTTTAGCCTTTGGGGCTGGTTTGGCTTCAGCTTCGGACTTCACCTTGGTCCTTGCCGGGAGTCGCGTGGCTGAGGGTACAAGCTTTCAGAGGGTCTCCTAGGCTCCCCGAGGATGTTCTTTGGTTCAGGTTAAACATCCTGGGGGTTGGGGGTGTATGCAGTTGTCTAGTGCCTACCGCCCTGTGCACCCCTGATGATTAAAGAAACGACATTTCCAAGTCTTGGTCCCTGAGAGGCGGGCAGAGGGTGGACCCTTGGCAAAGCTCAGGGCCCCATAGAGGAGGTGCGGCAGGTGGGGTCCTCACTTCTGGGACACCCAGCGAGCACCAGGGGGCTGGGGAGCTGGTTCTGTGGATCCCCGTGGCCCCACCCTCATTCTGATTCAGAGTGAGCCAGGCTGCCCAGGTCCATGGAGGTGTCTGCCCTGCCTCCCTGGGGCCTGTCCTGTCCTACTCCTTCTCTTAGGACTGTGACTCAGGCTGAGGTGTCCACTAACTGCACAGGGATTGAGATAAGCCAGCAGGAAGAATTGACAGCCTGTCTCCAGACTGGTTGTTTGCAGTAGTCAAGTCCCTCCTTCGTCTGCTGCCTGCCCGTTGCACCTCCCCTGCTAGCTGGTGGCATCCTGGTGGGGTGGGGGCATCCTGGTGGGGTGCGGGGAGACACAGTCCTTTAGACGACAGAGTGGCTCTCTCTCCAGTGTCAGGACAGGCGTGTCGATAGCTACCCGAACTCCAAAGAGCCCAAAGAGCGCTGGCTTAGCCCCAGTGCCTGTGCAGGAGGGAGCTGGCAGGGTTCTGAAATTGATCGCTGGCTTATTTCACACTTTCTTACTTGGGTGGGAGTGAGGAGGTGTAAATGGCCGCCCCTGGGTTGGATGGGCTCTGGTGCTGGGCAGACAGCTGGGTTAACCCTTGCCCTGCTGTGTTCTTCTTGCAGCCCTGTGATCTCCTCATTGCCCCTTTCGGCGCCCGACTTCACCTCTGACTCGCGATCCACCTCTGCTGGACTTCACCTCTGATCCCCCCGGATCCGCCTCTGTCAGACTTCACCTCTGATCCCCAATCCACCTCCGACCCCCTGATCCACCTCTGCCAGACGTCACCTCTGACCCCCGCCCCCCCATCCACCTCCGCGGGATTTCACCTCTGACCCCCGATCCACCTGCTGCCTTGGGCCAGCAAGATGCCGATCCTCAAGCAGCTGGTGTCCAGCTCGGTGCACTCCAAGCGCCGCTCGCGGGTGGACCTCACGGCCGAGATGATCAGCGCCCCGCTGGGCGACTTCCGCCACACCATGCACGTGGGCCGGGCAGGGGACGCCTTCGGGGACACCTCCTTCCTCAACAGCAAGGCCGGGGAGCTGGACGGCGAGTCTGTGGATGAGCAGGCCCCGTCCTCCTCCTCGTCCTCTAAGCGCAGCCTCCTGTCCCGCAAGTTCCGGGCCAGCAAGCGGTCCCAGTCGGTGACCCGGAGCGACAGGGAGCAGCGGGACGTGCTGGGCTCCCTGCGGGACTCGGCCCTCTTCGTCAAGAACGCCATGTCCCTGCCGCAGCTGAACGAGAAGGAGGCCGCAGAGAAGGGCTCCAGCAAGCTGCCCAAGAGCCTGTCGTCCAGCCCCGTGAAAAAGGCCAGCGCAGAGGGCAGCCTGGAGGAGGCAGCGCCTCCGCGGAACGGGGCCGCCGCCCCGCACTCCCCAGACCCACTCCTGGAGGAGCAGGCCTTCGGGGACCTAGCGGATCTGCCCATGGTGCCCAAGGCCAGCTTCGGGCTGAAGCATGCCGAGTCCATCATGTCCTTTCACATCGACCTGGGGCCCTCCATGCTGGGCGATGTGCTCAGCGTCATGGACAAAGGGGGCGAGTGGGAGCCGGAGGGGGCACCGGATGATGGCGGTTACCATGGCGACGGGGACCCAGCCGCCATCCCGGTCTCGGCGCCCCGAGCGGCAGGGCAGGAAGGTGAGGGGGGCCCAGACGTGCCCTCCCGCGCCCTGCAGGATGAGGGCTGGGCGGCGGCGGCAGCCCCCAGCCCCGGCTCGGCCCGCAGCGCGGGCAGCCACACCACGCGGGACAGCAGCTCGCTGTCTAGCTGCACGTCGGGCGTCCTGGAGGAGCGTAGCCCAGCCTTCCGGGGGCCGGAACGCGCCCCGGCCGCTCTCCCTGCACAGCCTCCGGACCCCGAGTTCTCCTTTATGGACGAGGAGGAGGAGGACGAGATCCGGGTGTGAGGCGGCCCGGGGGTGGGGGTCTTTGGGCGTGGTCCCCTCCCTGCCCCCAGCCACGCCGCGGAGGCAGCCAAGGCTTTGACCCTGGGCCTCATGGTTGAGGGGTGCGGGCGGAGCCTGGGGGCCCAGGAGGACTTGCATCTGGCTTGGGTGCTTGACTTTTTTTTTTTTTTGGCACACCCTGCCCTGCCCCAGAGCTCCTAGGACGGGGCTGCGTGCTTGCAGCAGGCATCAGCTCTCCTCGCCCCCAGGCCTCCATTGGATGCTCGCTGGCAGCCCGAGTCCCTGCCACGTGTGGCGATAACGGGGCAGCCGGGGGCACCAGGACTGAGGACAGCTGACTCGCCTCTTTTGTCCCAGCAGTGGCCATCAGAATAAATGTTGTGCCAGGTCATCTGCAACGGGGAACCCCTTGGAGGCCAAGCGGACCTAAAGTGTACACTAAACGCGACCCCTTCCGGGGACGAGAACAGGATACAGAACGGAAGGAAGGCTCCGGCGGCTTGAATTTTCGATCAAGACGGGGCCTTCCAGGATGACACAAGGCCAGGCCGCAGCCCTGACTCTGTCCCTCTGGGTCTGTTGTCTCTTGTGTTTAAATCTTTCTAAAGCAATACCCGGAGCGGTGTTTGTAGACCTGCCACCGGGAGGAAGACAACCCTTTTAGAAAAAGACGTTTATACTAAGTGCTTCCAAACTTTATTTAGAGCTGTATGGGGTGGGAGGGGGTGGTCTGTGTGTGTCTGTCTCTGGCCCCCTCCCCCATAGCTATTAACAACTGGGCAGGCAGCCAGTGTAGAAAATTTCTGGAAAATGATTATTAAAAGAGCTGTCATTCCTGGGGGGGCGGGGGCGGGGTATAAAAGCTTGCTTTGAATTGGGTTGTTCCTTCCCCCTCCCCCAGCCCGGGACTGACTACTTCCCCTTCCTCTCTCAAGCCTCTGTCCAGGGAACCCCCTTCCCACCTCTGAGTCAACAGCCCCGAGGGCAGAGTGTTGCCAGAGTTAGCAACAAAAGGAAAAACAGAATGCTGAGTTAAATTAGAAACTCAGGCGTGCAGAGGATACTCTTTTAGCGTTAAGTATGCCCCGTGACTTATTTGGCACATGCTTGGACTAAAAAGTTAGTGTTTTTCGTTCTGAAATTCGGATTTCCCTGTGTCCTTGAGCTTGGGTGTGAGCCTCCAGAGTTCAAGCTGACTCACCTCCCCGCGTGCCCTTGTAGTCAAGGGAGGGAGGGTGACAGAGACAGAACCAGCTCGGGGCCCAGCCAGGGCGGAGGCAGACTTTTTGAAAGGAGTGAGTGCCCTCAGGTGCTCCCTGGTTTCCAGTGGAGCAGCCCCCTGCCCCCCCACCAGCTGCCCTTGACCCGCATCTAGACTGTGGTCAGTTCCAGATTCTAAACTGTATATTTTTTTCCATGAAAATGTTAAAAGAGCAAGGAAATGTGAAAATAAAAGGCTCTACGGCTGCCCGGTGTTCTGTCTCTGCTTTTGGAGTTGGGGTTATTTCAGGATGTGGGGGAAGGCAGATAGGGTGCAGATTGGGGGACCTGTGGCTGCCTGAGCGCCCACGGCTCTCAGGGGCCTGAGGTGGCTTCTCTCTCTGTCTCGGGGGCCTGCCCCCGCTGCACAGTTCTCCAGCTTCTGGAAGGATTCGGCCTTGTGTGCCCGTCTGCCCAGGCAGGCCCTTGGGGGCTCTGGGATTTGGTGTCTGAGCTGCCACTTACCAGCTGGGTTCCCTGGGCACTTAGTCACTGCGCTGCTTTGTACCTCGTTCTCCTTGTCTGTTAAATGGGAATCCTGCTGCTCTCAGGACTTCCCTGCTGGCTCAGACAGTGAAGAATCCAGCCTGCAATGAACTGGGTTCGATCCCTGTGTTTGGAAGATCCCCTGGAGGAGGGTGTGGCAACCCACTCCAGTATTCTGGCCTGGAGAATCCCATGGACAGAGGAGCCCGGCAGGTTACATACAGTCCATGAGGTCACAAAGAGTCGGACACGACTGAGCACCTGAGCCATGGTGTTTACCAAGTTGTTCCTAAACCCAGGGAGGTGCCTGACGCGCGTGGGAGCTGTCAGCACCAAGACACAAGCCAAGTCAGCAAAGGGGCCGCCCTACCCTCCCTCCCTTTCCCTACCTGACCTGGCGGATCACCTTACGGGGTGTGGTCTCCTTTCAGCCTCCTGGCCTGGGAGGCAGACTCTGGTGTCCCCATTTTATAGAAGAGACGTGCTCCAGAGGCCACGGGGCCACCTTCTCAAAAGTCACCAAGTGGCAGACTCGGCAGGACTGATTGGAAACCCTTTCCACACTCCTCGAAGCTTCGTGACTTGGGGAAGTGAAGCCGGGGTGTGTCAGCCCCGAGTGGGACCCTGGGATCCCAGCGGTCAGCCCCTCCCTCACCCCTTCCCCTCTGCGTGGGCGCATCCCTAGGGCATGACTGTCAGCCTGGGTGGGGCTGTCACTGCCCCTCCAATGCCCTCCTTTCCACCTGGGGGCCCGGCGTGGCTGAGATCTGAGTTCGGGAAACCCTGCCCCCGTCCCGGGGAGAAATTCAGGCATGTCCTCATCGTCCTCCTGGGGAGCAATTAGAAGCGTAATTAAAATGTCGCCAAGTCCCTCTGTCCCTAGACTGGCTCATTAGAGGTAATGAGAGATGTGAAGTTATGAGTAGATGGGGTGGTGGCCGGGGTTGCGGGGGGACATCCAAGCCCAGCGGGAATGATGGGTCTCCCAGCTCTGGGGGCATTGGAGAGAGGGATGCCCTGTTAGCAAAGGCTCAGGCAGGTGTAGGGGGCCGTGCCTCTGAGACATCGTGTACCTGCCCCCCCATGCCCCGCCGCCCACTGCACCCGTGGCCACGCACCCGTGGCTGGCTGCTCCCAGCCCCTCCCCCAAAGCTGCAGACCTGCTCCTTGACAGTTCAGGACCACCCGGGGGGCTTGCAGAGGCCCGGCTGGCCCCACACTTCGGAAGCATGTTTTCCGACCTGGGGCCCAATGCGCCCACCAGACAAGTGTGGGATAACCAGGCAAGACCAGCCCAGCCAGCAGCGTGGACCTTCGTTCGTAGTGTGGCCTTGGACCAGTTCTGTTCCCTCTCTGGGCAGTTTTAGTTTCTCCATCTTTAAAATTTAGACTCTAGTTCAGTTGCTTTCAACTTTTTAAAAAAAAAAAACCAGTTGTTTTTGTCATGAGGTATTATACAAACAGATAAACCAGAGCTTCTCTGGGGCTGGGGGTGCAGTTGTTAGGGGCGTGGGAGGGTGGTCCTTTCTCCCCTTCGGTCTCAGAGGTTTGCCTGAGAACCCTAGGACCCCCATGGAGTATCTCTCTCCCTGAGCTGCTCTGTAGGGCTTCCTCTACCTCTGACAGCTCACAACAAGAGCTGGGAACTCTCTCTGGGTAATAACACAGTAATTTTAATTCAGATGGCAGCTAACATTTCCAAAAATTACATGGGACCCCCAAAACCTGCGCCAGGCAGGGCTGCAGTCACGGCTCAGAGATGCATTAGGACGAACCCCACCCTGGTCCATCCACCGCCAAGGCGCCTCCCCTCGGCCTCCCTGATCTGTCGAGGGGCTCTGCTCTTTGCTGGGTGCATACGGCTCTGCTGTGATCACCTGAGGGCTGTGTGTGTCCTAAGACTGCTGCTGGGCCACTGGGCTAGAAAGTGGAGGAGGTGGATACGGACCGGGCACCAGCTCCAAAGCCCTTGCTTGCAACCACTATCCATCCAAACCTGGTGATGTCCACTTTGGAGCCTGGGATGAGCAGGTGGGGCCAGTGACCTACTGGGCAGAGCGGCGCAGAAAGGCTGAGCTGACAGCCGGGCTGGTCGGGGTGTGCCCAAGAGGAAGGGGGGTGTGTTTGCAGCTGGGGGAGGGTCTGGCGGCGCCAGGACCCTTTCAGCAGCTACTGCCACTTCACATCGTCCAAAGGGCTCTGCAGGTGGTGCCTCTGCCCTTCCTGGGGTCGCTTGGGGCTGGCCTCTGTCTCCAGCTGCAGCCTCGTGCCCTCCTCCTGGCTGGGTACCAGGCTGGTCCCATAAGGCTCCCCTTTGACTCCATTCTCACACCCCAGCCACCGCCTCCTCTTTACCAGGGTTGTGCCATGTTCCCAGAAGATGAACACAAGAAATAGAAAAGAGATAAAAGAGGTCAGGACACAGACTCGCCTGGTGGTCCAGTGGCTAAGATTCCTTGCTCCCACTGCAGGGGATCTGGGTTCGATCCCTGGTCAGGGGACTAGATCCCCCACGCCACAACTAAAGATTTCGCATGCCACAACTAAGACTTAAAAGAGAAGAAGGGGTCAGGACACCTGCAGAGAGGGGCCGTCTAAGGATCGGCACATTTTAGGATCTGGTTCACCACCCACTTCCACCCATTCTACAGATGGGAAGACAGAGGCTGGAGAAGGCAGACTGGCTGCAGTCTTGTGAGCAGACCCTGTGAGGTGGACTGGGCTGGCTTGGCTCTGGTGTGACAGAAAAGGCACAGCCTGACCAGGTGGACTGCAAGGGCAGAGCCAGGAGCATGCTGGTTGCCAGGGGGGCAGGGGGGGAAGGGCTGGCTTTTCCAGGGGTATCTGACACCCCTACCCTTCCCTGTCTCACCTTGGCTTTCACACGGCCGCCTCCCAAATGTCCAGAGTCCACACTCAGGTGGGGACCCTGCCTGGCATGGCCCCTCCCTTGCAGTAATAACCTGCATGCAAAATGCCCCTAAGAGGAGAAGAGGGTGGCAGAGGATGGGGTGGTTCGATAGCATCATTGACTCAATGGACATGAATCTGAGCAAACTCCAAGAGACAGTGAGGGACAGGGGAGCCTGGCGTGCTGTGGTCCATGCTGCAAAGAGTCAGACACGACTAAGTGCCTGATCAACAAGAGTATCCCTAGACCCCAAAGACCCTGAGTCAAGATGCAGAAAAGTGTGGATAAACAAGGTCCTGGGACTTCCCTGGTGGTCCAGTGGCTAACACTCTGAGCTCCCAGGGCAGGGGACCCGGTTCAATCCCGGTTCAATCCCTGGCCAAGCAACTAGATCCCACATGCCTCAACCAAGAGCTCACATGCTGCAACTAAGACCTGGAGCAGCCAAAATAAATAAATATTGAGAAACAAACAAGCTTGTCCAATCTTCTTGGATAAATCATAGTGGAAAAGAATATTTAAAAAAGAATATGTGTATAGCTGAGTCACTTTGCTGTACAGAAGAGATTGGCACAACGCTGTAAACCAACTATACTTCAATTAAAAAAAAAAAAGAATGAAAAGAAAAAGATCAAGAGAGCAAAGTCAGGAGTGAAAGCGGGCGAGCTTGTCGATCGACTTCCCTTTCGCAGGCTCCCGGGGCCCTGTGGCTTCCTGCCAATAGCCAGATGGGAGCTGGGGAGAAGGCTTTGGGGGAGGGAAGGTATTTGCAGGCAGATGGAGGTTGGAGGTTTTGCCTTTGAAGCCTGTTGCTCTTACACACGGAGCTTCTGTTCTCTAAGACTCCCAGGAGGAGACAGGAGGAGCCGGAGAGCTGCCTTCCTGGGGCCTCCAACACCGAAGTGACACTTACTATGTTAAAAAAAAAAAAAAAAAAAAAAAGCCAAGGCCACTGGGCTCTGCTGAATTTTGTGGGTTTTTTTTTTTTTTTATACTGCTTTGTTCCCCCAAAGAATTGGAGGCAGCTTACAAAAATACGTAAAATACAATAGGATAAAAATAGATCAGAGAGAAAACTAGGCTGGAACAAACAGTTCAATGAGCCAAGAGGGTGGAGCACAGAAATGCGCTCCAGCGTCAACTGCAGCGTGGGCTGAGCTTCCTACCAGTCAAAGCAAAGAGGGAAATCCCCCCGCTACGAGACTCACAAAGTCCACGAAGTTAGAACAATTCCAGAAGCAGCTTTTTCTGACACTGAGTTCTTTCTGAGAGGGGTTCTTGTGAGATAAGAGGGCAGGGCTGGGGTCCCCGACCCTGTCCCCAGTACAGTCTCGTAACAGAATGGAAACGAATCCGTATGGCGGCGTCCCTTCACTGTTCATCTGAAACGATCACAACACAGCTAACTGGCTCTGCTGCTGCTAAGTCGCTTCAGTCGTGTCCGACTCTGTGCGACCCCACGGACGGCAGCCCACCAGGCTCCCCCGTCCCTGGGATTCTCCAGGCAAGAACACTGGAGTGGGTTGCCATTTCCTTCTCCAATGCATGAAAGTGAAAAGTGAAAGTGACGTCGCTCAGTCGTGTCCGACTCTGTGCGACCCAACAGAAAATAAAAAGTTAAAAAGAAAAAAGCAAACAGCCTCCTAACAGATTCAGTCACGCAAACACCACCTCTGCATGTCTGCTCAGTGTAAATCAAGGGCTTGATGCCAAGGCACAGATCAATAAAACCAACTCTATGGAGGGCCGGGCCCAAACTATCCAATCATTCATCCGAGAGAGGCAGTTTCGATTCTTCCAGACAGAGCGGGATTTCTCAGCCTCAGCACTGTGGGCACATGGGGGCCTGGATCCTTCCTCGTTGTCGCGAGCTGTCCTGTGCCCCATGGGGATGTTAGCCCATGTGGGCATGTGTCCCTGGCCTCTGCCCACTGCATGCTGGGAGTATCCCAGCCAGCCATGCCCCACGTCGGTCCAAAATGGCCCCCTTCATTGCTGACCATCCCCGCGGTAATGAAAACCACAGCTCTTATCAGAGTGGTGGGATACCTTTTCTTTTTCTTGGCCCGTTGCAGTGAAAGCGCCGGGTGGTTCCACTGGACCGCCAGGGAATTCCTTTTTAAAAAAATAATAATAATAAATCAAGGCCAGGGCCTTCCTTCCCTGATGTCTCAGTGGTGAAGAATCTGCCTGCCAGTGTAGAAGGCAAGGTGTTTGATCCTGGGTCTGGGGAAATCCCAAGTGCCAAGGAGCAGCTAAGCCTGTGTGCCACAACTATTGAGCCTGTGCTCTAGCGACCAAAACCCACAGCTACTGAGGCCGCCTGTCCTGGAGCCCGCGCTCTGCGACAAGAGAAGCCACGGCAATGAGAAGCCTGCGCCACAGGGGAGGGTCGGCCCTGCTCGCAGACGGTAGAGAAAAGCCCAGGTGGCAGCAAAGACTCAGCACAACGCCTCCCCCCAGAGACACAGTAAAGATAAAAAATGAAAATAAATAAAAAGTAAAAGAAAAAAAAAGCCAATTTAAAAATGTGTTCAGGTCACTTTTTGTTTTTTAATTCAAAATATAAAAATGTTTATGGAGCCTTCTGGGAGGGAAATGGACATGCATCTTGTTACCTGCTTTAATTGAGAAAGCTGGCTCCTCGTCTTAGCCAGTAACGTGTTCCTCTGAGGGTCTTCTCAGAGTAGCAGCCCCACGGAGGTGGTTTTCTGATTTCTTATCCTGGGGTCAGATTTGAGGTGTATTAAAAGGTGGCTGCATGGAGGGGGTGGTTATCAGGAAGTGGGGCCTTGGGGAGATGATTAGGCTTAGATGAGGTCACAAGAGTGGGTGTGTGTGTGTTAGTTGCTCAGTTGTGTCCAACTCTTTGTGACCCCATGGTCTGTCCATGGAATTTTCTAGGCAAGAATACTGCAGTGGGTTGCTATTCCCTTCTCCAGGGGAGCTTCTCAACCCAGGGATTGGGCCCAGGTCTCCTGCATTGCAGGCAGATTCTTTACCATCTGAGCCACCAGGGAAGCCCAGCCCGTGATAAAGCTAGTGTCCTGATACAAGCAGAGCCCAAGGCTCACTCTCGATCCACGTGTGAAGACACACGGTGAGAAGGCGGCCAAAGAGGCTTCAGCAAAGCCAACCGAGGCGGGACCTTCACCCTGGACTTCCAGCCTCCCAAACCGAGAAATGTAAGTGTCTGCTGTGTACGCCCCGTCCATGGGCCCCGAGCTGACGGGGGTGACTCCCCATGCATCTGGAGCTGCTCATCTAGATGGGGCGTCCTGGCCCGGAGACAGAATTCAAGGCCAAGACAAGGAGTAACACAGGCAAGGGTAGCTGGGTGGGTTTGACGAATGTCTGACAGGCGGGAAGGTCAGCGTGGGCGAGGCTCTCCACCCCACCCCCCTGGCGCCTGGGGCCCTGACTTCTTCCCCAGCCACCCACCCAGGGGTCAGGATGCTTCGTCCAGGCTGGCAGTGGGGAGGGGCGGCTGCCCTCTGCTTGCCCGCTCCTGCCACCCACACCCCCTGGGCTTTGCACACAAAGTGGACACGACTCCCTGTCAACAGTCAGGGCTGGAGGGTTTTTTCCATCTGTACCCAGTCTGTCTGCCCCGTGACCCAGGAATCATTTGGAGATAACAGACTGGAGGGCAGTCTTTGGTGATGAAAATGGACTTTGTCGTCTGGACTCAATTGACCCAAAGGCAGATCGAACCTGTGACCTTGGCCCCCATCCATCAAAGTGAGTGCACCAGGCCGGACCAGGGAGGACTCATCCATCATGGTGTTGGCGACCAGCTGGCGGCCTGTGTTCTACACAAACCTTCCTCTTCCTCCCCTGAGTGAGGGTGAGGGGTGCAGGAGCGTCCCCCTGGATGTGGGAATTAGATACTAGAATCTTGCTCACAATTACGGTCTACTGTGACTCTCGACCTTGAGCAGACCCAAGGCTGCAAAGGTGGCTCCTTCCGTGACTCCCAAAGCCTCAGATTCAAGACTCTTCTCGAGCTCCCAGCCCCTCGACTTTTTGGGGGGATTTGTCTGTCAGTTTGTTTTTTCATCACAGCACGCAGCATGCGAGGTCTTAGCTCCCTGGCCAGGAACTGAACCCCTGCACCTCAGCCCGGAGCTCAGAGCCCTAACCACTGGACCGCCAGGGAAGTCCCTTTTTTGGTCTGTTTTGTTTTCTGTCCCAGCTCCTTGAAAGTCTCGCAAGAGTCGGATAGCCGGATCCAGCCGCACAGGGCCAGAAGCGGATCCCCCTGTGGCTGCTGCTGGGGAATCCCATCCTTTACCGCCTGCCTCGCCTCTGTTTCACGGCCTCCTGGGCCCCCGTCCTTGCTGCCCAGGTGAGACCAAAGTGGTCTTGTTCCCCACTCCCTCTGTGTCCCGCATCGTAGGATTCCGCTGCCTGTTACCGACAGCTTTCCCGTCTGTCTCTGTTTCCATGTTGTTACTGTACCAAATGTGTGCGCGCTCGGTGGCTTCAGTCATGTCTGACTCTCTGCGGCCCCATGGACTGTAGCCCACCAGGCTCCTCTGTCCATGGGATTTCCCAGGCAAGAATCCCAGAGGAGGTTGCCATTTCCTCCTCCAGGGGATCTTCCTGACCCAGGGGTCAAACCCCAGTCATTTGCATCTCCTTCTTTGGCAGGCAGATTCTTTACCCCTGGTGCCACCTGGGAACCCCAACACAGATGTGTCGTCTCACAACTCTGGAGGTTAGAAAGGGCCTCACTGAGCTAGGATCACGGTGCTGGCAGGCCTGCCTTCCTTCTGGGGGTTCCAGGGGAGAATTCATTTTTTTGCCTCTTCCAACTTTTAGAGGCTGTTTCCTTGGCTTGTGCCCCCGCCCTCAACTTCAGAGCAGCAGTGTAGCACCTTCAAATCTCAGTCTCTCTCTCTCATTGGAAGAGATAAGCTATTGGGACATTCCCTGGGCCAGGACTGATTCCCTGAGCCCCAAATGTCCTGTCTCTTTGACTCTCTGGCTAGAAGTACAATCCACATGCCAGCCCACAGGCACAGCCTTGGGTCACGGAGGTCTTGGTAGTCTTACCAGTCTGGATGGGGTGGGGGGTGTCTTTCCTGAACTGCAGTTTTGTTGACTGGAGGAGCTTGTGGTCATGCAGACTGAGCTGGTGGTCTTTGGGAAGCTCACCAAAGCCAGTGAGCACTGGTTCTTTTCAATTGTAGAAGAGAATGAATGGCTTTCTCCCTGGGGTTTTGTAGTCCCGTAAGTAGGTTCGGACACGACTGAGTGACTTCACTTTCACTTTTCACTTTCATGCATTGGAGAAAGAAATGGCAACCCACTCCAGTGTTCTTGCCTGGAGAATCCCAGGGACGGGGCAGCCTGGTAGGCTGCTGTCTACGGAGTTGCACAGAGTCGGACACGACTGAAGCAACTTAGCAGCAGCAGCAAGTAGGTTCGGACACTACTGAGCAACTTCAATTTCACTTTTCACTTTCATGCATTGGAGAAGGAAATGGCAACCCACTCCAGTGTTCTTGCCTGGAGAATCCCAGGGATGGGGGAGCCTGGTGGGCTGCCGTCTATGGGGTCACACAGAGTCGGACACAACTGACATGACTTAGCAGCAGCAAGTAGGTTCAATAGTTAGGAGTCTGGGCTTCCCTGGTGGCTCAGATGGTAAAGAATCTGCCTGCGATGCACACACATTCGTTCCCTGGGTCAGGAAGAGCTCCTGGAGGAGGAAATGGCAACTCACTCTAGTATTCTCGCTTGGAGAATCCCATGAACAGAGGAGCCTGGCGGGCTACAGTCCATGGGGTCACGGAGCCAGACACGACCGAGCCACTAACACACACACACACAGAGTCAGGAGTCTAGGTTCCCATTCTGACATCCACTTGCTGCATGAGCTTTAAGCGATTGCTTCACCTCTCTGGGCCTTGGTTTATCTGCAAAATGGGTAGAAGCCTCTTGAGCGGTTGCAGAAGACTGGAGGAAGCCATGATGAGAAACCTGGGAGGGTCAGTAGCCCTGTTACTGGGTCCGTGCCCCTGGGGGAAGGGGATGCCCCACCCAGAGCAGATTTCCTAGAACTGCGGGCTCCCAGAGGCCAAGCTCCGGGGCAGGGACACAGCAGGACCGTCCCAGCTGCTGGACATCCCTGCCCTGCACGTCCAATGCCTCTTGTGAGACCAACAGCTGTCCCCGCCAAGTGGCATCTCAGGCACAAAGAGCAGCAAAGGGGCAGGGCACGCGGGCCCACTGTTCCTGGCCCAGAGCAGCAGCTGTGTGTCACGGCGGGAGGTGGTGCTTCCTCTGCCCTCTGTCCTCCCCGAACAGCTCTCCAGCAGCCAGGCCCATCCCTACTGGACCTAGAGCCCCTCCAGCAACACTTGCATGGCGTGGAGCCCCCTGCCCCCACCCTGAAGGACCTTTTATGAGGGGCTGGACGGAATAATAAATTTGGAGAAGGGTGGCCCCAGGGGCCTGGGGGCGGGACACTTGGGTCCTTGAACATTGGGTCACACCTCACAGCACCTACCTGCTGTGTCAGGCATCCACGTGGACTTCTCACCAACCTCATTTCCCCCAGAGGTCATGCTGTGGGTCTCCCTTTTACTGTCGCAGAATCTGAGGTTCAGAGAGGTGGCCTGGGACAGCAGGCTGGGGACCCACAGAACCAAGGTGTGAACCCTGACCTGCCCGATGCCAGTGCTAGCGTTCGAGTTGGGGGTAAGGCAGATGCATGGGTACCCAGGGGGTGTGTGGCCACACGCTACCCAGAAAAGCCCTGGCTGGGACCCATCCCAGGCCTGGCAGAGCTCATGACCTCCATGACCTCAGCCAGTTCCAGGCAGGAGAATTGCAGAGCTCCCACAGACCCTGCTTTTCAGAGCTGTGCTTTCAGAAAGGGAAAGGAGCGCAGGGATGATGACTCAGGAAATCCGCAGTCCGAGTTCAATGAGAAGCTCGTAATGATGGTGATTAAAAATTAACACCACTGTTTGTACAGTGATTTGCATGTCCACTTTGCAGCCATGAATTAATTAATAAATGAAAACACAATTGCTGGGGGATCAGCTCCAGGGCACAGAAGAGGAGATGGAAGGTTCCAGAGGGGACATGCCAGAGCTCCCTCCACCCCTGCCCCAGCCCAGCACCCTCCCCCAGGCGTCGCCAGGGTTCCCCTGGCCTGGGGCTGGCTTTTTATCCTTGCATGATCCACGGTCCACTCCAGAACCCTGAGGGAGGAATATAAATGGGGATGCAGGGTGGGCAGCTCCCCTAGTTCTGAGACAGAGAAGATGCAAAGGGCCTGCCAGATGGGAGACCCAGATCTGACTCTCAATACTTCTTCTTTTTTTTTTTTAATAATTTTTTTAACCAGGCAGACTAACTGATGGGTATTTAGGTCATGTCCAAGTTTTTCTTTTTTCTTGGCTGCGTGGCATGCGGGATCTTTGTTCTGACCAGTGATTGAAGTCATGTCCCCTGCAGTGGAAGTGCCGAGTCTTAACTCTGGGCCACCAGGGAAGCCCCCCCAGCTCCCAGCTCTGATGCTCAGGAGCTGTGGGACCTTGCCAATCGCCCAACCTGTCTGCATGCTTATTTGCGCCTCTGTAAAAAGGGCGGGGACTTGCGAAGCTCGGTCTCCAGGTGGGAAGATGTTTCCTGAAGCTGCTGTAACAAATGGCCACAAAGGCGGTGGCTTAAAGCAACAGAAGTTCACTCTCACTACTGAGGTGTCAAAGGGCTTCCCAGGTGGTACAGTGATAAAGAACCCCCTGCCAATGCGGGAGATGCCAAGGATGCAGGTTCGATCCCTGGGTGGGGAAGATCCCCTGGAGGAGGAAATGGCAACCCACTCTTGCCTGGAGACGGACAGAGGAGCCCAGCGGGCTACAGTCCAAGGGGGCTCGAAGAGTCGGACACGGCTGGGCACACCTGGTGCACACCTGGAGGTTCACAGGTTGGTTCCTTCCGGAGCCCCTGCGGGAGGAGCCCTTGGTCCGCTCGTAGCTTCCAGTGGGGGCGGCCTCCCGTGGGGTCCCTCGGGTGCCTCCAGTCTCTTCCCGGCTTTCGCGAGGCTCCTTCTGTGGGGCTCTTCTGCATCTCAGCGTCTCCAGTCGCCTTCTATTCTCTTATAAGGACACCCGTCATTGTGTTTAGGATTCACCTGAATTCCAGGATGATCTCACCTTGAGATCTTTAATTTAATTGCATCTGTGTCTGCGGAGACCCAGTTTCCAAATAAGGTTACAGCCACAGGCAGGCGAGGTGAGGACTTGGAACCTCCTGGAGGAGACCAGGCAGCCCACTCCCAGAGGGATTTGGAGAAGCCCACATCCTGCGAGCACGGTGCTGTCACTCACGCTGCACAGCGGACAGCAAGGCAGAGGAGGAGGGAACCCACCGACGTCAGCCTGCACGCACCTTCTGGGGGTGGGGGGCGGTGGGGGGCCTTGGCCAGGAGAGGAGGGCGGGGCGGGGGTGGATGAGGGAGCGGTCTCCTCGTCAGCCCTTATGATGAAGTCTTTTCGGGCCACCAAGGTGCTGGGAGGCGCCCCCAAAGACATCTCCAGGACTATAATTATTATTTTGTACCATCCGCAAAGTGGTCTCCTGACACTCCGTTCTTCAGGGTGCTGTGTGTGTGACAGCACCTTGAACGAGCTCCCCACGGGCTTCATGATTAAAACAAAAAACAGAAAACAGTCCTAAAAGGCGCTCCAGGTCCAGGGCCCATGCTTCCACAGAACCGAGGCCCTGACCTTGCCTTGGCCTGCCCTGGTGCACCATGCCCCTTCTCTCACACTGCTGACCCCCCCGCCCCGCTCCCCGACACTTTCCCTCCCCTCCCCCATCGTCACCAGACCCCCCCCCCTTCTGAGAGCCCTCCCCCGCCCCCCAACCCCTCTGGCTCCCGGGGGTGCAGCTGGCGGGAGCTCCGAGCTCTGGAGTCTCCTGGATCCTGCCCCTGCCCCACCCCTCCCCTCCGGGGCTCCAGGGGCCTATCTCTGTTTCCTTTTCTGACCGGAGTTCAAAACAACAACGACAACTCTGGGAGCGAAGGCCACGCGGAAACAAAAGCCAGCAGGCTCCGTCGTGTTGGCCCAGCTGCGGGCCTGTCGGGTGCTGCCGGCCTTGCCCGCTCTGTCCAGCAAGGAGGGCGCCTGGGTTGCGGGCGTCCATTCCCCCGCAACGCTGAGACCTCAGCCTGGTGGAGGGGGAAGGCCGCGGGGGGCCAGAGCGGCGGGAGGTGGAGGCCGGCCCGGGTTAGAGTCCTCAAGTGCTCCTTTGAGAGCCTCTGCAGACGTCCCGGGCCTGGGGGCAGGGGTGGTGTAGTGATCATAAAACAACATTTGCATAGAGATTTCGTGTACAAAGCGCTTTCTCAGGGGCGGGAGGCGCGCGGGTGGCCCGCGGAATCCGGGCTGGGAGGCCGCGGCCCCTGCTCGGCCCGCCCGCCCGCCCGCCCCGGCCGGCTCGGGATTGTGTGCCGGGCGAACAAAGCGCTATTCATTCAGAGATTTCCGATTCCCCCGGATTTCTTCTCCCTGCTCTCGTGTGAAGAGCTCGCTCCTGCTTGTCACTCAGGCCGGAGGAGGGGCGTCAGGGGTCCCCGCGGGCGGGGGCCCGATGGTAGGGTAACTGGGGCGGGGATGGGGGGTGGGCCTGATCCCGCCGCACCCTCGCCCCACCCTCTCGCACCCTCGCCCCACCCCTTCGCCCTCCGGCTCCCAGGCTCCTCCAGCTCCTGTGAATCTGAGCATTAGGGCGGCCTCGCTGAGGCTGGCTTGTGCAACTCTCCTCACAGCTTACACCTGCGGCCGTGCCTTCACGTGAAAAGTGTGAACCTGCGGGGACTTCCCTGGCGGCCCAGTGGCTAAGACTCTGAGCGCCCGATGCAGGGGGCCTGGGTTCGATCCCTGGTCGGGGAACTAGATCCCACACGTTGCAACCAAGACCCGGTGCTGGGCCAAAAACCCCCACAAAGTCACCTGAACACAGGTTTGGGGACGCTGCGTGTTTGGGAGTCTGCAGACGAGCAGTGGCGGGGAGGGGGGGCTCGCTCGTCCCTACCCAGCAGCGCGCATCTGGAACGGGTCTTGTGTTCCCGGGGTGGGGTGTGGGGCCCCGGGCTCTGCGCCCCTGCGTGGGGCAGGAGCGGGAAACGGCCGGGCGCGGGGGTGCAGCCCGCCGGGGTGGGGGGATGGAGGGCCCCCGCAGAGCCTGGCCCTTTAAGGGCCTCCGAGGAGCTATATAATAAGGTCCACCTTGGAGGCCTGAGTGCCTTTCTGCAGCCCCAGGAGGGCGGGGAGGGTGCAGGAGGTCATCGTGGGGCTGGAGCGGCTGGCCTTCGCCTTCGAGAAGGAGGTGGAGACGCAGAAGGGCACTGGGCTTCTGATTTCCAGGCCATGGACAGTGAGTGCTGCCGGGACCCCTAGTCCGCCCCCAGCTTCCTCTCAGCTGCTCACCAGAGAGGTAGAGGAGGGCTCTGGCCCACCGTCCTGTCCGGCTGGGACCCCCCAGCGTAGCCTCTTGCTTCTCAGGCACCCCCCTGTCCCCCTTACATCCTTTCCAGGAAGCCAGAAAACGGGGCAGGCTGCTGGCAAAGTGGAGACCCTAGAGGGGTCAATTGAAAGAAGCTGGGATGACCCCACGGGCCGCCTGAGCGCCAGGCCAGCCTTGGGCCCCCAGTCCATCGTCTCCACTGCAGAGTTCAGGGCGCTTAGCTGTTGAGTCCAGAGGCTGGTTCCCAGAGGCCAGCACCTAGAGGTCTACGCCTCGGGGGGCAGGGGGTGAAGGCCCTCTAGCAGCCATAGTGCCCCCTCTGTCTTCTTTGCTCCCAGAGTCAGGCACATCGCCCCCAGAGTCAGGCACAGCTGTGTGCACCTTCTTCACCAAAGGGCTCTGTGAAAAAGGCGAGTGGGCAGAGGTGAGGGCTGGCAGGCTCACCTTGGCCCGGACTGGGGTGCTGGATTTGCACGTGAGGAAGGGGAGGTGGGAAGGGGCATGAGTTCATTCTCAGGGCAAAGGGCAAGTGGGTGGGGCCATCAAGGGGGCTACCCGCCACCTCCCAGGGATGTCCCTGACTTCATAGCACCCGTTAGGGCAGGCACGGCTGCCTGCAAGGAGACAGTCCCTTCTTTCTGCCCAGCTGTAGGTGGGAGTGTTTGTGGGTGTCAAGTGTGTGCTCCCAGGAGGCCCCTGAGTTCTTAATTTTCCCCTGGCCAGGAGAGGGACTTCCTTCCTGCCCCTCTGAGTTAATCTGGGACCTGTTTAGTGGCCCCCTCCATTCCTGTGTCCTAAGAAAGTTCAGGGTGCAGTCTCAGAAACTTATGTCTCCCCCTCCCCAAAGGGGCCCAACTGTGCGCTCTTCCAAACCTCTCTCCCCCATTGCAGACATTCTGTGAACGGGGGCTGACATAAATCAGGGGTTCCCGTCTTCTGGCTTCTGAACCACTCATGGGCTCTTCCTGTAGAAATCCAGTTGCCCCCAGAAGTCTTGCCTCCAATTTGGGGGTCTCCAGTTCCCCTCTAGAGTTAGGTTGAGAAACCTGGAATGAGTTTAGGACCTGCTTTTAGGATCCAAGTGATTCTGTTCCGGGGAAGCTGGGAGGCCAGGAGGGGCCCAGGCAGGGGACCGGGAGCCCGTGTGGCCACGTGACTAGTTCATGTTTGGGGCAGCCCTGGACAGTGGGGTGAGGAGGAGCAATGAACTGGTTGGTCACTCCAGGCTTTGAATCCTCAGCTTGGTCCATCCAGTCTCTAGAGCAGGGTTTCACAGAGATACCCTCTTGCAAAGAAAGAAAAGTGTTCTTAGGTCTGGAAGGTCAGAGCCAGGTGAGCCAATGGCCAGAGGTGGAGAGTAAGACCATCAGAAGGAACACCTCCCGAAAACGCTACCATAGAGTTGGATCAGCACAACACCAGTCCTGTTTAGAAACTGAGGGGTATCCTGTTTAGAAACTGAGGGGTGTCCTTCCTGACGGCAAGACCGCCTGAACTAAGACGACAAAGAGCGAAATAGAACCTTTCCATTTCCTTCTGAATTGTTACAAGGTTGGCTCTCACGTCACCACGTTAGATCTCCGGAATCAGGAAACATAGCATTTGTATTATTTTTTAAGACATGAGTTCCGCAGGCCCTTAACGAGTTCTTCCTTTGTGCTGGGACCTTGCTGGGTTGGGGGCCTGGAGGGACCAGGGCTGGAAACCAACACCCCCCCTCCCACCCCTGCATGGTCAGGCTGGAGGGGATGGGGTGTGATGGGTGCTTTGGGAGGTGTCTGCCCTGGGGGGGCATTCTTGGGGTTCAAGAAGGGCCCGAGCATCACGTCGGGCAGAGAGGGCTGGGGGCTGTCTGTTAAGACGTCTCTGGCCCCCAGTTCCAGCCTCCACGAGGGGAATGGATGGCGGTACCTCCTGCTAGGGCTGAGCTGGGCCCAGGCTCTGGGTGCGTGGGGCCCCCATCCAGGTGCTCTGGGTCCCCAGGGAAGCTGTGCCCGTTCCGGCACGACCAGGGGCGAGAAGCCAGTGGTGTGCAAGAAGGGCGACCAGTGCAAGTTCCTGCACCAGTATGACGTGGCCAGGATGCCCGAGTGCCACTTCTCCTTCAAGTCTGGTGGGCGATGCCCCTTCCTGCGCTGCCCCCCGCCCTGAGGCAGGGGAAGGAAGTTTGGGAAGGGCCCCCAAAGGAGGTCTCGAGCGTCCCAGGTGGCAGGCCAGGCCACCCTACTTCTCCAACCCCTCTAGAAAAATCGGACCTGTCTTCTGAGCCCCGCTCCACTGCCTTGCCAGGCTCAGGCTCACGAAGCCCGTCCTCCCCACCCCCGCCCTGCCCCGCCCCAGGGAAGGGGAGGGTGGGGCGGGAATCAAAGGCCGAATTGTTACCCTGCCCCGTCCGGCTAATCACACAGCCAGACGGGCTGTCTGGAAAGGAGGCGGTCTCTGGAGCCCCAGGGAGTGTCGGAGCCAGTGTTTCCCAAACAGCCCGCACTTTCACGGTGGGGCTGGACGCACCTGCCCCATCGCCGCGCCCCATCACCGCCTCTTTCAACCGTCTCGCTATTTTTCACTTCCTTTAGAAGAAAGCTTTACATCGCTTCCCTAAACGGAAAACTAGCATCACTGATTGGGGGCTTCTCTCCTAGCTCCGTCAGTAAAGAATCCCCCTGCAGTGCAGGAGACCCAGGTTTGTTTCCTGGGTCGGGAAGATCCCCTGGAGAAGGAAACAGCAACCCACTCCAGTGTTCTTGCCTGGGAAATCCCACGGACAGAGGAGTCTACAGTCCATGGGGCCGCAAAGAGTCAGACCCAACTGAGCGACTAGACTGCCTCAGCATCACTGATGAGCAGCAGAGGGTCACCGTGAAGGGGCCGTCATGAGCTTCATAAGTTCGGCCCCCTGCAGAGACCTTGTGTGACCCGCGCGTCCCCTCCCTCTGACTCCAGTCTTTCTCTTGCCATCGAGGGGCCAGGCAGGGGGAAGCCACTGCCTCCTTTAAGAACGGGATCTGTGCGTATGTTTCAGGTCTTAGCTTTCCCGATAAACTTTTACAGTTCACTGCTTTTCAGAGCTGGAAGAAGCTTTAAGGATTATCTAGTCCAGTGGTTTTCAAACTGTATTCTGAAGAGGGACTCGGAGGGGGGCGGGCCAGCCTCCAGGGACACCTCTGAGCCAGGCAGCTGGGCTTTGAGACGTCAGTGGGGCTGCGGGCAGCTGTCCCTCATTAGTGTTGATGGGGTGGGGGGGAGTCCTGGGTATCCAGGAAGAAGGCGTCCCCCTCAGGGTCAGCAAGAGCTTCCCTCGGGCTCAATCCTGTTTCCTGCCCCTCCCGGCCAGTGGTGGCAGTTCATGAGGGCTGCCAGCTTGTGCGTCCCTTGTAGGAAAGGACCGAGTTTATCCGGAGCCTGGCCCCTCCTTGGTCATAAGTTAAAACGACACTTTATTCTTTTAATTAACCTTGCCTGGTTTCCTTCGGGGAATGGGGGCCGTGCTGGGCATGGATTTGGGAACAGGACCAGGTCCCTGTCTGCCCTCACGCAATCCCCAGCGTGAGGGCGTGTGTGGACACCAGGGTTGTGATGTGTAAGCCAGGTTTTTTCTTTTTTGGCTCTTGGAGTGAATGAATGAATGTCTCTATTAGATATACTGTGCTTATCAAAGTGTAATTATTGGTCTTACTGGAAGGAATGGTTTTACTTAAAAACTATTGTTGGGGAGATGTAGCAGCGGGAAAGGGCCGCTGAAAGGAGGTAGGAAGCGGGGGTCCTGGCCCTGCAAGTGGACGAGTGCCCGTCCCAGAGGTACCAGCCGGGGCGGGCCGGCCGACGGCATGCGGGGGGCGGGCGCCACCTGCTGGCGGAAAGAGGAACGGAAGCCGCCCCGGGCGGCGCGGAAAAGGCCGCCTCTGCCACTGCTGGGGATCGGGGGTCACCTCCCTTCTTCCGAAGGCTGGAGCCCAGGGGAGCGCTGTGCCGAGAGCCCACGCGGACAGCTGCACGCACACCTTTCAGTGTGAGGAAGCCGGTGGTAATGGACGCGAGGTCTCTCCTCTCGGAGCCCCGGTGTCCTCCTTTGTGAAATGAGAGGACTGCGAAAGGGCGGAGGTTGAATTCTGGGGAAGCCATGGCGTTCTTCGGGGCTCAGGAGAGACCTCGCTTTGCGGAAGCCCGAGGTATAGAATAGACCTGTTTGGAAACCAGTGGAATTGACATTGTGGTGTTCCTTTTGGCCCTGAAAAGCACTAAGTTGCAGGGTTTTTTTTCTTTTTTTCTTTTTTTAAGTACAGTTGATTTACAATGTTGTGTTAGTTTCAGGCTACAGCAAAGTGATTCATTTATATATTTATATATATATATATATATATGCATTTTTTCAGATCTTTTTCCATTATAAATTATTAAAAAATATTGAGTACAGTTTCCCATGCTATACGGTAGGTCTCTGTTGGTTATCTATTTTACACACACACATACATACACACATATAAAACAAAAAACCTGTGGAAAATGCCACTGGTAATTTGATGGGGTTTGTGTTGAATCTGTAGATTGCCTTGGGTCCTGTGTGTTGTGCTGAGTCGCTAAGTCATGTCCACCTCTTTGCAACCCTGTGGACCGTAGCCCTCCAGGCTTCTCTGTCCATGGGATTTTTCAGGCAAGAGTGCTGGAGTGGGTTGCCATTTCCTCCTCCAGGAGATCTTCCTGACCCAGGGATTGAACCCATGTCTCCCGCATTGCGGGCAGATTCTTTACCATTGAGCCATCGGGGAGGTCCCTGCCTTGAGTAGTACAGTCTTTCTAGCACTGCGGGTTCCTCCAGTCTAAGCACACAGTACATCTTTCCATCAGCTTGTATCATTGGTGATTTCTTTCATCAGCGTCTTCTAGTTTTTGGAGTACTACAAGTCTTTGGCCTCTTTAGATAGGTTTATTCCTAAGTATTTTATTCTTTTAGATGCAGTGGTAATTGGGATTGTTTCCTTAATTCCTCCTTCTGATCTTTCATTGATAAGTTGTAGGCTTTTAAGGAGGATGAGATTGGAAACACTCTCCAGTTCTCTACTTGAATGAGATAAAAAAAGGGCTGAGTCTTCCCCCTTTGTCCCTTCAGAGCCCCTGGGGCCTTGTGTGGAAGCTAAGCGGGCTTAGACTCCCTCCCCAAACTCCTGGTGGTCTGTGCCAATAGGGCTGGCTCCTCCTAGGAACCAGGAGTTTTGGTCAGATCCATAAATAGACGGGTTACAGCACAGGCTCCGTGAAACCACAGGTGTCCCTCTGGGTCCCGTTTATTTCATCTCTGTGCCAACTCTGAAGCAGTGCTCTGCTCTTGCGGCATTTCCCCCAGAAAGCACTATGTAGGTTCTGGAAGCCTTATAGGTTTCATCGTAGAGATGAAGCTTTAACCATGGAACAGGGCTTCCCAGGAGGTGCTAGTGGTAAAGAACCCGCCTGCCAGTGCAGGAGACATAAGAGACGTGGGTTTGATCCCTGGGTCAGGAAGATCCCCTGGAGGAGGGCCTGGCAACCCACTCCAGTATCTTGCCTGGGAAATCCCATGGACAGAGGAGCAACATCTCCACGCAGGGTCGGGGTCTTCCTGGATCTCTAGCTGCTGGCTAGGGGTCTCCTCTTCCCCACCTCTCCTCGTTCCTTCTCCCAAGTAGCCTCTGAATACCTTCAGTTCCAGTCCCTCCTTCTGAACATCTGGCCCTGCCCCACCTCCTCCAGATGAGTGTATTCATACCCAAGCCCCACTGAGCCAATACGGGTGGGATCCACCTTTCTTAGCTTGCAGGAGAGAGGAGAAATTTCTTGCTATCCTCAAAAAAAGCACTGACCCCCAGAAGGCAGGCAAGTGGCCTGTGTGCAAGGGGCAGGGGCAGTCTTGTTCCAGGAGGGTGGATGTGACCTCAAAGACGCGCCTGCTCGTGCACAGAGAATGCTGGGATTTTCAGGGGACTGCAACAATAAGGAACGTCCGTTCCTCCACGTGAAGCCGGCCTTCAAGACCCAGCACTGTCCGTGGTACGACCGAGGTTTCTGCAAGCACAGTGAGGCCCTGACGGAAAGGGGCCTCCAGGGCATGTGGGGGTGTCTCCCGGCAGGGAGGGACGCACCTTCCTGAGGCGGTCTGTCTCTGCCCCCACCTTCCCTTGCTAAAGAAGATCCGTCTGGCCTCCGTTTTCTCTTTGCCAGCAGGTCCACTGTGTTAAGTACTGACATGTCCGCAGGACAAAGTGTACTAACTACTTAAAGCTGGCTTCTGCCCGGAAGGACCCAGGTACCAATTTGCACAGTAAGTGTGAGAGACCAACCCGACCCCCCCCTTCACCACCCCACCGTGCTGGGCCCACTCTGGCTTCTAGAGCCTTCCGTACCTTTGCTGGCCCGAGGTGGGGAGTGAAGCATCCGGCCAGCATCCACCCGTGAGGTTCTCGGGGCGGGGCTCCCCCTGCGCCCACCTCTCCTTGGTCCTGCTGGCCGCACTGAGCTCTAACCCGTCCTGTCAGCTTATTCAGGCCCTTCCCTGTGGGGTCTGAGAACACGCAGTTGGGGCAGCAGGCTGGTGCAGGGGGTGTTAGTGAGCCGGCAGTGGGAAGGGGGGCTTAGAGCCACGCGGTGATTGTCTGTCTCTCCATGCCTCCTTCAGTCCTAAGATGAATGTTTCATTCAACCCAAGCTACCTGAAGGTGAGTGCAGGAAGGCAGGGGCCGGCGCGCTCACTCCTTTCCAGCACGCTGGGCGGGGGGCGCCTCTCCAGCCCTGCACTGTTGCCACACGCTCACCCTCCCACCATCTGCTCATCCCGGGAAAGGTGCTCAGACGGGGTCCTTCCTCCCAGACCCCCTCGCACCTCTGTCATCTCTGCTTTTGGCAGAGCGTCTCAGCCCCCGAGCCCTTCTCCCTCTTTGGCTCGATTAACACATGTGTGGGTTTTAATGAAAGGACCTGGGGCCAAGCTGAGGCTTTGTGGTCCAGAGCTGTTCTGCGTCAGGGCCACCCTGCTCGTGGCTGGTCCCCGTGGGAACAGACGCTGCTTCCACTGATAACAAGCCTTGATAATGAGGGCCTCCATCCTGGGTCACGAGCCTGAGCAAACTCCGGGAGACTGTGAAGGACAGAGAGGCCTGGAGCGCTGCAGTCCATGGGCTCACAGGGTGGGACAGGACTGAGCGACTGAGCAAGTCCCCAGTCAGCGAGGCACAGCCTGCGGGGCGAATCGGGCCCTCTGTCTCTGTACAGCCTGGAACCTAAGGGTGGCTTTTTTTTAAAGGTTGTGAAGAAAAAAGAAGAAAAACCCAGTGTAGTATTTTTTGACACACAGAAATGAAAATTCCAGTGCTTATAAATAGTTCCACTGGAACGGGGCCAAGCTCATCATTTGCATTTCCTGTCTCTGACTGTGCTCACGCATACGATGGCACGATGGCAGAGTTGAGTAGCTGCAACATAGACCAGATGGCCTGCAAAGCCAAAAATATTTACTGTTTGGGTTGCTATAGACAATGCTTGCTGGTCCCTGGTGGGGATGGCTGGATGCTGGTTAAGTTTGACAGAGGCCAAATGGGGAGCATGGATGCTGGGGGCAGCTACTGGACTCTTGTTAAGTAGGGGTTCTGTATCCAGTGCCACCCCTTATGACTCAGTGGTAAATAATCTGCCTGCCAGTGCAGGAGACACAGGAGACGTGGGTTTGATCCCTGGGTCCAGACGATCCCTTGAAGGAAATAGCAACCCACTGCAGTATTCTTGCCTGGGAAATCCCATGGACAGGGGAGCCTGGCGGGCCACAGTCCGTGGTGTCCCAAAGAGGTGGACACCACTGAGCAATGAGGCTGGGGTGGCGCTGGCAGGGGAGGAGGGTGACCCCTGCTGGTCCCCGGTGGGACGGCTGATGGCGGGGGGACGTGATCATCTGCATTGGGGAATTCACAAGCCCATTTCTAACTTCTATCCAAAGGGATGCTTTCGGCAATTAAGCTGTAAACAAGGCCATTCACGGCCTGGATGCCTGGCCAGGGCCTCTGCCCTCTGTGTAAAGCCGCCTTGTCTGTGCACAGGGGGTGTCTGCAGTGTTTCCTCCTGGCTTCACTTTATCTGCAGCTTGTCAAGCAGCCCCTGGGGTCCGTACTTCCTCCTGCCTGGGAACACCGCGGGGCCCCCTCCCTGACAAGAGTGCCTGCCTCCTCATCCTCAGACGAGGCCCCATGAGCCGGGGGCCGCCCACTGCCTGGGGCTCAGGTGCTGGAGCAGGCCATGCTACAGGGTGAGTGATGATGGAGCTGGGCTGCTGCCGGGCTGAGGACCAGGGGAGGGGTGATTAGCAGCAGGTTAAGAAGCCAGACTCAGGTTTTGGTGAATTAAGAGAGAATGGGGCAATTTGGCTGATAAACCAAATGTTCCGATTGTAAGGTCTCAACCTTACTTTATTTGCTTCCCCTGCCAGTTTCTTTCTTTAAAAGGCTAAGGAGTTAGACATCTTCCAGGCCCTGTTTTGCTGCCCAGTGATCCCTTGAGTTATTTATACATAATGGTCTTAAGATGTGCTGGGGGGAGGGGGCAGCTTGGTAAGGAAGGGGATGTCACGCAGCTTGCGTTTTTTAAAGAATTAATTTTATTTTTGGCTGTGCTGGGTCTCCAGTTGCGGCCAGCGGGGGCTCTTCTCTAGCTGTGGAGCTCGGCCTTCTCGTCGCGGGGGCTCCTCTGGCTGTGGAGCTCGGCCTCCTCGTCACGGGGGCTCCTCTCTAGCTGCGGAGCTCGGCCTTCTTGTCGTGGGGGCTCCTCTGGCTGCGCTCAGCCTTCTCGTCGCGGGGGCTCCTCTGGCTGCGCTCAGCCTTCTCGTCGCGGGGGCTCCTCTGGCTGCGCTCAGCCTTCTCGTCGCGGGGGCTCCTCTGGCTGCGGAGCCTGGGCTCTGGGCCCGGGGGCTCAGTAGTTCCCCACACAGGCCTAGTTGCCCCACTGCCTGTGGGGTCTTCCTGGATCCGGGATTGAACTCGTGTCCCCCGCATTGGCAGGCGGATTCTCAACCACTGGACCACCAGGGAAGCCCACACTTTGCCTTTCCTGGTTGCTATCTTTGGTTCATCAGGAAGAAAACCATCATGTTTCACTCCTTCAAGAGACAGAATGTAAATTGTCCTCTGCATTCTCTGTTTTGCAAGACGGCAGTAGTGCAGGGATGAGAGGTGAGGGGGGCACAGGGCTCGCCCTCCTCAAACGATGCTGTCCTCCTCTTTACGTGTCCAGCCCTGTTCTCTGGGTTAGCGATGCTGGGTGTGGATCTCAAGGCCTTTCTCAGGCCAAACAAGGAACTTCATTTAAGAGTAGAAGCCAGGTTCCTCAGTAAGCCAGCTAACGGTCTCCTATGCTGCCCAGGAGAA